>NC_034591.1:42265334-42288879 GCF_900095145.1 Mus pahari
CAAGGAGCTGAAGGGGGATGAAACCCTGTAGGTGCAACAACAATATGAACTAACCAGTATCCCCTGAGCTCGTGTCTCTAGCTGCATATGTAGCAGAAGATGGCCTAATCGGCCATCATTGGGAAAAGAGACCCCTTGGTCTTGCAAACTTTATATGACCCAGCACAGGGGAAGGCCAGGGCCAAGTAGTGGGAGTGGGTGGGTAGGGGAGCAGGGGTGGGGGGATATAGGGAACTTTCAGGATATCATTTGAAATGTAAATAAAGAAAATAATAATAATAATAATAAATAAAAGCTGGAAAAAAAAAAGAAGAAGCTGTTGTCAGCAATATGAACTGAGCTGTTTTTCTGTGTAAGGAACAGTTTTACTGACTCTCACATCTTAAAACCCACCAGGCTCTAAACTTCATTAGGGTAAGGGGTGTGTTTGATTCATTACAATAGCCTAATTGATGTATACGGTTTGTGATGTATAGTAATTATTTCATGAATGTTAGTAGGAATGGGGTCTTAGCTCAGTGGTAAATTATGAACTTAAAATATGCAAAGACTCTGGTTTTAATCTCCTGTATCATCAATTAATCAATTAATTGTAGTGGGTTGGCTTGAGAGAATCCCAAGTAGAACCAAGTGATGCCTTGTGACCTTGCCCCCAAGTTATTTCTGATGGATAAATAAAGCTGTTGACAGCTAATCGCTAGGTAGAAGAGACATAGCTGGAGTTTAGGATTCTGGGCTGGAGGTCAGCAGAAAATGACCAGAGGGAGAAAAGAAATGAATGGAGGAGAAGCCACCAGGGGTTAAGTGCGTCATGAAAACTTATCCCTGAAGGCTGAACAGTTGGGGTTAAGAGGAGCCCAGGTGACACATAGTAAGTAATTACTCAGGGTTGTCGATAAAGTAGTTTCTAATAGCACAGAGGATAGATATCTGCCCAGCTCTCATGCTGCTTAAGGCTTACTGCAAATAATAAAACTTGTATGTCTTATCTGAGTACAGAATGATCAAGGTGGGGTAGAAACCCCAGATTAGACTTTAAAATTTCTATAACAACCAATCAATATTTGTTGAATAATTGAATAAATGAAAATTTTAATTACTCTTAATCAAAACTTTATGAGGTAGATATTATGTGTGTTGTCTACTTAAGAAAATGAAATGCTCCAGGAGATGGAGTTCACTGATAAAATTTGTGCAGTGCTGTGACTGCACCAGCTTTGGGCCGTGCATCGACTGTATGTTAAAATTGAATCGGTATAGTGGTGACAATCACCCTTGTAACACCAGCCAGATAGCTCTCTACCCAAAATTCCATTCTAACTTCACAATCCAGAATACTGGGCACAAGACCAAGAAGATGCCTAAGTCTATTGACCTGAAAAGCAGTTGATGCAAATTCATCACTAAATTATGTGACTTTGTTTCTGGGGCTCCTTTCTCCATCTGTAAAACAATAAGTAAACATGCTCTAATCCTCCACAGTGGATGGATCTCCTCTTTAGAAAGCTAAAGGTGCTATAGTCTGGTATCGTAGACTGGGTGGCTCAAACAGACTAATTTCTAGGCTGGGGAGTCTGAGGTCACTTCCATTTTCTGCTGGCTGCCATCTTGTGTCCACAGATGAGAGAAAAGGTGTGGAAGTCACATCCCCTTTTCATTCAGAGAACACCATCATAGGGACTCTACCTTCGTCATCTAAACTTGTCACCTCTGTAATATTGTCTCAGCTGGCTAAAAAGCTGGTTATCAGCAACTTTACAAGGCATGGTGAAAAGGGGACATTTTCTTTTGTGTTATTGAGAAATGTATGTTATTATAAAACCAGAAAACCAAAGCTTATGTGAAGGTGGCTTGAGCAGAGGCCAGCAGGCTGGCAGAAGAGTGCGAAGGACTCTTACCATAGTGAGCCTCTTAGTCCCAGGGCAGATGATTAGCACACTCAGCTCCCACTTGCTCTCACGTGGGCATTGTCCCTGCAGACTCTGAGAATTCACCAGAATGCTCACTTCGTTTGTACCTAACAGTTGTATACATTAGGTACGCATTCTCCATTTTGAGCAGTGAAGTGACATCACTAGAATCAGAAAAGTCACCCTATACTGTAACAGCAGGACATCAGAAGTCACCGCATAGTGGTCTGGGGACTGTAACAGAAGGACATGAGTCAGGAAGACAGAGGCTGTTCAATGAAATTCCAATGCTGAGAGGCAATGCAAGCATAGATTATATAGCAAGCATTTCCATCAGGACAAAAACAAATGTAGACATACAAACCTGCTTATGTACATGGAAAAAGTCTAGGCATACCAAACAGGTAAGAGTGAAGGCATAATAAGGTAAAGATACCAGAGGAAGACATGGTACATCAGCCTCTGGCCTCTACACATATACACTTACACACACTCACACACACACACACACACACACACACACACACACACACACACACACACACACACACACATACAATGCAATCCACATTTATACTACATACATACAAAACAGGAAAAAAAGTAGTATACATTTTATTTTTTAAAAGCACATGTAACACTGACTTTTTACCTCTCTAACATGTTGAACAGTCAAGAAGACTTTAGCAATGCTAAATATTACATTAACAAAGCTGCTCAGAAACTTACTTCACATATAGCAAGACATGAGGTAGGAAAATCCTCAGACTGGCAGTCAGGAAGCTGGAGCTATGCCCTGATTGCACCTAATCTCTATTCAATGAATTTGTCTGTTATTTCTGCTCCCTGTCTGTGAACCCCTGCACTGCCTGTCATGGCTGAGGTGCTACTGCAGGGCAGAGTCCTACAGACCACTTCCCAAGTTCTGACTGTGTGACGTCACATTTCTCATTCATCCATCTCCTCATGTTTGCTGAGCTAAGTCTCTGTTGCAGCAGAGTACATGATCCCTCAAGGTGCTGGATTTCAAGTGTAAAAACAAATAAGAGAAGCGTTCAATGTGTGATAATCGCATAGGCAGAGAGAAACCCAGAGGCAGGTACCAGATAGACCCAGGCTGGGACTATCTGACAACTCGCCATAAAGTAAGCAGGCAGCTAGAGAGAAAAGTTTGTAATTCGCAGCTGTATAGCTGTCCTGTTAGTTTGAAATAACTCAACTGAGGTAGAAAGAAATTTAGGCATAGTCTTTTTTCTCAAGAGCAACTACTATGAGCGCTATGAGCATCCTATCATTCAAACCAGGAAGTCTCTTGCTTCCTCCTGCTGAGAGAACAGATGCAAATGGCAAAAGCAGATAAAGGGGCAGGACTATGCAGGGGATAGACAAAGGTAGGCTCAGTTCCCTACAGAGTGGATTACTCTTATGGAAGTGAGACCATAGCAAAGCTTGTGCCTTTTATCCTTACCAACCTGAAGACTGTTAATCCATATGAAAACCTCAATTTTAACTATCGCCTTGAAGGAGGATGAACATACTGTATTACAAGAAAAGCAGACTCCGGAGTCCTAACTCTAGCAAGCTTCAGCTTCGAGGGACATGTTATGCTGAGTTTTCTTTATCCAAAGAATTGGATATAACAGCAACAGGATCTGAAGAGGCCACTGAGAATAATCGGATAGTTGGACCCTCAAGAAACGGTCTGCTTCCTTGAGATTCTCCAAGTCATTTTGTTAAATTCCTTTTCTGCCATTATGGTTTCTCTACTGTTTACACCACGGGTGAATCCCAACACAGGACCTGGAAATGCAAGCCCACCTGGCGGCAACAGAACAGACACAACCCAGTTAAGATTTGAAAAGCAGCTCACGTTTCCAGAAACCCTGACCAAGAGACTCACTTGATGGCAAGTGAACAGAGCTGGACTTCCCGCACCTCATGCATTTTCTTTTGTTTCAACAATGCTAGGTTGGACATCTCAGTGGGAGAGCAACAAGCCTTAGAGCAGCTGAGAAATTTGTTTCTGAGGCAAACTTGTGTGTAAGGGGTGGGGTGGGCTGAATAAATGTGGGACTCCTATTAAACTTAACTCTAATTTTACCTAAGCACTTATTTCATCTGTGTTTATGAATATATTTGCTTTTGTGATATATAATAATAACTGCCGGGCATGGTGGCGCAGAACTCAGGAGGCAAAGGCAGGCAGATTTCTGAGTTCAAGGTCAGCCTGGTCTACAAAGTGAGTTCCAGGACAGCCAGGGCTATAAAGAGAAACCCTGTCTCAAAAAAACAAACAAACAAAAAAACAAACAAAAAAACCAAAATAATAATAATAATAACTGTGTTGGATCAAAGTAAAATCAATTAAAGATCTAGGGTGTTAATCATAACTATATGTCTACAAATTAATTCTTGTCTCTCAATAAACGCTGAGTGGAACTTTGATAAGCATGGGTCCGCAGGATTCTGTGCTCACCATAGAAAGTAGTCTAGAAGTATGACAGATTTATAACTGAAAAAAAAAAATTAATTAAACAGCTTAGCTTTGTTTGTCAGCAGAAAACAGCTCAGGACTCAAACCAGTAAGAAAATGTCTCAAAGAAGAGTCCAATTAAGGGAGGTAAATAGATGTCACGGCTGGGTAGGAATGTTGGTGGCTTCCCTCCTTTAGAACAATACAGCACAACTGTTTGTCCAATACCGTATAGTCACCTTGAAACACACATATAGTCAAGAGGCATTAAATATACTGAGCAGGTTGCATTTTTTATGTTTAGTAATATGCACCATATTTAAAGAAAATACTTAAACATGACTGATAAACAGAGTTGATTAAATTTTTCAAAAGGCCTTTAGTTAGCCGTCCCTCCTCATACTCCTTCTCAATCCTGCCTTCCCATCCTCTCTCATCCAATCCTCCTATTCAAGTTTCTCCTTATCTATTTTTAGCATTTTCTTGTATTTCCCATCCTTGGAGGATTCCCTCTTCCTCTTCCCCGATCCTTTTCTAGCTACCTGTCCTCTGTGGTCATATGGATCCATTTCACGTTTCTAAACAGATGAGAAATATTCCATTCAGTAAATGTACCCCCTTTTCATTATCCATTTTTTAGTTGGTGGGCATCTAGATTGTTTCCAATCTCTAGCTACCATGAGTAGAACAGCAATGAACATGACCAAATATCTCTGCAGCAGGATGCCGGAGTTCTTCAGGTGTATGCTCAAGGGAGGTATAGCATGATTTTGCACTAGATTAATCTGCAGATTTTTGGGGTACTTCCACACTGATTTCCTCAGTACCTGTTTGCTACTTCAGTTAGCTTTCTGGCCAGCAAAACATGTGTTCCCCCATCCCTGCGTCCCCACAAGCATTTGATGTTATTTGTTTTACTTATCCTTGGAGTACGATGAAATCTCAAAATGTTTTTAATTTGCATTTCCCTGGTGGGTAAGAATGTTGACTTTTTAAAAGTGTTTCTCAGATATTTGTGTTTCAACTTGTAAAAACTGTTTTGTTTTGTTTTTCTATATACCAGTTTTAACTGGGTTATTTGTTTTCTGGCTGTTTGATTTGTTGTGGTGGTAGTTCTTTCTTCTTCTCCCTCTCTCCTTCTTCTTCTTCTTCTTCTTCTTCTTCTTCTTCTTCTTCTTCTTCTTCTTCTTCTTCTTCTTCTTCTTCTTCTTCTTCTTCTTCTTNCTTCTTCTTCTTCTTCTTCTTCTTCTTCTTCTTCTTCTTCTTCTTCTTCTTCTTCTTCTTCTTCTTCTTCTTCTTCTTCTTCTTCTTCTTCTTCTCCTCCTCCTCTTCCTTCTCTTCTTCCTCCTCCTCCTCCTCCTCTTCCTTCTCTTCCTCCTCCTTCTCCTTCTTCTATGCTCTAGATATTAACACTTTATCAGATGTACAATTGGTAAAGTTTTTTTCCATTTTGTAGGCTTCCTCTTTGCTCAAATGGTGATGTCCTTTGCTGTACAGAAGTTTTTTTGGCTTTGCTTTTATTTTTGTTTTAGCTTGATGATGTCTCATGAATTTAATTGTCCTTAATGTTGAAGCTATCAGTGGCTTGTCCTGTATCAGTTCAAACCTATTCCCTCTTTTCTTCTACTAGATTCGGGGTATCTGGCTTTATATTTAAGTCACTGATCCATTTGGAGTTGAATCTTGTGCAGGGTGATATGTATGGATCTATTTTCATTCTTCTACAGGCATCTATCCAGTCTGACCAGCACCACTCATTAAACATGCTAATCTTTATCCAATGTTGGTTTGTTTGTCTTCCTTTTCAAAATTCAGGTGTCTCTAGGTATATAGAATTATGACTGGGTCTTTAATTCTATTTCATCGATTAGCATGTAAATTTTTAAGTAGTATTTTCAAGTTACATAGGGTCTTGGATATTAAGGTGTTTAAATTTTTGGAGTTTGGCTGACTTATAATATGCCTTTAGTAACACATGAATTCTATAATGATTACACAACTCATTGTCTCTTGTCAGTCTCAGTAATTGGGGTGAACAAGAAGGCCTGAGTGTTTCTTTTCATCATCTCCAGTTAAAGGTAACTTATGCATTATGCCCTCCTTCAGCAAGAGACCAGCCAAGATGACAAATCATTTTGCCCAAAGTAGAAGGAATACATCTATTTGCCCTTGCACAGCTGTTTGTTTTTCTTTTCTTGCCTAGTTTTTTTGTTTTTTGTTTTTGTTTTTGTTTTTGTTTTTGTGATGGAGAACGGGTTGCTTAAATTTTCATCTTACATCTATTTTTACCCCAAATAGCAACTTGGCTGTGTGTGAGAGCCAATATAATTAAAATGCATACTTGGAAAACATTCATTATAACCATATCAAAATTTACAGAGAAGTGTTTTGTTGAGCTAGATTTACATTATGACCTAAACTTTATTAGCCATTTCATCCATCTCAGCTGCATATCACAGTTGAGCCACCCTTGTCTCATTGACAGATAGACATTTACCTCCTGAGAACCTTGCTTCTCAACCTCGAGGCTCCTAAGAATCACAGTGGGACTGGGTAAACAAAACAACCATTTTAACTTATCTAGTTGACCAGTTTGGGCATACTTTTGTGCCAATCAGAAATGCTAAAGTCACTGTAGACTTATATAATAGAAAAATGGGTCTGGAAAGATGGCTCAACAGTTAAGAACTCTAGTGGCTGCTCCTCTAGAGGACCTGGGTTCAATTCCCAGTACCCACAAGGCAGCTCACAACTATTCGTATTGCCATTTCCAGGGAACCTGTTACCCTCCGATAGACATACATGCAGGTAAAACACCAACACACAGAAAAACAAATCATTAAAAAAAATTTTAAAGAGTATAACAAGAGAATAAAGACCAAAAAAGTCTACTTTCCTGGCATTTAGCAATTCACGAAGTGGTTTGTTTACCAGATCTCCATAAGGTCATTGGTTCTTAAATTTTCTTTAATTTAGGGCTAATTTAATTTAGTTATTTTAGCATTTTATTACCAAAGTTGATTATTGTTATAAATTGTTACTCTTTTCTCTTTGATTACCTATGCCAACCAATACCTTTGAACATCAGTGTAAGGCAATAGTTCTCATGGGAGGTTATTTGTCAAGTCAACAGGCAGATACAGATATTTGTTATAATAATATGTCTTTTAAAATGAGATGTATCCTTCAAGAAAATGAATAATACTTATTTCCTTTTTTGATTTAACAAAACTGAATTATCTAAAGCACATAAAGATAAAGTATGAATCATATGACTGAAAGGCCAACCTGTAATTCATAATATTGTTTAATTGTGCTCTGTGTACTGAATGAGCTGAAGGACTGAAGCTAGCTGTATTTCCTTACTAAGAACACCAATTTACCTCTGTCAAAGGTTTTTCATTGACAGAACAACCTTAACATCAGGCTGAATATTTTAGTTAGAGTTTATTATTTCTAACCTTTCCTAAATGAAAAGATTAGGATAAAATAACCATCCAGATGATTCCTCCCGGGACTGTATCTTGACAACTCTCTAGAATCCCCTACATTAAAGAGTAATGTGTAGCAGAACTTGTTTGCTCATCATGGAGCATACAGTGCCTACCAATCTGCATGGAGTTCTTACTGGTTTTCAATCCACTTGAGACTCCAGCGTCCCAGTGAAAGTACTCAGAGTAGGGGATCATGAATTAAAGGCCAGTCTTGGCTTCATAGAGACCCTATCTTAACAGAATAATAACAAAAGGTTCTAGCTCAATGATTCTTAACTTAGTGTTCTGAGTTGAATTGTATCATTGCCATCAAATTCATATGCTGAACTTCAAAGGCCTTCTAATAACCCAGAAAGTTCTGAAAATCATATATAAGACCTTTAAAGAGTCAAATAGAATAAAACAAGGTACCAAACCCAGTATGGCCAGAGTCTACATAAGCAATTAGGACACAAATGTACAGAGGAAGACCACAGAAAGACAGCGAAGACCATCATCTACCAGCTAAAGAGTCCTCCAGAAGGAAATAATCCTGTCAGCACTTGGATGTGTATTTCTAGCTTCCAGGAATGTTTACAAACCATTTCCGTTGTTGAAGCTGAATTCTGTCTGTGGTAAAGAGCCCCAACAAACTACTACAGAAGGAAGCGAGTCGTCCTTACTTCCTAAAGAAGTTTCCGGGTGGCTCAAAATCCTCTGAAAAGTAAGAAGTTTCTTGAACCTGGTGCCACAAACCTGCAATCCCAGCCCTTTGGTGAGACTTAAAAAATAGGTTCACAAACTCAAGGCATGCCTGAGCTACACAGCAAGTTCAAGGCCAACCTGGGCAACTCAGACCCTGTCTGACAATGGAAAGTAAAGAAGGGACCAGTGACATAGTTCAGCGACCGAATGCTTACCTAGTGGGAGTGAGGATCAGGGTTCAATCTCCACCACTAAGAATAAATCTCCTTATTGTAATTAACAATCTAGACCATCAAAACAAATGCAAAGCCTAGCAAGAATCCATTTGATTTCTTTCACTATTTTATTGTGCTATAGTATTAGTTATCACCCAATGAAATTTGACTGAGATTATTATTGAGGGGTCTGCTGTGTTCTTCTGTTTAGCAACCACATTTATGACAACAGTATCACATCTGGAGCCACTTTCTAGGCTTCCTCACAGACCTACTTCACACTGTGGAAAATAAAAGCCTTTGCAGGTTCTTAGTAAATCCACTGTGGGTGTGAATATGGAAACTGGTGGCAGTGTGTGTTGTCCCAAGTGTTACAGAGGAAATATGTGAATCACTAAGAGACAAACAAAATCTCAAAGAGGAAAAAAAACAAACTGAAGAATGAGTTAAGTCTTATCCAAAAACATTCAAAGGGAATTGACTATGGGGAAAGTCATATTATAGTCAATTCACTAAGTACTTTTCATGTGTACACATGGCATTGTAAGAGAAAGCAGACTTCAAAATTTACCTTTCAAATACTCCTTGATAGGATACAGTGGAAAAGACACACGTGCAAGTAGCCATAACGTCATGTAGCCTTTGATAAAAATCTATAACGAAGCTAAAATTTAATGGACTTGTAGAATACAGAGTGAGTCACTCTAGCTGAGACACTAGGGGAGACCTTTGTTAGGGGCGCCATTTATGTTGGTTCTGACGCTTGACAGGTAGGATTGTCCAGGGAGGAACTCCTGAGGCAGATGGATTAGCACAAGGGAAAAACAGATGTTGTCGAATACAAATCATGTTCCATGAGAAAACCTAAGTCTGCCCCACTAATACAAGGAGATGCAACAAGAAGGTGGGCCACTGACCTGCACTTAATGTCGCAGAGCCTGGGTTTGAGTCTTGTGTTTACTATTTATGAGATTTATGACCCCAATCTTCCCGAGTCTCAAATTTCCCATCTGTGGCAATCTCCACAGAACAGAACTTTAAGCAATAAAGTCTCAGTCACTGTTAGCTGAATTCAAATGTTCAGAAATGACAATGGTGATTGAATACTATTTTAAGTGTGCAAGTGAGAGAATGCTGAATGAACTGGAGTGCAAAAGAAAAAAAAGTGAGTGGTATGTTTATGACAGTACAGCTTTGAGATAGTATGAGCCTGAGGCTGGGTTGTTCTGGCAGTATGACATACATCAGTGAAAAACAAATGACACTAGGACCTGCAAAGGGAGTGGGAAACACTGCTCAGAAAGACCCCTGTCCTGTGTGATGACTCTCTGTCTGTTTTTAAGTAACGACATGCTTTCTATGGATCTACTTCTATGGAGTTACTTCAGTGAGTTCTGAGTCTGCACATCTACCTGATATAGATTGAAAATCCTAAGTACCCCCAAGAGTTCTGCAATATAATGTGCAGCTTTATATCAGTAAATCTTGTTACCCGATTAGGTGAATAAAAAGTGATGGATATAGGGGAGATAGAAAAATTAGAAATAACATGAAAGGAAAGTTTCACACATTAATTAGTTGATCAAGAGATAACTTTATTACTAAAAACACAGAAGAAATAAATTAAAGGTTTGGGGGATGTTATGATGGGAGAGATTAAGGATGTTGCTGTAAAGGGCTATCCTTCAATTAGATGTGTAATTGTGTGAGCATTTAATAAAATATTTTTTATTATATACCATGTAAACATCTGATGACAACAGGTATGTTTTCTTTACAGATTCTTTTCATAGGAGATTCCACCAACAGAGGGATGATGTACTATCTAATTGAGAGACTGAATGAAACACTTCAGGAGTGGCAGAAACTGCATGGCACAAAACTCTACCCCAGTGTCAATGGTGGAAAGACTCCGATCAGTTACTCCTACTATCCCCAGTTCTGGATAAGCCCTTCATTAAGACCAGCATTTGAGAAAGCACTTGAACATCTCTTGCAAAGGTACAATGGAACTACTGTGAATGGCAAAATGCCACCATTGTGTGGTCATAATTGCACACGGTATATCGAGTGTGCTGAAAAGCTTAGATACCCTCTAATGTGGCCGAAAACGAACTGCAAATGACAAGGAAGCCTTGTGATCAGGAAGCCAGACATGGTTCATTGAAATGTGAGGCAATCCAGTTAAAATGTTTACCATCTGTTCTAAAGCAACATGTGTTGTTTTTCTTTCTGGATTTCAGATCACAGCCCCTAGAGAATACTGACCAGACGGTATTGGTTGTTGGTGGTGTCCAGTGGCTTAATTCCAATCACCTGCAAATTATTCACAAGGTTTTAAAGAGGTAACTCTCCGAAGCCACTGTCATCAAGGCCTTCGTCTTTTCTTTGAAAGAACCATTTTCATAACCAAACTTCATCCAGGGCTTATTGAAAGGGCAGGTTTGGGATTTAAAATTAAAAATTTAAAGGCAAATTTTACACTTTGAAATGTTTTTATATCTAATCAGGGATATTTAGCATTCTAATTTAAACTTTCTCCAAAACGTACTTTCTAGTCAGGTGTGTCAGCACACACCTGTAATGCAAACATTTGTGAGGTTAACATAAGAAGATAGAGAGTTCAAATCGGACAGAGACTACCAAGTAAATAAGAGTTTGACTCAGAAAAAACGTGCTTGTATATTGAAAGTTTTAATAACCTTCTCTAAAACATCCTCATTGCTATATATAAGTGATTCTCTGGATGAGACAAAGTAATTAATATATTTAAGGCAGATTATTATTATTATTAAATAATATGCATTGGCACACAAAATTCTGTCTACAGAAAATTATACTCTATGACAATAAAATAGTTTAGTCCTGTATACAGATGACCATATTCTAAAAGGATTCCATTATATATGTTGATGTCATTAACAAGCAGATAGAAATGCATTTGTGACTTTAAAATTCTGATCATTTTATTCAGGGAAAATTTGCTGAATATCCTAGTGATCATCAAGACGTTGGGGATTGGATTTCACCTGCCGGTGGATGGGGTGCACTTTTTAACACGGGTAAGGCCACTTCCCCTTAGGCTGCTTGAATTTAGGATCCCTGATAGCAAGGGACCCAAGAGGCAGTCTATAATTCCCATCAGCCTTCATGAAAATAAAACCCAATATGATTCCAAATACACCCTAAAAGTTCCTGTAGACCAGAAGACTCCAGCCCATAAATGTGCTGTAAATAATGTTCTGCATTCAAGGGAGAAAACAAAAACAAAAACAAAACAAACAAAAAAACCTCAAGCTGTGCTAAAAAGCACTGAATGCACAGATGAAAAGCTTCAGAGGCTATATTAAGAGACTTTCCCTTTTTCAGATTCATGCTGAAACCACAAATGAAATTGTCAATATCAGTGAATGTCTTGAGGAACAGTATATTAAGTGTGTGTGTGTGTGTGTGTGTGTGTGTGTGTGNGTGTGTGTGTGTGTGTGTGAGAGAGAGAGAGAGAGAGAGAGAGAGAGAGAGAGAGAGAGAGAGAGAGAGATCATTGTTTTTCCCCCAGTTGGCTATCCACAAATGAAAGGCATTAGGTGCCTCAAGCCAGTTTTTAAACATAGTAAATTTGTCTCAGCACTAAGTAGGAAAATTAGCACAGAAGAGAAAGAGGTCTGTAGGTCAGAGGATCAGCTGTCCTTACTCAAGCACAGAGACCAGCCCACGTGTATACGCAAGCGCAGAGTCATGGTTCAAGAACACACTGTCCGTTTAAGATGTAAGCAGGCTAAGATTTCTTTCTGTGTCTGTGTTCCACCCATCTAGCTTTGTCAAGTACAAACCATGGGATCCTCCTCTCGTTCCTCGAAACTTTGCTTTCCTGAATGCCAAGTAGCCTGTATTACAGAAGAACTGTAGTCAACGTTAACACTCCAAATCCAGCATAGTGAGGACATCTTGAGTTTGGGTAACTTAAAGGAAGTTGAGACATTAACTTCTAGGCAATAGAAAGATTGAGGACAACTGCAGATCAAGAGAGGGGACTTGGATAGTTTTCTGCTGTAAGTTAGGAGTTGGAGTCCTTTTAGGGTTACTCAAAGGCTACAATTCTTTCCAGAGACTCAAATAGCACCGCATACTTCCAGACATTCCTGTTATTGCACTGTTCCTTAGAGCCGCTAGTACTTCTGACCTTCATATACATTCAGGGTGTTAGCTCCCATCCATTCTTCCCAGCAAATGTCTTCTGCATTTGCTCTGTTGTGGACCCTGTGTTAAAACTCTACCTGCCCCCAGAGCTCATCAGTCTTTATAAACAGTAAAGGCAAAAGGTGGGAAGAAGACAGGCAGAAACCAGAAAGGAGCAGGGTACCATAGCCAGTGATTCTTCACACCATCCTCAACTCTAGCGTATTCTTTCGGAGCGGTTCAAGATGAGCCTCTGGCTTCCTTTGCAGACTCATTCCTTCCCAGCAGAGCATAGGTACGCATGCGCAGGAGAAGAGGGTTGTGTGTACACACACAGGAAGCACGCCGTCCTCTCAAGAGACTCCCAGTTGTTTAGATCAACGCTTTGTCTTCCTGGATCATATTCTCACCCACCTCCTCACCTGGGTAACTTCCCAACACCTGTCAAGTGTTAACTGTAGTGTCACTTCCTCTGGGGCCGACTCTTTATGAGGTTTCTCTATTCGCTGAGTGAAAACACACTTCTTTGAATGCGAGATTAAACTAAGCACGCAGAGACCTGCAGAGACAGCAGAAAAACATACCATGTTGCTGTATCCCTCTTCTTTTATCTTGCTGTTGTTTGCCTTTTCTAATGGAAAAAAAAAAAATCAAGCACTTCTATTACCTTTCAGAGATGGGAAAAGGAAATGGTGATTAGTTAGTTGTGTTAGTGTGTTAGTTGGGAGGATTAATGGAGTAAGAGGATTGCTGGAGAAACTGGAGAAACATGTAGAAAGGATAAAAGGAAGTTCCAGGGAGCAGACAGGACACATCTGCACTGCTCTCTGAAGAAGTTCATTCACCTTCCACCGTGTAGCCACCAAATGGACAATGTGTTGAAGACTGAGTTCAATAGTGTCTGATATGAAAGGAGGTGCAAGTAGACTGGACTGGGGAGGGATCGCCTCAGATCAAAGGCAGGGTTTGAGAGACTGACCAGACCATGAGAAGGTCGTGGAGTTAGAGTAATTGGCGATGCTGTCCCTCCAGGAGAAGGTGCACTTGAACTAGAACCACAGTCAGCCAGCAACACAGTAGGAAAGGAAGGAGGAATGGGATCCAGGGGGCAACCGTGGGGACCCTCCCTCAGTTCTGCTGCTTCCCCCAAACCACCCGCCTCCTCCATATCCAAGTAGCAAGCCTCACTCAGAGCTACTCCGGAGTCTTCTCTGGGGGTGTCAATGGTGCAGTTCTTCCACTTCTTCTAGCAGCTACTCTTCCTGTCAGGGGAGATGTGTCCCGCCCTCCAATAAAGGATTTATTAGCTGTGGATATACCCATTTCTCCAATTAGAATGTTGTGTTTTACAAGCACAGACTACACACTGCATCCCCTTCCATTCTGTCCTTAGCAAGAAGCTAAGCAAAAGTCAGGTGCCAGCTACTATTCAAGTGCCTTAATTAAATGAGAATCCAAATAAACGAAGGTCTGCCTTGTGGTATGTCAAATATCAGTCTTCAGCTTGAGAATTGTAAATACACTTATGAGCAATAAACAAGTAAGGAAAGATTTAAAACTATGTATCTCTGTAGATATTCATCGTCATATCACATATACATGAAAGGTTTTGCTGATGTTTTGAGAAAATATAGAGCATGTCTTTATTTTAAAAATTGATATGGAATTCACCTCCAACACAACCAATCTTGTTAAAAGAAGATGCTATTTACATAACGTCTTTTTGAGTTACTAAAGCATAAAATAATTCTCAGCTAACAAAAAATAAATAATAAATAAAAGTTGTCTCTTGCTTGGCAACACAGGGTGAAGTACGGAACTTATATAAAGAAAATCTGAGCATTCTGGAAGCTGCCAAAAAATATGGCTATGAAGTGGTAGACACATTCACTATCACAATGGGACGGCACAAAGAATTTCTGCAGGGCAATTGTGGATGCCATTTTCATGAGGTATTTGTACAGGCTCTCAGAGTTGTGTAGCTTTGGGCTTGGTTTTGGTTTTTGTTTGTTTGTTTGCTTGCTTATTTGTTTATCTTATACCTTTAATGTATTGCCTGTGTTGTTTCCCACAAGAAACATTACACGAAAGGAGACTTCGTGGCCACCAGCTTCATGAAATGAGGCTTTAGAACTCAGTGCTCAGACATGGAAAACTCGGGATGGTGCATGGTTGAAGGCAGGAAGGTGTGGGAGTCTGAAGAGGACTGCCTCCTCCAAAAGACTTTACGCCTACCTCCCTTGCACCCAAAATCCCAGCGAGTTTATTAAGATTTCCCCCCAGAAACATCTGGGAAAGGTAACTTACAGGAGTATGTGACTCGAAGATATTTACATCACCAAAAGCCCACCCAACATGGGTGATACATCCTAGAAACTGCATTCCCAGAGTACCCAGCTCAACCTGGTGGCAGCTCTACCAAGGTCTTCTACCCCCAATAGTGTCACTGCTTAATGGAGATAGTACTTGAGAATCCTGGAACCTTCTGGGCTTCTTGAGTCTTGTAAGTTTCTTAGCTGCTTGAGGTGTTCGAATCTCCTACTGCCCTCCAGGAGGGGATGCTTCAGTTCACAGAAACAGCCACACCCCTCAGTTGGGATCTGAGCTCCCTTGTTAACCCTTGTGTGAATGCAGTTCCCAGGAGACTCTGCTGACACTCAGAGGAAGGGTACCCCAATTTACCTTCCCATCAGATCTTGATTCATTCCACTTGTTCTTCCTTGATCGGTTCCTTCTACAATCCAGAATATACTGAGTTGACTAGTCATGTGGCAGTTTATTTCTGATCATGTTTTATTCATCTGACATCACTCCACCTTGATCTCCAGATCCTCACAATACCCAAAAGCCATTAAGACAGTGTCTGATCTTTATGCTTTGCTAATTGATGCACATCATCTTCTTAAGTGACCAGTGACACTAAATCTCAGAGAAGTGAGAGCCAGAAGCCATGATGGGGAACATCTAAGTTTTGAACTATCAGCCTGAAACTTGGCCATATTGTTTCAGAATAGATTTTAAGTTGTGGGACACTGTGTATCTACTAATTATTTGCACAAGAAAATATACCACCCATAGAATATGTGCCCTATTTATAAAAACTATGTTCTTAGAAATACAAGCCTGAGTATTTTGGAAGAGAGAAAACAAAACAAAACACAATGAACGGTCTCAGGGTCATGGTGCATCACAAAAGCAAGCCAATAACCCCCAAATTAAATGGAAATGAGCACTTTGAACAACAGCATACGTTTTCAAATCTCTTTTAGAAGATGTTTACTTATTTATGTTTATATAATATGTCTTTAGTTAGTACACTAAAGAAGGGTCTGTGCTTTTCTTTTTCTGCCTCAGAGCGCTGAAAGACTAACAAGGGATTGTCCTCCAAAGACAGAGAACACAGCTCCAGTTATAAATGGAAGATGTCCTTCCCACATGTTTATATTACATCTATCTCCTGTCTTTTACACTAATAGTCCTGGAATATAAAACACACACACACACACACACACACACACAAATTCTTTGAGCCACACACAGTAGAATACTGATTATAATTACTTCTAGCAGAAACTCTCTTTAATTCACAAAAGAGCGTTTAAAGCATAATAAGGAAAATATTTCACTTATGAGGTTATAATGTCCTACAACCATCGAACACACATGGTGTTTTTGTTGACGGTATTCCTAAGGTTTTGATGGCAAGCCATGCGCATCTCCCACAGATGATGTCAGCTGATTCCTGAGTGCTGTAGACCATGCTGAGGCTATGGGGATTGTGATCAAATCAGCTTCCAGGGGCCTTTGTGGCTATAACATGGAGTTGATGTGATCATCTTTCTCAAACACAGCCACCGATCATGAACACGACCTTTCTTTATGGGCATTTTGAAGTCCTGGTATCTTGGTGTCATAATGACACTGGCATTTTAAAATCTTTCTATAGTATCACATATTGAAAATCACATATGTAAAAATTCTGTTGATTATCATCTTTTGATTTATGTTCATGTCTTATGAGACTAGCAAAGAAGAAGAAGAAGAAGAAGAAGAAGAAGAAGAAGAAGAAGAAGAAGAAGAAGAAGAAGAAGAAGAAGAAGAAGTTCACCTGAAAATAATAGAAAAAAAATACAAGAAATGTCAAGAATTTTGGTACAGGAGTTGTATCTTCTTACACTCAACTAAACAGTCCTCATGTTCAGTGAAGTATACTTTTGAGAAGCTGGTATACACATTACAGTGAGGAATTAACATCTCATTACTGTGTGGCCAGAGTTCTACTGCAGACATAACAAACCTGCTTCTGTGAACTCTGCCTGTCACAGGTGAAAGTGAAGGTCTCGGAAGGCCTCTTTTGTCTGCCAAGGCACCAAAAGAGAATCGTCTGTCACCATGAACCTATAAGCTGTCTCCAAATGGTGTGTGTACAGTTTGACTAGAAAGTCCTCACTGATTGGCGAGGCAGGTGTTTATTTTTATGGGTGGGAATGGAATCTTATTTTCTCAGTGTTTATGCAGGACAAACAAACGGGATCCTGGGAGCTCTTGCCCAACAGAGGATGCAGACGGTGCTGTTCCTTGTAGAGCAAACATCTTCTGTGAAAAGCAGAGACCTGGAAACTATTCGGAAATATCAGCCCAAACCTAGCTACAACAAGGGCCAACCCATAGCAATTGCTGGGTGGCTATTAATTAGTCTAATCAGTTGTGCAGACCTTACGTAATACCTTTAATGTCTGGCAAATACGACTGTATCTTTTGACTCAGGCAACAACAGTAAATAAGCATCTGGCTTAAGACCCAACGGGTTGCCTTGATAAGTAGACATGGAAAGGAAAGAGGGAAAGTTTGTTAGTTCTGTTAGAGATGTTTTCTCCAGGATTCTATATTATTTGACCTAATTGGATAAGCAACGTGATGGAGCTTAGAGATTTTTTTTTCTCTCCTTCACATTTCAAGATTTAGAATCTAAGCACAATGAGGAATGAAAATAAACAATATACCTTTGGTCTGAAGCTGTAACTCAGTGATAGAATATTTGGCACTTGCCTAGTGTACATGAGACACATAAGCACACACACACACACACTCATATGCACACATAACCACACTTCCCCCACATATGCACTCATACACACACATAACACAAATTCCTTACATTCATCTGTCTAAAACTGAAGTAATAACTTTTGAGGGAAGAAAAGAAACAAATAAAATTAATACATACCTGATATGAAAAAAAAAAACTCCAAGAATTTAACTAGTGAGATGGATTTGCTTTTCGCAATTTTTAAAAACTAAATATAATTACATCATTTACTCCCCACTCTCCTCTCTTCTCCCCATCCCCTTTCTCCTAATCTCCCCTTCATTCGCTTCCAAATTTACAACCCCCTCACCCCTAATTAGTATTGTGACATATACATCAATGCATAATTATATAAATACAACCTGATGAGTCTGTTTAATGCAGATGGTATATACATCATTCTAGGGATGGTTGCTTGCTCAGACCAATTAGGTGCTCATTCCAAGGGGAATATCCACACTCTGGAGTTTCCAGTAGTTCTTTGTCTAGGAGTGGAGTCCTGTGATATTTTTCTATTTCTACTTCAGTGCATCTATTGGTGACATCACCGTTCAGGTCTTGTTTAAGCAGCCATGCTGTTGAGGTCACAGGATTAGGTTCCCTGTCATTTCTGGGAGACATAATCACATAGTTGGCTTCCTGGTTCTTTGTCTCTATACAATCTTCCCACCCACTTCTCCCACGATCTTCCCTACACGTTAAGTGAATGGCTGTGTTGGAGATGTATCCGTTTGGTCTGGGTGCCCACATGATTGATAGCTGATCTCTGCGATTTGACCATTGTGGCATTTATCTGCTGCAAAGAGAGGCTTATCTGTGAGTACAAGGACAAGCATTTAGAATGCATTTAGGAATGATCCTGGTTTAGTAAAGTGGTTGTAATATGTTTCTTCTCAAAGATCCAAGACTCTGCTAGCCCTGGGTAGTGCTAGTTGATTGATTGGCTAGGTTTCCAGTAACCTTCATGATTTTCCTCCTGTTGAGTGGGCCTTTAATTCTAATCACACAGGTGTTAGTTACCTCCTAAATATAAATGCCACTATTACATCTTTAGGGATATCTTAGGATTCGTAGTAAATTACAATGACAATATTCTCTTAAAATGCTCTTAAGTACTGTAAGAGCTTTCCTACTGTTATGAAATCAGCTGGAGAATGCATTATAGGACTCAAAAAAAAAAAAAAATCCCATGAGCTATATGTCCTCAAAGACAAGAGTCAAATCACTTTTAATTTTTGTTCCCATTAGCATGGCCTGTACTGCCATTTACAAACTAAAGATTTTGCTTATCCTTCCTTACCAGTTAACAACCTAAACAAGTCGGTTACCAAATCCTGTTTACATATGCATACTCTTCTAAGCCTTGGCCCTATATTCTGTTCCAAATACAGCAATCTTGTTTATTCTTTGAGGCAGTCAGCCAGCATTTGTTTAGTGAGTCCATTTCTAGAGCTAAACAGTAGAAAGTAAAAATAAATAAGGCACATTTGCTCCTGGCTTCATATTACTAAAATACAAGTTATAAAAACCCACATAGTACGATATCTAGAGTAGCATTTTAATGCTATATAGAGGCCATAGTGGTTACACCAAAAGATGTATATATAGGACCTGGTCTGAGGATTGAGTGAAGCATCTCTTTAAAAAACAAACAAACAAACAAAACAGAAACAAAAAAAACAAAAAATAAACCTGCTTAGTTGGATTGTGGTAGAACACTGGACCGAGGTAGCCAAGACCTAAGGATGTCGGCCATTCTGACCCCATGGAACAGAGAGAAATTCTAAAAATAAGCTGCTGTTCTCAGAGAACAAGGAGCAATTCTGGATATGGCAGAGCATCAGTGGAACAAAGGGACTGAAGAAAAACGGCCACAGCCCAAATCATGGTGAGAGCCTGGCCTTTAAACCTGTAGGTACTGGCCAGCCATGGAAACTCTTCAGGGAAGAATGAGGTGGTAGTATTTGTGTCTGAAAAAGTTGTGACTGAAGTCCTGAGAGATGTCTTTAAAATATTCACTGCTCTTACAGAGAAGTTGTGCATCCACCCAGCACTTACATGGTAGCTTACAAGTATCTGCAACTCCATTTCCAGGGGACCTGACTTTGACTAGATGATTGTATCCTCATGTTGCACACACATAACTGCAGGCAAACACTCGTGCACATAAAATAACAATAGATACATCTATTTTCAAAAGTTAGGGCATATAGCCAACGAGGGAGGTGGTGGTGGTGGGGGGATATGGAGAGAACTAAAACAAGAATGTAAGCTAACTTCTCCAGAAGTCAGATGAGGAAAGGTAAAGGCCTACTCCAAGGAGCGTAGAAGCAACAAGCCTAAGACAGAAGCAGACAAACACAAGCTATTTTTAAAGAGCATAATCTGTAGGTTTTATCTGTGGAATGAAGGCGTGGGAAGAATCAAAGGGGATTCCTAACTTGCATGACTGATTAGAGAGCTGAGACATCAAGTGAGACAAAGAACTGAAAAGGAATCAGCTTAGGGAACCGGTGACGAGCTCTGTTCTCAACATGTTGCCTTTGAGATGCCTGCAGGACATCCAGGTGGTGTTCTGAATGAACTAACGGGGCAGTTGGATACACAGGTATGAAGATCAAGGGGCAGGTTGAGACTGGAGGTAGGATCAGGAGTCATCAGTAAATAGGCAATAGTTGAAGCCATAAAAATAGATCAGGAAAGGCTTAGGGAAACATGATCACGTAAATTTAGAGCATGAATGGTTAGAGACAGAGCTGGAGTTTCATTTGTACAGGTCCATGAATGGTACCCTGGAAAGCAAAGTAAAAAAAAAAAAATCATCAATACGGAAGCATCAACGTCAAATGTGGAGACACTTCATTTCAGATAAGGACTTCAAATCCTCATTATATGGCAGGGTGAAGCTCCTATCTGACACTGAAGTGTATAATGAGATACTGGAGCAGGAAGGAGAGGACCATCAACTGTAAAGATATAACACACAGGAGAAACAGGACTTCAGAGGTCTTTTATCTCATTTAAAAAAAAGAAGCAACAAAGGGAAAAAGATGTTGGATTTAGTCGAGAAAGGCATTTATCATGTTTGCTTACTCAAGAGAAATAATCAAGAGTTCAAAATACAGATAAGGTTGAGGCTGTTGGAGCAATGCCTTCCTCCACTGAGGTGGGCAAGAAGTCAAAGTCCCTGGTGCAAGGCGGGGGATGTGTCTCTTCTTCTCTGTCATTTGTGATAGATTATTTGGATGGTTTTCATATCATAGCTTCCAGTTTCTAGTTCTAGGACATATCTTTCCCTTTCCTGCACTACCCCTCCCTGTTTTAGAAACTGATTCCCCATCATTCCTTCTGCATAAAATAACCAGGACTCCCACCATTACCTTCAAGCACATCCTTACGTTCTCTACAAGTTAATTAGAAGAGACACAGATCAGTGCCTGGTGACAATGGATTTAGATTTGAGGTCAGTACTTGGTAAGGATGGATTCATCACCCATGAGAGACTCAGGCCTTACTAAGACAATAGGGTATACAATGCTTTATTAAAGGTAGCACTCTAACTTTGGAACACTATGTCCTAAATGGATGTCTTCAACAAACCCTTCCCCTCAGCACTTAGGGACCTATGCAAAAGAGGAAGAGAAAAGATTGTAAGAGACAAAAGGGATGGGTGATACAGAGGAAATGGTATCTTCCAGACTCAATGGGACTATAAATGGGACTGACACACATACAAACTCACATAGACTGTGGGAGTATGCTCAGGTCTTAGCCAGATGGGGTCCCAGGGCTGAGGGGGGAAGTAGACACATGCCCCTATCCCTAATCCAGAAGTTATCTCCAACTGACAACTGCTTGTCAAGGACAAATCAATTTTTTCCAATGGCATCTCACTGGGTACATAAAGTGGCACTACACACTTACAGGTAGTCCTCATGCCTAACAGGAAACAGCCTATGCAAAACAAACTCAGTGGTGATTTTGTAAATTGTTTGGTTTGGTTGTTTTTTTTTTTTTAATCTATATACCTTTTTGGACATTTTTTAATCTTACTGGTGCTTGTATATTAGGGTTTCTGATTTTGTGATTTTATGAATTTTGCTTTCATGTGTGTTGTACCTGTTTGTGTTTCTTCTGATTTGTTGCTGTTTTTTTTTTTCACTATTATTATCAGCATTGTTCTTCGTTTTCTTTTTATTTGCCTGTTTTCTAAAACTAGAAAGAAAGGGTGGAGTTGGATGGGTGGAGAGACAGGGAGGATCTGGAAGGAGATGGGGGAGGGGAAACCACAATCAGAATATAGTGTATTCATTTTCCATGAAAAAAGAATAGCACTCTATCTTGAGTAGTTAGTACTATCAATTAAATCCAAGTCTTTTTCTTAAAAAGGTTAATTAAATGGAAGGGAAACAAAGAGTGCCATTATTTTATATTGACCACACATAAAATATTGTGTAACCACACATCTCATACTTTGCAATACCAGAGCCCAGACTGTCAGTATGGCTAGAAAAGTGTGCTCACCCCTCAGTATGTCATGCAGATGCAGTAGACCATGATGGCAGGAAGTTTACTAACAACGTTAAACCATCTAATTGAGATTTTTTTGAGCTGCCAGGAGTGGTACTATCCATACTTTTTCATCTCGTCTTGGTAGAAGACAGGACGTATATTTAAAAATACTACATCTCTACTATATGGATTTTCAAATAATATTAAGATACTAAGTAATCTCAAAACCCTTACAATAAATAAAATTGAACATTGAAATGAATATGATGATGCATGCCATTCATCCTAGCACTCTGAAGACTGAGTGCAGGAACTTTAAACCAGCTTGAGCAACAGAGCAAGATACCAGTAAGTAAGATGCTATCTCACCAACTAATTACTAATTAGTTAATCAATTAGTTAACATCTAGATTAGTTTGATATTAATGTCTACATTGGGTTTTTTTCCAAACTCTTTTGAACATGAAAACATTTTTCTTTTTATTTCATAAGTTCATTTGTGTATTTGTTATCAGATATGAGTTAAAGGGTTTGATCAATTTTTCAGAGATGGTACCTCTTAGAAAGCCCTTCACATCTGCTAAATGAGAAAATGAAAACATCCTTATTTCTTAACCACTTGCTATCTTACTCTAAATGAAGAGTCAACAAATCAGATCCAGAATAGAGCCATTGCAATCAGTAACCACTTCCCATTGCAAACAGCAAATCATCCCTGGGCTCCTATGAGGCAGCGACACTGTGAACTCTGCCGCAGCACACCACTGATATTAGCTCTGGGAATGGTCCAGAGACAGATGTGGAAGAAATGGTGAGAGGTATACAACTATTTCTTTTCTCTTTCACTAGAATTCCTGTGAACAAGATTCTAAAAGTATAAAAGTCTTTACTTCACCCAAAGTACTCATAAAATATGACTTAGAGCCGGGCGTGGTGGCGCACGCCTTTAATCCCAGCACTCGGGAGGCAGAGGCAGGCGGATTTCTGAGTTC
>NC_034591.1:42288914-42302443 GCF_900095145.1 Mus pahari
AAAAAAAAAAAAAAACCAAAAAAAAATAAATATGACTTAGAAGGCAACAGAAATTAGAACTTCAGATGCCTAAGGAAGAGAGGCACCAGTGGGAACCCATTGGTTGCTGATTGCCCGAGGGTTTTTGTTCCTTGGTTGGTTGGTTGGTTGGTTGGTTTTGTTTTTCAAGGCAGGGTTTCTCAGTGTAACCAGCCCTAGATGTCCTGGACTCACTTTGTGTACCAGGTTGACTCCAAACTCACAGAGTTTGTATACCAGCCTCTGCCTCCCAAGTGCTGGAATTAAAGACATTTTCCGCCATGCCCTGCTGATTGCCTAAGGTTTTATAGCAAGCTATTAGTGCAAAGCAGGTCAGCCACTGGCTCCTTTCTCCAGGTCCATGCAAACATGAAACTGCATCTGTGCTTACAGTATCTTACCGGTGATCTGCAGTGCTGGAACTAGGAGCACAGATGCGGTCAAGAACAATTTAACCGTGAGGCTTGACAGAGGATATAAAGGCAAAATGTATACCTGATTGAGAGCGCTCTTGAACCTGTTCCAGGGGGCCCCTGGAATGCAGCGATCAGAACAAGCCCTCAGAGGTCTCCTGATGAGAAATGAGGTCCCTTAAAAAACACCAGTGTTGACTGGGCGTGGTGGCCCACGCCTTTAATCACAGCACTCGGGAGGCAGAGCAGGCGGATTTCTGAGTTCGAGGCCAGCCTGGTCTACAAAGTGAGTTCCAGGACAACCAGGGCTATACAGAAAAACCTGTCTCGAAAAACCAAAAACAAAACAAAACAAAACAAAAACAAAAACAAACAAACAAAAAAAAAAAACCAGTGTTGTTAGAGCAAATCAGAAGCTAGCAGAAGAAAAGCACTGGTCACACAAGGTATTTCTGAGTCTTTGTTCTGTTTTTGCTTGTTTATTTATTTGCTTTTGAAACTCCTTATAGCCAGGTTTTTCTGAAACTCATTATATAATCCAAACTAGAATAGTTTATGGGTGATCATCATTTATCAGACCCTGCCCCCTGTTTACTAGAATTATAGGCCTGAGATGTCATTCCCTGGTTGATGCCTTGTTCTAAAATATTAAGTTGAAGAGAAAGCAAAGAAACAGACACCTGAGAGTCAACATCCAAAGGATCCAAAGACCCCAGAGATGTGTAGACCTGGAGGAAAGGAAGAACTCATCTTAGAATCACTGGAACTAAGGGGAGATTTGATTTAAGGATGGAGACTGGGAAGCTACGTAGGAGTGTAAGATAATAGTCTAGAACCTCATATAATCACACTGATTACTTTAAAGTATAATTTGTTCTCAGAGCCAATGCTGAAGGCCTACAGCACTGGTTCTCAACCTGTTCATTGTGACCCCTTTGGGGGTTGAGTGACACTTAGTCACAAGGGTCGACTAAGCCCATCATAAATATCAGATATTTACATTATGCTTCATGATAGTAGCAGAATTATAGTTATGAACCAGCACCTAAAATAATTCTAAGGTCGGTTCACCACAACATGAGGAACTATATTAAAGGGCTGTAGCATGGGGAAGCTTGAGAACCTCTGGTCTATGGGTTAAGCTCTCAAAAAAAAAGAAGGATTATAAAGGAGATGTAGAAAACACCCTTAAAACATGTTATCTTAAACCCCAATCCACAGCATCTTTGTCTCATTTGAAACTTGAACTCCAAAAAATAAAAAATAAAAAAAAAAAAATAAAGAAAAAAAAAGAATCCTGGACTCCCTTGAATCAATAATTCAAATGTTTCATAATTAAATATGTGGGGAGGGAGAGAAAGACAACCATTCCTTCTTATCTTCCAGAGTTGTTCGATGTTCTGAAATGGAATTAAAAATTAGAAATCCCAGCTTCTCGGTGTTTTCCGTAGCTTTAGTTTGATCCCACTTCTGTGGATTGTTAGGTGCCTTTGCTTAGTCACGTTTTGGAGGCTCACTGGCATGCCAAGTGACTATAAGTAAACAGTACTTCAGCATTGTACACTTTTATAAGTTGACAGTGTAGTTTGTATGATCAATTGCATGTTTTCTAGCCTTTAGAAAGCAGTCAGGCCACCAATCAGGCCACCTTGTAGCTCTCAAACCCCATCCATGATCACCATTCAAGTCTGCAGTCAGGACGCCCCTCTGAGCCAGTCCAGGGCACTTTCTGGAAGACTTGCACCATAGAAATTGTTTCCTATTTTGTTCTCTGAACCTGGAACCACATCAGAAGTTCTCTGGAGGTTATTCAGGTCGAGATCAGTTTTAGAAAAGGTATTTGCTTGTTGCATATCTGCCTGGTGGATTTCCAGTTCTGCAAGCCTGCACTCTGAACAGGCTTTTGGAAAATTAGAAGTTATTTCAGATGTAGCTATTAATTGCCATAGCAAGACCTCATTCTGATGAATGTTTATGTGAAATCAGTTTTGAGTGTTGAAACTGCCTGTGCTTATAGTTAAAATTTCAATGCTAGTTTCATGGTGTAACTTAAAATAATTTTCCGTTTGGAAGGTCTTAACAAAAATCTTGGGTCAAAAGTAATCAAGTTGAAATCTGGCATCTCTACACATTCTAAAATATCTCATGACCACATTTTTATTTACATAGAAATAAAAACATATAATTGCAAACTGAGAGATATCTCAACATGTTTTTAAAAAAAAAAAAAAAACTATGAGAAAGTAAAAGTTACTTCTTGGCTGCAAGGGACAAAACTGTTCTCCCTCCACTGAGGCATGAGGTGGCTGATCGCCTCAGGAGTTTTTATTTGCCTATCACATTGGTTTCCACTCTCAAATTATCCGAAGTACCACAGCTAGCAGATTGACATAACAATTACTATTGAAAGGCTGTAATTTCGACCTGAAAATAAAGTTGGAACTCCATACCTGTGCATATCATATTCTAGGCTAGATCCTTGCTATGCTAAATCTTTATCATAAAACATGACAAATGATAAGACATTAGTATATTGAACAATGCTATCATGATAATAGACTGTCACATTTAGGAGACCAATTGTTCTCTACATCTTCTTAATTTAAAGTATACTTCACAACAGCAAATATAGAAAGCAGGCCAAGAAAAAATGTAAACGGACTCACTTTGGATTAAAGAGAGTGAAAGACTTGTTGGCTAATATTCCTAGGTAAATACTTCAAACATTTGCCAAGGCATATATGCCTGTGCCATTAGCTGTATTATTACCCATGCATAGTGAATTCCTTACTTTCTCGGTAGGCATGCCTATTTTTTAAGAGTCCTCTCCCCTGTAACCCACCCTACAGCAGTGTGTGTGTGTATAACTAAGTTTTAGTCCCTGGTAGAGGTGTTCTGTGCACACGATCATCTGCATCCTTTGTCCTGATTTCAAGGACTAAATCCTTCATTGACTTTTTTCTAATAGTTAACTTATACTGTTTATTGTCATTGCTTCAAAGGCAACCTGATGTTTGTGTCACTAGAAAGAGAGGTCTTTCAAAGGTACACTACACTTGACACATCCGTTGGATTTTAGCAGCCTCAAACGGTCCTCTGAATTCTGAGAGGATCCCAATTGGCTGACTTCCACAAAAGATCAAAGGGAAGGAGCTTTATTACTATACAGGTATCAAACATCTTCTTTGGCATAGCATTTTCAGCCCTTAAGAATGTGCCTAAATTACTTTTTCTCCCCTTTAGAGACTGGAAGTAAAATAAGATGATATTTTGACACTTGGAGACAGGGTAGCAGTTTGAAGGCTGGACGCTAATTTTTACAAATCAGTTCAAAGAATAATAGCCTTGTAAAGAGTCTCTCATGTCTACCATAAATTAGCACCAAGTTTTCTTAACGTACCCAGGAACTATTCATTACATGGGAACAACATGGTGCCTGACCTTGTAGATCTAGTCCCAGACAATGTCTTTGAAGTCACTTCATTCTTGTTCCTACTTCAAGTATCTTAGACATGTGTCTTTATATAGTCCCCATGAGGGTAGGGACCAGATCTGAATTCCTTCTTGTGTTCTCTAGCGCAGAGAACTCTGAATATTGAAAGGTGGGTATTATACAAAGGGGGTAATCACTAAGTATTTATATATGAAATACTGCCTTATTTTATTTCTCTTTCTTTTCCATTGTGAAGGACTACACGAATTGTTGTTCACCTTAAGAGTTCAGAAATAAGTGCACCCAATAAAAATGTAACTCTTCCATGTACATTTGCAATGTGGTACATAGCTCCATTTAAAAACTATATTCTTCATTTTAATCCTATTTACTTAAAAGTGTTGGGCTGTCAACACTTATGGTTGCTAGATTTATATAACACTGAGAGGAGTTTAGAATTTATTTCTCCATAAAAATGAAAACTTTAAAATGCTTTTTAATCTGTAGAATAAACATTGTTCTCTCCAGCTTGTTATTAAATATTGCATATATTCAGCTATTAGCCTACATTTTAAACTGTATAGAATTCAATGGCCTTTATTGCATCTTTGTTTATTTCATTTATATGTGTGCATGTGCATGTGCATGTGCATGTGCACATGTGAATCAATCAGAGAACACGGTTCTCTCCTTCCATTATGTAGATCCTGGAGAATCAATTTCAGCTTGTCAGACTTGGTTGAAAGCGCCTATACCACTGAACCACCTTGCAGGCACCTTGGACCCAAACTTTACAATCAAGTTCCAGAAAGTATAGCGTTTAAAGATGCGCTCCATGAAATGTTCTATTTTAATGTAGGCAGAAACATAATAATATAAGGTAAAATATGCTTGTCAGTGTAACGAACATTGAGCATGTGATGAATGCTGTATTTTGTTCCATACCTGCATTGAAATCTCTCTGACCTCTAAGCACGGGCACGAGAGACCCACAGATATGTTCAGTTCAGTATGTTACCCCACACATTCCAATATGCCTCACCCAGTTATGATGAACTCCAACTCCTGAAAGTAAGACATGGTGATTTTCTGTGTACTTTGGGACAAGTCACTCCAGTGAGCTTAGTGATCACTGAGTAACTCCAGCAAAGGCCATTGCCTTCTTGAGGAGACTCAAGCTATAGATAAGCTATATCTGTAGTCAAGTGGGAAGTATGGTTGAGGTTGTGTCCCCACAAGGCTTCTTAGCCTTAGTAAATCGTACAACCTGGCCAGAATATCTACCCATGGCGATGTTTAACTGAAGGCCTCAGCTCAAGCATGGGACTCTCTATAAAAACACACTGTTATTCAATCCATAGTTTCCTCCTGCTCCTTGGGGATCCTGATTCCAAGATGGGTGGCTTATCAAATCTTATGTATAAATATCCTGTTGAAAATCAGGATGAGGACAGGATTAGAATTGCTTCCTAGATCTTGGATTATAAAGGCATTACGGGGAGATAGCCCTAGCTGACATGACTCTGGAAGAGCAGAAGGAAAACTGGACAGGAAAGTCGTGTTTCTGAAGGACACTGAGGGATTCAGAGACCACAGCTATACTTGGAACTTAAAGACTGTGAACCTTACGGTTCAATGGCCCTGAGTACTTTGCATGCACCAGGCCCTGGGTTCATCCATAAGAATAGACACACAAAGACACACAGAGAGACATATGCAGATGAACACATGCACAAGCATACACACTTACATACACACACACACATATATATGCACATCAGATACACACACATGAATACATGCATAAACACACACATGTACACGCATAGACACATATACACACACATGCACCCCACATCACAGATACTAGGCTGTGGAAAGATGAGGATCACTACCGTTGCTGTTGCTCTCGTTAGACACACACACACACACACACACACACACATGCACATATAATGAAGAGTACTCTGTGGGAAGAGGAAGGAAGCCAAGTTCCTAACAAAGAAGGTTTACCTATTGGCAAGGAGGAGTTAAGTCATGATCAGTTTTGAGGGTAGACTCAATTCATACTCACGGAAGAACAGCGCCTACAGAAAGCCCAGCCCCCAACAACCAGTACTTTCGGTTCTCGAATGATCATGGTTATTTTCCTATATTGATTCTTAGAGTGTATGTTAGGAGTTGGCAATACATCCTCCAATTTCACAGTGCACTTTAATCCCCTGTGAAGCCCTGCTGGGGTTTAATCTCATCATTTGTCCACATGATCATTAGTGCCTCATTAACCTTCTGGTGGATTCTTCACCTGCAGCCAGTCGAGCATCACTGAACTTGGTCATTTTCTATTGTAAGGGCTGCTTTCCAATCATTTTTCTTAATTGCTGATAGGCTATGGGAGAGCGTTCTCAGTTTAAAACATCAGCTTTAGAATATATGATCACTTTCAGTAGATGCATTTGGGTTCTCATAGTAAATGATTACATATTTCCACATAATGCCTTGGTCATTTCCTGTAAAGAAATATTTCATAATCTTGAAGTCTTTTTACATCCTGAAGCAAATTGTATGTGCTAGTGGTGTGGCGCATATGACTACAGGGACTTTAAATGGATTTAATTCACTAGAGCGGTTTTGAAAGAATTTCTGTATCTATATGTATTTTGGCAAATCAAAATGGAAATAATTCTCTTGATTTGTCTGCATTCAGGATTCAGTATCAAATCAATTGTGACTTAAAAAAAAAACTGAGTTTGGAAACATAATATTTTATTATTCCCTAAAAATAGTTTTCAAAACCAAAGCAAGGTGAACTAACTATGGTGGGCCCAACCACACGGGTATTCAGGGTTCATTTCCAACAGCATCTAACAGGAACATTGGTAATCAGGAGTATTAATTAGCCTGGCCTTCAGACACTTCTGGGTAAACCCGTCATCCCATCTCCCCTTTTCAAGACAACCTCAAACTCTCTAAAATCAGAACTAAATTATCATGTTTCCATGGAGCCGTGGCAAAGCATTGACACTGCCTTTAGGTGAAATTTCTTTATCTCAGAGAACATACTGAAGTACGTATTCTGGGATGCCCTATCTACATGTCTCACGAGTAGCAAATACATCAGGCCCAAGTATTAAAATAACATTGACAGCATCATATCCTTATGTTTTGTGATATAGACTTGTCTTCGTTTTGCATGTAATTAGCTCATAGATGATCGTGGCAACTGCAGAAGCCAAACTTAAGACTCAATCATATATTTTTTTAAAAAATGCCTTTATTTTGGCTGCAGAACACTAGAAAAATATTATGTCAGGGTTTCATGCCGTATTTTTGTTTAAATGTTTCTTCACATAAACTTCTAGAATGTTGTTCACTGATATTAGTTGAGGGTTAAACTCAAATACAGAAGACCTGCAGGCAGCATTGGAGCCTTCTCAGACCTACCATACTGGAGTTCCAATACCACCACGTTGGAGTAGTAGAAGGACATAGCAGGTACTCCACTCTTGGGATGTGGAGTGTCCCTCTGCATCGCAGTACACAGGGATTCTTTGCCACGAGTGGATGTTTTCATTGCCCTTCATAAGAGCTACCCAATCTAAGGGTCTGACAGAAGAAAAGCCAGCTTCTCATGGTGGCGATTCTCATTGAAAGCAAACCCACGGTTTGAAAAGCGGCAGGAATCCTAACTTCATCTTCGGTCCTTTTTGAAACACAGGTCCACTAGTTCTTGTTATGTAAATCTTACCTGTGCCCTTTAGCAGCCTCAGTGTGGCAGCGATGCGGGCAAGCATGAAAATCAGTTACATTGCTTTATGTGGTATTCAAATACCTGTGATTTCTGCACCCCTAATTTCTTGTTCTCTACTTGCAGGTAGTGAAATCAAAGTTATCCAGACAGCACCATGTTATCAAGATGAAAAGATCCAAGAACCATATTGTGGGGAAATACTTCAGTAGTCAAAGCAAACTAAAACAACTCAATTCTGTCCCAAATCTTCATTCACCGTATCATGTCAGAGGCCCGATAAATCAGGTTTGTGCTGAGATCCTGCTCAGCAGAATGTGTGCGAGTCAGAGGTCTGCTCAGGCTCCTTGAAGGAGAGTCGATTGCGCAGGCTCCCTGGAGGAGAGCCGAATTCACCATTGGAGATGAACCTTTCACCTCAACCCGAGAACCAAAAGTGCCTCCCACGTACTTTGCAATGACTGTATATTCACCAGCACAAGCGTGCACAGCAAAGCACACAGCTCCCAAAAGCACAATGACACATTTTTCTCATGACCGTACACACTCACAAGTGCCGTTGAGTTTCTGTTAGTTTCAGGTCGGAGCACAGAGCTATACGGCGATCACTTGAACTGTGATCACAAAGTACGACCCCGTGGACCAGATAATGGACTGCAACGATAAACAGAAATACAGAAATACAACAGCATGGGGATAGGGCGATGCTGGTTCTGTGCTCTCCTCTCCAAAGGTTCACTAATGTAAAAATGTTGAAGAAGCAAATACATTCCGCATATAAGGAAGGATAGCACTTAAGTTCTCTACCGGGAGAGAAGTGGAGTACTTACTTACGGTGGTTTGAACTTTGTGGATCCAATGCTTATGAAAAACATTTCTTCTTATGCTTTTAAAATGGTACAATGGAAGGGAAAGGACAGGAGTGGAATTCAAAAGAGCAATGTTATATTCAACTCCGAGTTCCTGTGTGTTCCACAAAGAGCATCCCCCCCCCAACTGTCTGTGAGCTTAGATGGGGAGCACAGTCTAAATGGATGATATGCATAATTTTAAAGTGTGGGACAAAGTAAAGTTCCCTGTTTGTCACTTTGTATATTTGTGGATGCTGTTACTAAGGTAGCTTTCACTTACCCCTATAGACCTGTTTAATTTCAGACGACAGTTACATTTCAGATATTGTGCAAAGAACTGCAGATTCTCAAATGTAAAAGCATGAAGCATTACTATGTGACTAGTTCCGGTATTATTCTGTGAACAAATGTGTTTAATTCAAATTAGAATAGGCATACAAGGGTTTTTTTTTTTTATATATATAAACTTGTGATATAAGAATGAAACGTACCTAATTCCAGCATTGAAAACTTTCTCTTCTGTCTTTTTAGATGCAAGATGATAAATTTCCTTATTGTACAAATTCGTTGTTGTGAGATAACATCTTACTGCCGTGGTGGGTTTTAAAGGATGATTTGGGCATAAGGAAAGGAAGCTGAGAGGGCTAACTCAGTGTGTAGTGGAGATTACTAAATATACAAATACCTCAAGTTCATTGCCATAAAAAATGAAACTATTTTGACCTATTGACCCATCATTTAGAATGAATACCCACCTCCTTCAAATGCTCTATTTTTGTATACATATATATTTTATTAGAACATAAACATGAATTTATATTTAACTGTTTAAAATTATATTTAAATACAAATATCACTTGATATAAACATTATATGCATTTAGAAATGGACTTTTTGAACGATGGTACTGAATTAACTTAAAAATGAAATATTTTTCCTATTTACACCTATATACAAACACTGTTTTTTAGATTTTCAGTTATTTTTACCCTCATATAACATGTTAGCAGTTGATGCCGCTGCTCCATCAAATGTCAGTGTACTGAGTATTCACCCACATTGTCCAGTTAGCGCTAGGCCTTTTGTAACTCACTCTCCTGATAACTGTGGACATCCTCCGACTCGAGTCAGTCGGGCATTTTCCTGTTCACCATTAAAATAATACTAGATTTTGGAAACCACTGTAATGTATTATCAATAAATGTCTAGCTGGTAATTGTCTGTGTTCAGAGAGCATCTTTTACCGTCCCTCTTTTACAACCATTGTTAGATTTATTTATTTTACTTTATGTATATTTGAGTTCTGCCTGTGTGTATGCACTGTGTGTGTGTGTGTGTCATGTGAGTTCCTGGTACTGCTGGAGGTCAGAAGAGAACATTAGATTCCCTGGAACTGGAGCTACAGAGGGTTCTGAGCCAGTGTGTAAATGCCTGAGAATCAAACTATAGTCCTCTCTCTGAACTTGTGCTCCTAACCATTGAGCCATCCCTTCAGCCCCTTACCTTTTTGTCTACTAGAGTTATACAACCACACAAAGACTGACAACTGGGAAGCTGTATTGTCAAGTGGATCCTCACCCTAGAGAGTGAGAAGCAGGATTGACTGAATAGTTGCTTCAGCTCTGACATCATCTCAGCAACGCAGGGGATGAACTCGCTGCTGTGACCTATGCCTTTGAATGTATTTTAGTAATAAGTATTTCTCTTTATTTTTGTATGAGAAGGCATTGAAATTCTTTTTTTCTTAAACAATTTATTCATTTACATTTCAAATGATATCCCCCTTCCCGGTTACACACACATACACAAGCCCTCCCCACCCCTTCCCCTCTCCTCCCTCCCCTTTGCCTCTATGAGGGTGCTTCTCCACCCACTGACCCACTCCTGCCTCACCACTCTAGCATCCCCTTACACTGGGGCATCGAACCTCCACAGGACCAAGGGCCACCTCTCCCATGGATGTCAGATAAGGCCATTCTCTGCTACATATGTGTCTGGAGCCATGGGTCCTGGGGACTCTTTGGTTGGTGGTTTAGTCTCTGGGAGCTCTGGGTGATCTGGTTAGTGATATTGTTCTACCTATGGGGTTGCAATCCACTTCAGCTCCTTCAGTCTTTCTCCTAGCTCTTCCATTGGGGTCCCTGTGCTCAGTCTGATGGTTGGATGTGAATATCTGCATCTGTATTGGTCAGGTGCTGATTGAACCTCTCAGGTAACAGCATCATACCAGGCTCCTGTCAGGAAGCACTTCTTGGCATCATCAATAGAGTCTGAGTTTGGTGTCTGCAAATGAGATAGATCTCAAAGTGGGACAGTCTCTGGATGGCCTTTCCTTCCATCTCTGTTCCATTTTTTTGTCCCTGCCTTTCCTTTGAGCAGGAACGATTCTGGATTAAAAGTTTCGAGATGGGTAGGTGGCCCCATGCCTCAACTTGGGGGCCGGAGAAGGCATTGAAATTCTAGTGACTGTTTCAATCACTTAACGGAAGAAATTCTATTTTGCGATGGGTAAATAGATGTGAATACGTGCCTTTCCAAACATACTTCTCTATTTTGGAAAGTTTTAATTTGAGCAGGGGAAACGGGAGTAGGTCTTTAAAAAACACTTTTAAGTGTGAAAGTTACAGGAAGTGTATTGTTTTGAGTAAGAGTTGATCAGCATCCAATCTAAACTCAACATTTAAAAACACATTTATAGTATTACAAGTCAAGAATAACTGCACAAACACTTCCAAGCAGCTCTGCTGACACTGAGCAAGGGTGATGGGATGTGCATATGTGTACAAGTGTGCATTCACATGTGCAAGAGCGTGTGTGTGGGGGGGTGTTAAAAGCGCAGTGTAGTGTTCACCTGTAACCAAGCAGAACCTTATAGAGATGCCAAAATGCATTCACCTTTTCCTGTGAGCTGGCTTACACTGGAGCCATCCAACCTTTTTGGAATGGTTTTTCTTATGACTAGAAGTCTTCCTCACAAGGACTAGGTCTCACCTTAAAGCACTGGGAAAACTTACCGAAAACAATTCTAAAGGCAATAAGGAAGGAAATAAAATTCAATGGTACCCTACATCTTTTGCTGGTTCCTTTAGTTTCATCTCACTGGAAAAATACCAAAACAAATATAAAAATGGGTATAAAATTACATTATCCAATAAAAACTCCTTTCACAAGTCTACCATGGAAGGAGAAAAGAGGCGCCTACTATTTTGAAAGTTTGAGCCAAGATTGCACTAAGCTTTGCCCTTCATTTAAGTAAATGATGAAACAGAAATACAAGAAAGTCATCCAAATCTATACTATTAATATTACAGTTAAAATAAACACATGAAACAATTATTTCAAAAGCACGCAACCCAGCACAAAATGGCAACACACAGCTTTCACCTTTCTGACTGAATCAAGTATTAACTGCTTTGCAAATGAGTTTTGTTTGTTCGTTTGCTTGCTTGCTTGCTTCTTGGCTTGCTTGGTTTTTAGACAGAAGCTCCATATGTAGCCTACCCTGGTCTGGAACTTAAGATCCTCCTAATGAGTGCTGGAATTACAATCATGAATCTTCATGCCTGCCTGTATTTTTTTAATATGCATTTAAAGTTCAAATGCTTTTGATTGCTCTTGGAAGTGAAGGCATTTTTGATAGATCATTTCAGCTGAAGGAGTTTATCCAGAAGTTGTCAGAACTCCCACCCCTACCCCCAAAGACCTTAAGAAAAGGGAATTCTGCGCATGCCTGCAAAGGAGACTCTGTTTTTGGCAAAGCTTCCACAGTTTCCTATGGTCCAAGAGCCTTTTATGGTGTTTTTATTGCTGCAGTAACTGTGTTATCAACTTCCATAGTCCTGTGATGACTCTCTCACTTGGTGTACAGATGGCCAGATTCATTTTCCCCTCACCAATACAAACCATGTTCCTAACATCACAATCTCCTTTTCTTTATGTTCACTGAAATATAAGGCATTTGTTTTGTGAATCATTTAACCTCAACACACTCAATAATACATAATCAATTTGTTCACTCTTACTATGTATTGAGGGTAATCTGAAAGTCTACTTACAATTATAAATCATCATAATTCCTTAACTCTATTGGGAAGAAGAACATAGCTAGCTACATTTAGAGACAACATTACAGCACATGCCTACCTGGTGGCAGTGGATTGTCTTGGATGTGTGGTGGCTGGCATCCTAACTACATCTCTAGGCCTCCACAAAACAAATTTTCATTTATGTGCTAAAAGGCTTTTTCTAATACTGTGTAATACATCTTAGAAAAATATTCCAGTTTTTGATTAAGTTATGAAGAGACATTTCCTATCTCAAGCTAAGATTTTTGCCCCTCCCCCTATGATTTATGTATAACATCCATAGTGTTCATTTTGTTACAGGTAATAAATAAATGTATACTTTTTATTGCATAAAAGAGTAATTCCATAAGTCGCTTAGATACATTTAAAGCAAAGTGATTGTAATTGATTATGATCATATAAGCATACTGAAGTAAGAGGGTTTCATAAACTTAAAATGTATTTGGTTGGTTCTCAACCATGTAGTGGTTTTGCTTATTATATGGTTAGTGGGCAGAGTGTGTCAACTTAACTTCTATCAAATGTGAGCAAATGGGACATGGTCCAGACATATTTTATATTTCCTTCCATTGTAGCTCCTCTTGCTCTTATCATAAAAATTGATGGGTTGAAATCTTATAGAATTCATTTTCATGTGAGTGTGACATCAAGGTTGATATTTTAAGTTTTCCTCAAAGTTTCTAATTTATATTGGGTCCATAATATACAAATTGTAAAGATTAGAACATTAACTGGTCTTAGAAAGTAAAAGTTTCTTTGTAGGTTTTGAGACAGGGCCTCCTTCTATAGCCTAAGCTGACTTGACTTCTTAATCGTCCAGTCATGCCCTCCAGAGTGCTAAGGTTATAAGTAAGACTATGACACTATGCTTGGCAGAAGGAAAGATAGAAAGAAAGAAAGAAAGAAAGAAAGAAAGAAAGAAAGAAAGAAAGAAAGAAAGAAAGAAAGAAAGAAAGGAAGGAAGGAAGGAAGGAAGGAAAG
>NC_034591.1:42302498-42318183 GCF_900095145.1 Mus pahari
AAGGAAGGAAGGAAGGAAGGAAGGAAAGAAAAAGTAAGAAAGAAAGAGAAAGAGAGGAAGGAAGGAAGGAAGGAAGGAAGGAAGGAAGGAAGGAAGGAAGGAAGGAAGGAAGGAAGGAAGATTTCAAGATTCTTAAAATGAGCACAAGAACCTTTCGGTAGGTGTGTGGACACAATTCTCCTTCAGAATATGAAAGGTCATTTGGCTTCCAGGCCATTTTTGCCTTACTAACTAAAGCTCTGAGAAGATAATCCATGTAGCCCTTGCTAGTAGTTGTATGATATGAAGTAATGGTACATGAAGCCAGTACTGAATCCAGTGTAGCCCAGGTTAGCTCCTAAGGACTTCACACTCGTCATGAAGTTGGAAGAAAGGGAATCAGACCTTGTTCAGGCCTAAGGAGATCCTCAGAAAGTTGCAGATCATAAGGACCTTCCAGATGCCTTGGCAAATGTTAGGTGCCTTTTCAAACCTTGCCCATAATGTGTAAGCCATTCTTCAAGGTCTAATAACCCCTAAAATAGAAGCATAAACAATCATTTTTGTGTTTATTGAGCCAAACTTGGTAACCTAAAACAACCAAATAGCAGGCAAATGTACTTTTAATTGTATATTATTTAATAAGAAAAGTAGAAAATGTGCTATAATTACTCATATGATCTTTGTCTGGAAAGCCTGAAATGACAGCTCATTTTCCACTAAATTGGAACCCCAACCCCTAGCCAAATGCTCATTCCTTCAGGGCAATTCCAATTCTTGTTTATCTCTACCTTTGTCCTTGAGATTGAAGCTATTCAGCATTTCTCTGTGTGCATCTACTACATAACACAAGATTTACCTTCAAGTTTGTATTTTACATTCTTCCCTACGCCTTAATTGCATATAACATGAAGTTTATGATTCATGGGCTTTCCAGCTTTACCGTATCATAAAGAGAATTTATGAGCCTTTGTTAAAAATGACTGCCTACATAATTGGCAGAACATGGGATTATCTGCAGCTACTCTTTATAACATAAAATTTGCTCTGCATTAAGACTCGTATGAGTGGCATTGAACCAATACCTTTGTAACCTGAAGTCAACTTAAAGTAAGTTGGTAAGGTTCCATCAAATGAAGCCGATTTGAATTCTCTAGTTTCCACCATGTGTGCATGGCCACTGGGGAAAGCCAGTTCACACACGCCTCACAAGATGCATTTCAATGTTCTCGTTAGCTATGCAAAAACAGTAGCATGTTTTTAAAAGGGTGTGGACCTAACCATCATCACAAGCTATTCATGCCAAGAACAGTTTCCTCCAATAGGATGGAGTATTCAGGGCCGTGTTATTGGTAAGCATCCAGAATTCATTCTTGGCCACCTAGTTTATGAATAAATTGATACCTTTTATGAATTATTTATAGAATATGAGATGAAGCTGATACAGACATTGCCTCTCAGGTTTCTGTTTCCCAGAAGAATAGGCAATCTCCAATGGGCGATTGGCTTAAGTTGTGTTTTTCTGTTTCCTGGGATCATCATAAGTCTTTGATGTATTGTCTTCCTTGAAGTCAACTTATCTTCTCATGGAAGCATCATTGGGCAGACATCCCCAGTAAACTGTTACCGAATACAGTGGAAATAAATGCCTTACCTCTAGCATGGGCTCGTTGTGCTGTGACTGCAAATAGAAAGCCTAAACTTCTGGGGCAAGATCAGACCTTCTCTGATTTGTGTCTGCATAGAGTGTGTGTCAAATACAAGGGTTTTTTTTTTTTAAAGTAATTATGTATTATTTTAAATGAAAGCATCCATACTGTTTGTGACATACACATAAAGCATATATGCATATTGCCATGTACATCCACAGAGCAAGAGATAAAAGTACCAGTTAATCTTGCTCCCATTGAGTGGTTCTCCACATAGTCCTCTTAGTTTTTGATTTATAGCAGTATATAAAACCTTTAGAATAACAGACTCTATATCTCTGGATGCATTTGCCAGGGACTTGTCTGGGCATGTGGGGAATGTGAATGTAGGTCTATGCCAAGCAGTGGCAGTGCCTGTAGGGATGTGCTGGTGAAGCTTCTGCCAGATGCTCTCCTGAGAGGTGACAAGTGCCGGAACAACCACAAATCACCAGTATAGCGAGACAGTGAGAAATACCAGCCCAGCCACAGTGCCTTCACCTATGAACCTAGAACAAAAGAGAGCAGGGCAGTTTGGAGACCCACTGAAAATATAAATTGATCGACAGAGTTGTTGATGAAACCATCCAGTAGCAATCCTGGTGATGCGCGTTGCCTTTTTGCCCTCTCGTCAGCTACTCAGCTCGCTTCTGTGCCCCTGACCTCATGGGATTCACACGGCCAATTGCTGAGATTGGTGGGTGGGGACTGAGGTGTTGACAGCAATCTAACCTCTGCTCCTGCGAGCAGAGGGTGACAGCACTATTAGGTGCAAGGCACTTGGCCAGAGCACAATTATGCAGCTTGTTGTGTTAAAATATAACCTCTTCCAAAACAAGGTTTTTTATTTGGTCTTCATCACAACTTATTCCCTCCCCCTTCTGTCTCTGTCTCTGTCTGTCTCTCTCTCTCTCTCTCTCTCTCTCTCTCTCTCTCTCTCTCTCTCTCTCTCTCTCTCTCTCTGTGTGTGTGTGTCATTCTACTATCCCAGTTTCATACTACCTATGATGTATTCTGCCCCAGCAAACAGTTCTTCAGGGCTCAGGATGGATCCACGCATCTCTAGTGTAGACAATATTTTAAACAGGTAGGGGCTCCATAGATATTGTTATCTTGTGTTCCGTCCCCTCTAGAGCTCTCTCTTTGAAACCCCAAATATTGAGCAGTACTTCCTTTCTTTGTCCTCACTTAGGAATTAGTCTTCCCCGAGTTCCTTTGCTTTTTCTATTTAAGCATGTACCCCAAGAATGCAAGCTGCTAACGATAAAGACAAAGGGTTTTTCAGTTTCGTGAGGTTTCCTGTTATTGTTTTGTTGTTGGCTAATTCTCTGCTTATCATTTTAAGTATCAAAATATCGTCTTCTTAGCATACAGCTTACACTTGTTATAGTTTATTTTAATTTCTGTATTTTTATTTTTATTGTCTGTATGTCTATCTGTGTCTAAGGACAAGTGTCTGTAAATGCCCCTGGACCTGGAATTACAGGCAGTTGTATGGTGAAAGTGATGAAAACCAAACCCAAATCTTCTGCAAGATCAGTATACACTCCTAAAATCTTTCAAAATCTACTTTCATAAGGGTTCTCAAACACTTCGGGCCCTCTTCTAGCCCACCACCCAAAGGTACAGGAGAAAAGATGGTAATTAGGACAAGGGGATGTGGTCCTGTTTAGAAGTAGTTTTAGGGGATGATTCCAATCTCTCTTGTCAGGATACCAGCAGTCCAGTTCAAAACGTGTCACCAAACATGAATAGTCGATAGCAAAACAATCCAGCAGACACAGCCAGGCCTCCACCGAATTGGCGAGGGTCAGCAGAAGTGACCAGACTTAGTAAGAGTACGAGGGGACGTTCTCTGCTGTACCTCTCTCTCAGTGAAGTGAAGATTATCGAAGAAGAGCGACCAATGAAACGTCACGTGGCAAGCAATGCAAGCTGCCCGTCGCTGTCTCTTGAGTCCTCCTTCTACTCTCTCCAAACATCACGTCTCGCCTCAGCAAAACAGCATGTGTGTCTGCATCACAGGACACAACCGGAAATTTCCACTTCACCTCACTGTTCAGCCATCTCTCCCTGGTTTACTCTTTCTAAAGTGTGCCGTTCTGGAGTTGCGAAGACATTTATATCCTGCATTTAAGAACGGTTAAATAGGGCTGGTGAGATGGCTCAGTGGATAAGAGTACCCGACTGCTCTTTCAAAGGTCCAGAGTTCAAATCCCAGCAACCACATGGTGGCTCACAACATCCCTAACAAGATCAGAGTCCCTCTTCTGGAGTGTCTGAAGATAGCTACTTTCATATAATACTTACATATAATAAATAAATCTTTAAAAAAAAAAAAAGAACGGTTAAATAGCTTACTCAGAGTAATATAACTTTAGAATGTTCTTTCACTTCTAAAGGGACCGTGGCAGCCATGCTCCTCATGTCTTCTCTTCCATTCCCCACACTTAGGCAATACTGACCTGCCTTCTTTCTTTATGGATTTACCTAGCCAGGATGTTCATATGAATAAATTCATACAATATGTAACCTTTTACTTACCCTTTTAAGTTCTGATTTTTTGTTTTTACACACTGTTTAAAAATTACTTGCTTAGTGTAGAAAGGACAACTACTTTTTATAAAATGAATGACTCGGTGCTCTAATAAACCCTAGCTAGCATTTCCTGGGCTTAGAAACTGTGCTTCAAATAGAAAAGGCTCTGAGAATGCATCGTTTTGGAAATAAAGTCATCACTCTTTTGAAACCCTTCTAAGTACCCATTGTTAGTTCCCATTGTGCTATGGCAGTAGTTTGGGAAGATGTGTGCTTCACACAGAAGTTGACTGCCTAGACCCAATGGGAATGATGAGCCAGAATAAGGCCTGAGGCTTCTATGGACATGAAGTGCTCCAGGCTTCCTCTTTATCATACCCATGCTCCTTGATTATTGTGGCAAGAATGAATGATGCTTTCTCGACTCTGCTCCTATCAAAACTTGAAAGGCTTGAGTGACACTATGCACATGTCTAAATAAGTAGCAGGCTGCATACGTCAGGACGAGATGAAGGTATTAAAGTTTTGAAAGAATGTAGAGTAATATTACTTTGGTTGTGGAATGCCAGGTCATCAGCTACCGAGAATTAGGATCATTAGAAGAAGCAGAGGGCATCACAATAACTTACCCCCACAATGCCAATCTTATATCAAGATCACAGGAGATGGGAGAGATGCACGACTGATGGCCTCATTCAGATCTGTCAGCTAAAAGAAGCTTAATATGTGTGGGAAGGTATTCAGTCATGCAGTCTTTGCTCCTCTGACATTTATACCAGTAGGGCATGACTGCTGCTCTAAAGAAACATCTCTTCCAGTTTTCTTTCCCCACTGTATGTTTGTCAAATGCAGTATTCGTGTAGCAGCAAAATTTATCATTTTATGTCCTAAACTTTCATTTAATTTTATAGATAGTAAGTCCTGACAGTTGCTAGTCATGCTTAAAGAGAAGGATATAATGGTCTATGGACAAAAACTGTCCATATTGTAGTAATTTTGCAAGCAGCTGTTGCAAGTTAACATGTGTATTGCCAGCTCTGTATATATAAAATACAAGTTAACGTCAACAGTACATTAACAATGCAACTGAGTTTCATTATAGAATTAGAAGCACCATGGATGGAGAGCTCACACTGACACGGGAAAGCACAGGTAAGGGACACCAGTTTTTGCAGAGTTTCACAAAGGTATTTGCATCTTTCCACCCACCTGTTTTATACGTTTTTTGCGACAATGACTTAGTGCAAAGTTGAGGATCTTTTTGTACATTTATTCCTGAGATAAGTTGGCAGATGTATTCTCTAGTAATCTATCTTGCAATTATGGGTCTGAGAAGTACCAAGAAGACAGCGAAGCTTGAGGACTGCTGTACTCATATTTTCATACACAACTATATATGGAATTAAAGAAATCGTGACCAGCTAGTTCCACAATGTGTACACAATGTACCATATGATTCTATATTCAAAATTCTATCAATTAGAGATACACAGCTATATATGAAATTAAAGGAATTGTGACCAGTGGGTTCCACAATGTATGCACCATGCATCACGTGATTCTGCATTCAAAATCCTAGCAATTAAAGAACTCACCTAAGCCAACCTCTAGAGTATTTGAAGTTAACAATATTCTTGGGTGGTTAGAGGTCAGCAGGCAGTTCGCCCTGTAATAAACTTTAATCCCATATTCTCCCTCCCACATTTGGCTGAATTAATGCACTGAGCAAATAAAACCTTGGAGGTGGGACTTAACTTTGAAGACATCCTGTCGAAATGAAGATTCTTCTAGGAGGAAGAATCACCTGAGAAGCAGAGGGCACTGGCTGCCACGGGGCCACTGCGGCCAAGTGCTGAAGTGTGCCCAGCTCACCTCTGCAAGCTGAGATTTACAGTCAGTCACAGTTGAGCAAAGGGTTTGGCGAGTTTCCAGTTTGAAGAATTGCTAAGGAGGTACAAATTACCCGAAAACTAATGATTTCAGAGAGGAACTGGCTACACCCATTACTTCTTCGTTTGCATCTAACGATATTCGGGCAGCCAGGAGAGCTAACAAAAGCTGTGGTCTTGTCCTCTCCGTCTCTCCAGTTGCTGGTGTGCATCGCTGTCTGAAGCATTGGCTCTCCATCATATTTCACTGCCTACAACTATAGTGAAACACAGATGACTGGGACAGTGGCCAAGGATAGGAATCACTGTTCATACAGAAACAGTCACTACTTAACTGCTGATGCAATTAAAAGCTGATGTCCATCCTTTATGGCCTAGTGAATATGAATAAACTTTGCTTCTTGATGCCATCTGGACTGTTAGGCTTATTTGACTGATCCAGGACAGTCAGTGTCCCCTGTCCTCCATTCAGGCCCAAGGCTTCATGCTTTCCTCTGATAGAAAAGTACCCAAGCAAATGTAGAGCAATGGCTGTCTTCTCCTAGACCCTCTAAACATACCTGTAAGGATATGACTTTGCCAGTCAATCAAGACTTGAGTGGATAAAAGCACATACAGGGAATGCTTTTCTGAGGAAGCCACTAAATGAAATATTACAGAAAGGATTTTTTTAATTTTGAAGCACATGAAGTCCTCTGACCTCCAGAGAAATACGGTAGTCCAATGGCCTGAGAGCCAACTATAAAACTTCTACTTTGACTCCTTCATGGCAGTTAAGAGTGCAAATGTTACCTAAATGTGACATCCTGGTTCCTATATTGTAATATAAGATTAACAATAAAAAACTTATCCTGGGTTTTTGTTGTTGTTGTTGTTGTTGTTCCAGGAGGAACCCTAAAACACCTTCCATCTACCCTTGAAGGACTCCAGTTGAGAAGATAAGCCCATTTTGTCCCTCAGGATATAAGAAGAAATGATGGGAAGGCAGGTGACAGCAGATGAGCAGAATCAGAATGCTGAAGAACACGATGATAATGTTCCATTTCGGAAAGGATTTTAATCTTTTTTGGAGGGAAGATGTGAGAATGAAATAAGTTAGAGAGGAAGTGGCCACAAGACTTGGAAAGCCTAAGGAAGAGGAGGTAGTGGTGAGCACTGGTGTCGTGATTGCCACTCATCCAGGATGATGGAGAATTTACTCAAAAACTCAGCAAGTTGATCTCAGAAGCAACTCCCAAACCAGGCAGTAGGAGTCACTGAGAGGAAAACTCAGTTAGCCAGACGTGCGTTTGGGTTTACGGCCATGGAATAACTGGTGGGCCAGAAGAGTCAAAGATTCTCTTAATCAGAGGGAGGATAGGATTTGTCACAAGAAGAAAATATGCTGCTTTGGACAAGCTAATTTGCTTAGTGGTGCTTTCAAAAGTCCCTTTTGAAAAAGACTGGGTCTTTTCTTAGCTTATTTTTCAGAAACATGAGACTCTTTGCATCAGAAATAATCTTAACCTGCTGCAATTCATTTGCTTACTGTATTCGTCACAATTTCCAGGAATGGAAGCTGTCATTTGCCCTGCCTGGAGGGTCCCCAGAGTATGAACTTAAGCCATTATGTTCGCCAGCTATTTCAGTGAATGTCCTTAAGGTTTCAGTACAGCGTTGGTCATGGCTCATTGTTCTCCCTAGAATACAATCCCAATTGCTTTACACACTAAAGATGATCATTCATCTGCAGCCCCAAACTAATGTCTGAAGATTAATTTCCAGATTTTTCTCATTTGACAGTACACATTCCCGACAGCATCTCTGTTGATAACTATGGTCCCAAACTCTGGAACGGCTTGTTCCGTTTTGACTGGCATTACAATGCACCACACAGGACCACGTTACGGCAACCAGATGGATGTTCACACCAAGGAGCAGCTGCTATAGGGAAGCATCTCAAGATGTGACCTCCAGATTCTTCCAAGTTCCACCTGGGTGTGCTTCCTGTGCAGTGATCTTGACAAGATCGTGACCCCACACAGTTTGTGCCTCCCCTGAATTCCTGGGTTCAAACCATCAGACTCCCTGTGTGCTCTGTACCCGGGATGAATGTGTCCAACATTTCTGTATTCCCAAGCTGCAGATTTGAAATCTGAGCAAATGAATTCAATGCAGCTGTAGGAAAGTATACCATAGACAGTAGGTACTGTCCCAAGGACTTTAAGTAGAATCTATTTTCTCTTTCACAAAAAATATCATGTGCTGCCTAACAAGAGGGGATAGATTCTGGATGTTTTGTCTTTTGGCAAAGTCATCACTGTGCAAACAACAGATAAACCTTGTACAACCCTAGGAGATCTCAGCTGCTACAAGCCTAGACTGTAAATTGCATATATAATTTTTGTGGATTATTGGTGACTGAAACACAGTTACTTGATGCAAGACTATAAATTTCTCAAAGAAATATTCAAGTATAAACAAACTTGTATATTCGTTGGATTCTTGCTAAGAGCAACAGTAAATTCACAAAAGTGACTCAAAGTGCTGGGTCAATAATTACCAAACAATTGTAACCACTGGCTAATGTAATCACAAGATTGAATTACATTTTAATTTTTATTAAATAAAATTAAAAATGGTCTTGTTTTATATATTAAACATAAAGTAGGCTACTAAAGCAGTTTGTATGACATGGTATTTTGGGTGAAACATACACACAGAGACAAAATAAAGAATAACATACAACAAAATGTCAACAGGAACAGTTCTGCTCATGGGATCACAAATGAATTTTCTTTGTGCTTGTCACAATAGGCCAGTCTTTCTACATAAGGAACATGTGCTAATGTGGCCAAGATCCTTCAAAGAATTATCAAGAGGTTTTAAAAAGTAGATTTCTATAGTAAATGACAAAATAAAAAATAAAAGTGTTTGATTAAAAACTAGAAACAATGAGTAAAAATTCCTGACACTAAATAAACCAACTAGTAACAAGGATATATATGATATTTTCTCTCTCTCTCTCTCTCTCTCTCTCTCTCTCTCTCTCTCTCTCTCTCTCTTTGTGTGTGTGTGTGTGTGTGTGTGTGTGTGTGTGTGTGTGTGTCCTTATGGTGTAGTTTGTGGTGATATAGTGACCAGAAATATTTACTTTCATTCCTTTTCAAAAGTCTCCTACAAGCATGGTGATTTACTTTTAAAGAATATTCATCCAAAAGGATAGAACAAGAAAGAAAGAAGAAACAGCATGAGTTTAAATCTAGAACCAAAACCTGAATGTTCACTACATTCTCAGACCCAGGTGAGCCGGAGCCCTGAGTCATTAGAAAACATGCCACAGGGTTTCTGAAAGTCAGAACTGGGACGGACCACAATTCCTGTAAGTCAATTTAAACATGGGACTAAAAAGGAAGAACTGGAAACTCAAGAAGCAGTTAAATCCTAAATTGCTTCTCCCGGGACAGAGGGCTTAGCCAGTGTCCCCCTGGGCTCTTAGCAGATGACAGTGTATCTCCCCTTTAAATATGTCAAGATTGGTGTGTGAAGATGAAGGGACACCAGAGCGGAAATACAAATACTTTACTTATTAAAGAGACCTACAAAGTGCTAAGACCTCTCAAGTCATCTACCTCTAAAAGACTGATGAACATTAGCCATCCAAACAGGAGATTGCAAGATTCTAGCTAGCCTAAGGTACAAAAAAAGCACAAACACACTGACCCTGGGGAATTGCCACAACACATGACTCACCAGCGAGGTCATGGTAAAATAGAAAACCGAGTCAATAGCTGCCCCACCCACACGCTCAGAGCTGCCGATCGTCTCAGGACACCCTCGCAATTATGATCAACCACCAAGGATTACCAGACATCTGAGGCACTTCTGAAGTGATACAACCAAATGAGCAGCCAAAAAGGGAAACTCAGAAGGAGCGGAGGAAAGGACGTTTCAAAGATTATTCCTATAGTGAAGCTGGCTACATGCTTCAGTGTTTAAAAATACTTGCTGCTCCTCCGGAGGACCTGAATTTAGTTTCCAGGATCGATGATGTCCAACAGTCCACAGCTGCCTGTAGCTCCTGCTCTCAGGGATCTGACACCCTCTTCCCCCCGCCCCCCCCCCTCCCGTGGGCACATACACGCATGTGCACACATCTTCACAGAGACATACACAAATATGCATTAAGTAAGAACAAGACAAGTTTTAAATGTGTTTTTTTTTTTTTAATTTGTATAATCTTTTCAGTAACGTAACACCTCACTGCCTCCCGTATGAGATGCTCTGCGTTGGCTTTCTAGTGCTAGCGGAGCCAGTGCACAAAAGCATCATCGCTCAAAGTAGCAGATACACATTGTGTCTGGGTACCGAAGGGCAGACATCTGGAATCAAAAGGCCAGCAAGACCGTACTCCTCTAGAAAACTCAAGGGAAGTATCTAGGAAAGGTGCCCCTACCCTACCTAACTTGCCGGCGTTCCAAAGATTCCTCCTAGCGCCTATGTAGACTCTGGCCTAATTGTCACCAAGAATTTCTCCTCCTGCTCCACGCCTGTAACTTCTCTTCTGTCTTTGATAAAATAGCTAGAACCTTCATAGGTAGGTTCATAGATAGGTCCAGGGTGTGCTCATTTCGATATACTTAGCTCAATTCTATCTATAACATCATTATCCATAGCCACTGGGTACTAGAATGTTTGCATAGCTTTGTGTAACCTAGCAGTAAGCCCCCTACAATTTCTTCATCTGTGAACCCATGGATAAGTTGCTTCACTTTTCACAAGGGACTTTACAAATGTGGTTGAGGATCTTGAAATGGGAAGAATTTTCTGGATTGCCCTTGTACTTCCAATATAGTCACGAAGATCCCTAAGAATGAAACAATATAGTCATGGTCACAGAAGGTCCGTTTAATATGAAGAAGAAACCACGAGCCATGGAATATAGGAGGCCATGGAAGATTCTCTTCCAGAGCATTCAGTGGAATCCAGGTTTGCAGATTCATGGTAGACCACAGATCTGCAGAACTATATAGTGTGAATGTGTGTTATGGTAAGCCATTAGAATTGCAGGTATTTCTAGCTCAGCATGGTAGCCTCGGCACTTGAGAAGCTGAGGCAAGTGGATCTCTGTGAGTTCAAGGCCGGTCTGGTCTACACATCCAGTTCCAGCACAGAGATAGAGAGACTCTGTCTCAGAAAACAAAAACAAAAAACATAAAACAAAAACAAACAAAAAACAAAACAAAACAAAACAAACAAAAAAATGTAGACATTTCTAGTGGGGACAATAAGAAATCAAGATTCACATGCACATAATGATAAAAGAAGACTGCATCTTAAAATTATAATGAAGTTTTTTTTTTTTTAAAGGAACATTCAGACCCAAGACCCAAATCATTCATTTTACCTCATAAAACTGGAGGGTTTTTTTTTTTTCCTAGAGCAGCAGCTATCCTGAAGGAAATTTCAGAAGGAAACAGCTTCCAAAGAGTTGATTAGTCTCAATTTGCATATCAGAACAGCTATGGATCTCCACCAGAGTTTCCTGTGGTCTTGCTCTACTCAGGCACAGTTCAGCATCTGTTGGGTACTGGATGACCAGAAACAAATAGATGAATGGCTCGGAGACCTAGAGTAGAACTAAATATGACTGGTCAAAAAAAAAAAAAGAGTTAATGATTTTGGTGATATTCTGCTATATTCACAGATTGGCGCCTAACCAGTCATCATCAGAGAGCCTTCTTCTGGCAGCTGATGGGAGCAGATGCAAAGACCTACACCCAACAATTGGACAGAGCTCTGGGAACCCTGCAGAAAAGAAGAAAGGACTGTAGGAGCCATGGGATTCAGAATACCAGGAGAACACAGCCCAAGGAATCAACTAAGCAGGGGTCATAGGGCTCACAGAGACTGAAGTGACAATCCCAGAGCCTGCATGAGTCTGTGCTAGGCTCTATGCATTCATGCTGTTGTTGTTTAGCTTAGGATTTTTCTGTGACTCTTAATGGTGGTTGTAGGGATGTCTCTGACTTTTTGCCTGCTCTCAGGATCCTTTTCCTCTTACTGGGTTGCCTCTTTCCACCATGATATGAAGTATCTTGTTATGCTATGTTCGGTTGGTATCACTGGGAGACCTGATCTTTTCTGAAGGGAAATGCTGTAGCAATGGATCTGGATCTGGAAGAGAGATGGGGGGAGTGGGGCTGGGGGAAGGATGCTGGGAGAACCAGAGGGAAGGGAGGCTGTGGTTGGGATGCATTGTAAGAGACAATAAGAGAAGAATAAATACGAAGAAAAAAGGAGCCTACCCAGAACAGAAAAGGAGCTGTTAAACATCACCCACATCAAACTCATGGACATATTTATGTGTATATCAGCAGAAATGAAAAAAATCTAATGTAAAGAAGCGAGATATAACTGAGAAAAACCTTATAGAAAATAACAAAAAGTATAAATGAATTTCTGAAGTAGTACTGATCAGTAACAATTAGAGAACCACGAAACTGAAACAATAGTCACAAAATATGAATTCTTCAGGGAGAAGAAGGAAACCGATGAAATATTTTTCTAGTATTTTTTTTCTGCACGCAAAACAAAGCATAGCAGCAGTCTAGTAAAACTGGTAAGTGTAAGCATATCTATCCAGGGTTAGAAAGCTAGATAAGAATAGGAAATTATCTTCAAAATTCTCAAAGTATTGCTAACCTATAATTCATTATCTAGTCAAAGGATAAAGCTGTTTGACAATGGGAAATTATCACATTGACATCACATACCTTTTCAAAAGCCTAAGAAGTTAGGTAAGCCAAAACAACAACAACAACAACAACAACAACCACAACCACAGATAGAAGATTCAGAAAATTAGTTTCCTACAGAGAAACAAGGGCAAGTTGACCCCTCTGAGGAAAGTGAAGAGAATTTCCTAGCTGTTAGGACCCAGGGGTGGAAGTAACCATTCCTGTTTCACACAGGCCAAGGAAACACTAAGAGATACTGTGTCAACTCTGATGGATATAAAGCTGCAAGACAGAACCCATGCCTATTACCATTAGCTGGCACCAAAATCTGTGGATTGGTAAATCCTGGGCCCTAAAGTAGAGCCTGATACCATTATTCTCCTACATAAACTTAGTAATACGTTCTTATCTTTATACCTGTATATTTGTGCATGTCTCAACTCATCACAGAATCTGTCTACGGTGAATAATGATCAATACAGAGATCCACAACTGGTCAGCATGCAGAGAATAAGAAACTACGGACTGGCTGTTCACCTGTAAGGGGATATCTGTGTCACCCCTCCCCCAATGCTCAGGGATCATTGCGGAAGTGGGGACAGAAGATGGTAAGAGCCAGAAGCACTGAGCATCTGCATCAACACCCTGTTTGTGGGGCATGACAGGGCTACTGCACACATGAGCTCGTGGATGCGTGCCCGTGACCAGGACAGCATCAAGTCAGCCAAAGTCCCAGCAAGAGTGAGGGAGAGGCTAATAAAATCTCCCCCGTAGCTGAAGAGCTATTGGCAGCTGATGGCCGCTGACCGAGAGAGAATCAGTTTTCTTTAGAAAGGAAGTCTCTGAGAGATTATCCGTGCTCTAGCAGACGGTCCTACAGCTACCCCGTGTTGTGCATGCAAGCAACACTCTGGGCTCAGTGGGTTTAAAAAGAAAAAGGAGAACACGTGAAGTTGGGAGGGGCAAGAGGTGGTGGAGCTAGAGGGGATAATGGAGCACAGAGAAGAGAAGAATAGATTGGATCAGAACATCGCCTGCATTGATGAAATTTTCAAACACTGAAAATAGATGCAATTCTATTTCTAAAGAAGACACCACTTCCAAATCATGAGGGAAGACTGACGAAATTGCTGGGCACTGAGTGTGAATTTGGATAAACACACAGAAAGCCAAGAACTCAGGGACTCACAGAGAGCGACCCTTGAAAACCAGGGAGAGATGAAGACAATGAAGCACTCTAAAGTTTCCAGTAGGAAAAATAAGATTCTTGATATCTACTGCACAACAGATCCACTGTAACATACAACTGTGTATGGTATATATTAAAATAGCTGAGAGTAAACTTTACCTGTTTTGTGTGTTTTTTGAAGATAGATAATTTTTATACAATGTATTCTTATTACAGTGTTCCCTCCCTATTCCTCCCAGCCCCCACCCCCGCCTTCCCTCCTATCCTGTTCTGTAACCTTTTTGTCTCTCATTAGAAAACAGGCATCTAAGGAACAATATTAAAATAAAATAAAGTAAGACAAAACAAAAACAAACAAATCAGAATAGGCCAAAACAACCAAACAAGAAAAGGAGCCAAACCAAAAAAAAAAAAAAAGCATAAAAAGCATATAGATCCAGAGGGGTACAAGTCTGCACACAGGAAAACCCTATGAAAACACAAAATTTGCTTAAACAGCTTGACTTCTCCATGTTCAATGAGTTATATAGGTGTTTTATGGCCTTACCATTAGTTTGCGGAGAGCCTTGGCAATAGCCTGGGTTGTTTGTGGGCTCCTATGGGACCCATTTGGACAAGAACTTGATTAAATGTAACTCATTCACAGTACTAGAGGCTTCAGTTGGTGACAGATATCGAGTTGGGCCTCTGTCCCCATACTATTCAGTGATTTCTTTTCTTTCTTTCTTTTTTTTTTTTTTTTTTTTTTTTTTTTTTTTTTTTTTTTTTTTTTTTTTTTTGAATTTTTTCAAGACAGGGTTTCTCTGTGTAGCCCTGGCTGTCCTGGAACTCACTCTGTAGACAAGGCTGACCTTGAACTCAGAAATCTGCCTGCCTCTGCCCACCAAGTGCTGGGATTAAAGGCATGTGCCACCACCACCTGGCTTCAGTGATTTCAATTAGATCACCTTCATATATGTGTATATTTAAGGAAGCTTTTATTCTGTTAGGTTTCCATACTATCCCTCAAATGATCCTTAGTTTCAGTTGTCCCTCCCTGAATTCTCTCCCTCAATCCTTCTCCTCCTATTCCAGTCCTCCACCCTCATGCATTAAGAAAAAGACACTGTCAATAAGACAAAAAGGCCACCAACAGATTGGGAAAGGATCTTTACCAATCCTAAACCAGATAGGGGACTGATATCCAATATATATAAAGAACTCAAGAAGATGGACTCCAGAAAACCAAATAACCCTATTAAAAAATGGGACACAGAGCTAAACAAAGAATTCTCAACTGGGGAATATCGAATGGCTGAGAAGCACCTCAAAAAATGTTCAACATCCTTAATCATTAGGGAAATGCAAATCAAAACAACCCTGAGATTCCACCTCACACCAGTTAGAATGGCTAAGATAAAAAATTCAGGTGGTAGCAGATGCTGGCGAGGATGTGGAGAAAGGGGAACACTCCTCCATTGCTGGTGGGACTGCAAGCTTATACAACCACTCTGGAAATCAATCTGATGGTTCCTCAGAAAATTGGACATGGTACTACCTGAGGATCGAGCAATACCTCTCCTGGGCATATATACAGAAGATGTCCCAACTGGTAATAAGGACACATGCTCCACTATGTTCATAGCAGCCTTATTTATAATAGCCAGAAGCTGGAAAGAACCCAGATGTCCCTTAACAGAGGAA
>NC_034591.1:42318618-42341216 GCF_900095145.1 Mus pahari
CTGCAACCCTATAGGTGGAACAACAATATGAACTAACCAGTACCCCCAGAGCTTGTGTCTCTAGCTGCATATGTAGCAGAAGATGGCCTAGTCAGTCATGATTGGGAAGAGAGGCCCCTTGGTCTTGCAAACTTTATATGCCCCATACAGGGGAATGCCAGGGCCAAGAAGTGGGAGTGGGTGGGTACGAGAGCAGGGTAGGTATAGGGGACCTTGGGGATAGCATTTGAAATGTCAATGCAGTAAATACCTAATAAAAATTGAAGAAAAAATAAACAAGTGAAAAATAAATAAATAAATAAATAAAAGAATTATCTATTCTATTTCCCCTTCCTAAGGAAATTCATTTCTTCCTACTAGTCCATACAATCTTCCTGACTTCTGTGCTTATATAAGTTGTACCTTGCTTATTAATGACATAACTGCTAACATTTACATATAAGGGAGTACATACTATATTTATTTTTCCTGGCTAAGTTACCTCTCTCGGAATAATTTTTTTCTAGTTCTATTCATTACCTGTGAATTTCATGATTTTGAGTTTTTAAACAGCTGAGTAATATTTTATTGTGTAAATGTAGCACAGTTTCTTTATCTGTTCATCTGTTGAAGGACATCTAGGTTGTTTCCAATTTCTGGATATTACAATTAGAGCAACACTGAACACCTGAGAGCCAGAATCTCTGCAGTCGGATATTGTCCTTTGGGTATATGCCCAAGAGTGGTATAGCTGGGTGTTAAAGTAGATTGATTCCCATCTTTGTGAGGAATTGTCACACTAGTTCACATAGTGGCTGTACAAGTTTGCCACCAACGATGTATGAGAGTTCCCCTCACTCCACATCCTCACCAGCATGAGCCTTCATTTGTTTTATTGATCTTGACCATTCTGACTGATTTAAGATAGAATCTCGAAATAGTTTTGATTTGCATTTCCCTAATGGCTAAGAACGTCGAACATTTCTTTAAGTGCTTCTTAGTCATTTGAGTTTCCTCTTTTGAGAATTTTCTGTTTATCTCTGTACCCCATTTTTAATTGGGTTATGTATTTCTTGATGTTCAGGTTCACTCTATATTTTGGTTATTAGGGCTCTATCAGATGTGTAGTTGGTTAAAAAAAAAAAAAATCTTTTCCCAGTCTGTAGTCTGATGCTTTTTCTAAACGGTAAGTGTCCTTCACCATACAGAAGCTTTTCAGTTTCATGAGGTCTCATTTATTAATCATTGTTCTTAGTGCCTGTACTCATTTCAGAACATCGTCTCCTGTGCCAATGAGTTCAAGGCTAGTCCCCACTTTCTCTTCTGTCAAAATCAGTGCATGTGGTGCCATCGTGAGATCTTTGATCCATTTGGAGTTGAGTTTTGTGTAGGGTGATAACAATCAAAGACATACTAAACGATGGAATAGAATTGAAGATCCAGAAATAAGTCCACACATCTATGGACATCTGGGTTTGTTTGTTTTGTTTTGTTTTGTTTTATACAAAACTGGGAAGCACACACTGGGTGGTGGGTGGGTGGAAAGAGAACCTCATTAGAACTTCAACAAACTTCAACTGTCCTCATCACAAAAGAAAAAAGAAAGAAAGAAAAGAATGATGGGTGTTTGAGGTGAAGCCGTGGTTAGTGAACATCATTCATCCTACACTGTGAGGCTGATCATAGCAAGACTTCATATATAACTCATACATAAAATATATAATTTAAAATGTTCACTTTGTAATAAAATCTGAGAGGAAAACTAATCAAGTGGAAGATGTAGGGAAAGAAAACTCTTTATAACATGTGGATTAACATGAATAAATATAAAGATAATAAGATTAAGGTTCAGCAAGTATGGCGGTGCATGTCTTTGATCCTAACACTTGGAAAGCAGAGATGGGTGGATCTCTGTGAGTTGTAAGCCAACTTGGACTATATACCAAGATCTAGGCCAGGTAGGACTATACCATGTTGTCTTCACAACAATAATATAAGGCTCAGTGTTCACCTAACTATAATCTTGAAATAGCCACACTAAGGATTCAAAAGACTTTTTAAAGTATTGTCTTCAGCAACTGGGCTAAAAATTGTAGAATATGTCTAAGATTTTTACAATTTCAAAAGTAGTAAGTAGGCTGAGAGAGGTGACTCAGTAGTGACACACAGCACTTGCTACAGGAGTGTCGCAACTGGATTCCAGACCTTAAGCACCCATGTAAATCCTGGGCTGGTGCAATGGCAGGCCTACAATCCCAGGAAGAGAACAGACAAGATCCTCACAGCAAGATGAATAAGAAGAATCAAAAATTTCAAGATTCAAGCAAGAGACCCTACTTACATAAGGTATAAGGTATCACACACATACACACACACACACACACACACACACACACACACACACATACATATATACATATATATTTATATATGGTAGATATACAAAAATAGTCAAGGAAGACGTCTGACATCAAGCTCTGACACACACACTAATTGATAACAACAACAACAACAACAACAATAATAATAATAATAATAATAATAATAATAATATAACAAAGAATCAATTAAAGAAATAGAAGTTTCTACTTCTGGGGGAAGAATTAGCAAGTGAGAACTTGGGAGATTCTTCTTGTACATGACACATTGGACCATCTGTGCCAGGTATCTGACTTTTTATAAGCCCTGTTGTTATCAGAATTGTTACAGGAAGATCACTGTATTCAAGGTGTTTTGCCATGTCTCTGACTCCAGTCTATTATGTCTTTGGTCAGATAGCATTGTTTAAACATTAAAAAAGTAGGCACACAAAAAAACCCTCGGCCTGCTGAAGTTACTAAACCGGAAGGAGAAGCAGTCCTGCGTGAGCCCGGCCTTCCTTCCCTCTTCTGTTTTCTCCAGCTGTGAAAGATATTTATGACTCAAAATGCTTTTATTTGCTCATTTTTGAATTTCAAAGCGGACACGCCTTAAAGAAAGCAATTGCCAAAAGTAACCTTCTATCACCATGTTACCGGCTGCCTTAAATCATCCTGAGAGCGGTGTCAGCTCTCTTTGTATGTAGCCATCACACACATGTAGTATGTGCTTTACATGGAACCTTAAAAATACATAACCTCTCAATAAGTAATTGTGACTAGTAAATGAATCAGAATATTGCGTTTAGTATTTTGATGTTCATCTACATACTGCAATGGTATTTCTCAAGTGTAACAGATTCATTACAAGACAGTTTTTCAAAAAACTTAACCTATTCCTGTATGTATGTGAGTCTGCATGGGTGCACACATGTGTGTGGATATGTGTAGGTGGAGAGAACAACTTTGTGCAGTTGGCCCTTTTTTGGAGTCACTTTTCTCCTCCTACCTGTCCATGGCTGGCAGGGATTGAACTCAGGACCCCAGGCTTGCACGGCAAGCACCTTTACCCACTAAGCCCCCTCACAGGCCCTCTTTAATTATTATTTTTTTAATCTCATCCAGCTTTCCAACCTCCTATAAATTAGCTTATTCCATATGTTTCAGGGCTAATTGCCTAAGATGGCAATTAAATGAAAAATGAAAAATGTCGAGTCCATTTTAATGTTAAGAAAGAAGAATGAAAACCCAAAGAAGATAACAGGTTCTACAGGTGATTGATCGTGTAATTTCCCTTTTCTCTGAATTCAGTCCAGACCGTGCACACTGCAGATGTGTCACCTTCAGCTTCGGAGACACTCTCTGGTTTCTTTTGGTTGGTTGGTTGGTTTTGTTTTTGTTTGTTTTTGTTTATTTTTTCTGAGACAGAGTTTCTTTGTGTAGTCCTGGCTTCCTGGAACTCACTCTGTAGACCATACAGGCCTTGAACTCACAGACATCAGTCTGCCTTTCCCCCCCATACGTACTAGGATTAAAGGTATGAACCACCCTCTCCCAGCCTGCGGGGCTATTTTGAGGGCCTGCGTTACAGTTTATGAACACTGCGGAATTAATTAGCATCTCTCTTCCTCTTTGAAATGTCTGGATTCTCCTTTCTTCCTTCTATGGTGAGAAATCTGACTTGAGTTCTCATCTCCTCACGTTGTAAGAAACATGGTTGGTGAGTCTCCAAAGGAAACTGTTCCACCCCCCTTCTCCGTAGCCCTCTGTATCCTCAAAAAGAGCAAGCTCTCCACTTCCCGATGCCTCTTTCCAGTGTGAGGTCTTGAATAAGTGCTTAGCTAACTAGGAAAGATGCTGTTTGGTCAGAACGTATTCTGCTTGTCCTTTAGCCTGAGGTTTGGTGTGAATGTTGGATCAGCTCCGTTTTATCTATCGGCCATGCTCTCTCCAGTTTCAGAGGATGAATTTTGTATGGTCTCACCCTACTAAGCAGCTTTTTTTGTCTCCATAACACTGATATTTACTCAATCCAGTTCAGGGCCCTGCATGCGTGCTTTCTTCATCAGAACCCCTAGGGCTAGGGGCGTGTAGCATGACACGTTAGATTCCAGCACTGAACCCCACCCTGTGCTGCCAACAATTACTGTAAGATTAAGATATGCTGAGGGCCAAATCAGTTCCTGAAAGGGAACTCCTTCCACTGACGCCTGCCCTAACTCAGTTAGCCTATAAGGCGAATAGTGCTTCACTCCCCACAACAACATTAAAAAGCGAGTCCACCTTATTAGCCTGCCGCTGGTTTCACGAGCAAGCCCCGGGGGTTTCGGACAATGTGCTCATGCTGAAATAGCAACTGAAATCTCTGATTCAGTCGGCAGGATTCTGATTCTGTTCTGGCATCTGGCCCAGTATATCAAAATTGTGGTTTTGCAGCCCGTTTTGGAGGCTGCTCCACTAAACCATGTGACAACCCCAAACAGTTGGTCTGGCACCAGAAGACTTCATCAGATTGTGAACTTGAGAGGCCTCGAGTTGCCTGTTTTTGTATTGATGCCTCCCTTCCCATAATCATTAACAGAAGGTGGGAAGCTGCAGTTGGAACATACCTCACACCTACTGAGCACTTGTGTTTTTTTGTCTCTGAGTCCTCATAAATCTCCTGGCTCTGTGCATTTGCCTACTCGAATCAGAGCTTTCTCCAGGGAAAACTCTGGTAAGAATTATTAGCATAGCTCAAAATGCTTACCTGATAGGTAAGCACATGACATGGCTGCAGATTTACCATAATGACAGAACAATCTTAGTTTACTTACTGATTTTAACACTAGAAGAAACAAAAGATGTGACATCTCTGGTTAAAGCCAGGTAGAGGTCCCCTTGGAACTTGGGCAGGTCATAGCTAATTTCCTATTGAAAAGTGAAGGATCTGTACATCATGCCAACGTGGGTAACTCTGAATTTAATGCTTCCTGCGGCTACCAGTCTTATAAAAGTCTCCTTGTCTGTTAAAAACCATACCACTCAACCATTACTAAGTGTTCACTGTGTGTTTGGCCCTGTGGCAGACAACGGAAGATGCAAACATTTCCTCATAGTCTACGACACATAATATAACTGGTGACTGATATCCATCGGAGCACATTGGATCACTGTAAAACGACAGCGAGTTTGGAGGAAAATGTTGTGTTAGAGATCATCCAGAGATGTCAAGATTGGGCAGAAAGGAGTATAAAGATGGCCATCTCCTAAAGTGTTGTGACCTCAGAAAGGAATATAAAGATGAATGTTTACTAAAGTGCTATGATCTGGAAACTGGTTGAGTGGGAGATTGGTTGAATGAGAAGGGGAAATTCTAATTTCAGGGGCAGAGTGTCCCAAGAAATTGAATATAAATATGGAAGCATATTTTTATGCAAAAGAAAAAAATTAATTCAGGAATGAATACAGAGACTAGAGATGGGGTGATTTTAATCAGAAATAAGGGCTACTGATAAAACCCTGAATGAATCAGGGGGCTTCAAACTGACGTTAGGAATGATTTAAAAATAAGAACGGTTCCAGTCAAGAAGATGAAAGCATCAAGGTCAGGTTTCTAGATGATTCGCCTCCTGTAAAGACTGGGGCCTGAGTAAACACCAAATGTCATTAGTCCCTTGGCCAGGTTCAAGAAACTCTGTATTCACTTGCTTTCCAGCACCACATGAGGGTTTAGCATGGGAGCTGAAACGCCATGAGGAGGAGCCGGTCACGCATGAGTGCAGCATCAGTGTTAGCTGGCTCTTGACTGGCAATTTGTTGGCTAGATGACATTTATGTCATCACAGCATTTAGTGTAATTACACAGACCCCCAGTTGGACCAAGATGAACGTGGTCAAGACTAAATGAACTATCTCAAAATTTCTGCTTGTTCTACTTTAATAAAATGCTCTAGGTGAAGCAATTTATTAGTTTTTTTTTTCCTTTGTAGGAATACTGTGTTCTTTGGTATAAAGTTCAGAAAAAAAAATGTAAAGGAATACTTAAAGAATACATGGCCTCTGTGCTCAGTTTTGTGTCTTCTCCTTACCTGGACGCTAGGTAAAAATGACCCTTCTTGTTTGCACAGATTGCTGTTTCTCCCCACCGTCCCCCCCCCCATCCTAAAACCATTGCATGGTACCTACACATACTTGGAAAAAAGAGTCACATTGGGACTGATTTTAAGGTGAACTTTATTAACTCTAGAGCTGGAGAGATGGCTCTGTGAGTAAGAGTGCCGGCTGTTTACAAACCATGAGGTACTGAGTTCGGAACTCATGTACCCATGTAAAAGCCAGGCATGGCTGTATGGGTTTGTAACCCCAGCACTGTGGGAGGTAGAGACAGGATGATATATGGAGCCACCTGGCTTCCAGCCCAGCTCCAAGTTCAGTGAGAAAGCAGGACACCTGATGTCCTCCTCTGGCTTCCACATTCAAGTACCTGCCCACATGAACACATGCCATAGACCACATTTAAACACATACATTCACACTCACACACACAAAAATCCACATGGTATTTTAGGCAAGATGGAAGGAGATGTCCGCTTTCTATTAACAGCATGTGAGACTTTTTCAACCTTGAACTACAGGACGAGTCAATAAACATCTACCTTTTGTAATTGTGGAAATTTAAAGAGGAAGATCCCATCCCTTTCCAGACCCTGCTCTTTCTCCCAAGATGATCACTGGTGTCTCCCCTTACCCTGGGTCTGCCATTCCTACAAGCTTTTCTGGCCACCAAAGGACAGCGGGATGCCCAGAACATAATTCTCCATCCACCCCCTCCCGGGAGCCAGCGGCCAAAAGCCTGTGCTCTGTTCCACACTTGCAGAATCCAGGTGAATTTTAAAATAGAATGAATGGAAATCCAGTTATGTGAAAAGTCACCTCTGGTCTTCTGTTCTGTCGTGGGAGTTAAGACCAGCTGGGTTGCTGTTGGTATCAGTTTCCGGTGCCTAAGTCTCTGTGATCTGCAGCAGAAATTCTTACAACAGGGCCCTTAGAAGTCTCGTTCTCTGATGGGCTGCCAGAGGCAGAGTCCAAGGCATATCTATGCAAGCAGACTTTTTTAGAGTTCCCAGGGAGTGGGAGAAAACTACCAGAGGGAACAGGCTCTGATGGCTTCTACATCTAGAAATCTACAACTTCTCGTGTTGGAGGTGGGATTTATTGGCAACTGAATATTCTTCTGGTCCTGTTATTAATCTGGACAGAGATGACCACACAGATGAGAGGGAAAGTGCTGGGGGCAGGGGGAGGGAAGCAGAGGGAAGTTCGCTGACCGAAAGCCCTTAAAAGCCTTGCCTTCTCTCCTAAACTTCTTTCTCAGAGGCACAGCTCAAAACAGCCCCTCCTTGCTAAGGAAATAAGTTCAAAGCCACGTTCTTCTTATGGAACCAAGAAATTACAGATAGTTCAGTTGCCTGTGAAAATTTGAAGTTGTATTAATAGATTGATCAAATTTAGGATAGTAAGCTCAGGTGGTATGAGGTGGTATTAATCTTAGTTCTCATGTCTTGCCGGGTGTGGTGGCTCATTCATGCTTTGCCTTCCAGCACTCAGGAGGCAGAGGTAGGCAGATCTCTGTGTTCGAGGCTAGTCTCATCTACAAAGTGAGGTCAGGACAGCTGTGGCTACACAGAAAAATCCTGCCTTTAAAAAACAAAAACAAAAACAAAAACAAAAACAAAAACAAAACAACCAAACAAACATATTAGTTCTCATTTCTGGAACAAACAATAGTGTGGATCTTAAAATATTTTGGGGCGCAGGTATGGTTCCATGACAAAGCACTTGCCCAGCATTTATGAAAGCCTCAGTTTGAACCCTAAGAAGGCCCTCTTCAGCCAATGACCACTCACAGAGGTGGCACCCACATCGGTGAGAGGCATAGTATACTAAGCATCAGGTCCATTGGTCAGGTGAGATTTTGTTCCCCCCTCCAAATTACAGAGCTAAAAATATTAAGTAACATTTGTCTAAAGAAACAAAGTATTTGAAAACCGTATGTATATGTATGGTTAGATTGAACGTATCTTTTCCGTTATTCTTCTAATCTTTTTTTTTTTTTTTTCCCGAGGCAGGGTTTCTCTGTATAGCCCTGGCTGTCCTGGAACTCACTCTGTGGACCAGGCTGGCCTCAAACTCAGAAATCCACCTGCCTCTGCCTCCAGAGTGCTGGGATTAAAGGCGTGCNCCACCACGCCCGGCTCCTCTAATCTTAATAGAAAGCATTAACATCTATTAGCAAGAGTAGAGATGATCCCCCCTCATTTTAATAGAACTAAATTAGATCATAAATGAGCTCTTGAGTTCATCCTCCAGGGTAAAGTACCTATAACATGTTTAATTCTGACAATAAATCATTTGATCTGATTAGAATGTGGTAAGTTACAACTTGACCATTTAAAAAAAAATACTCCCTATTCTAAAAATGTATTTCATTGAAACTCAGAAGGAAGCACTCTGTGAAGGTATAAGATGCTCGTGCCCCACCATGCCTCAAGGAGACATGCACCTGTCAAGCCTGCAGCTTTCCTGCTATTGGTAGGAGAGCCTCAGTAAGAGATTCACATCTGACCCATACATCGCTTCTGAACATTTAACAACCGAGATGACTTAGAATCAGAGCTCAGGTTTGTTGCATAGATCAGTGCCTCTGCCACTGGGCCATCCTGGGACAGCGTCCCAGGACAGTGTTCCTTCCACTGTTCTGTCCAGTGCCCCACTTATGTCCAATTCAGCAAGGACAGGGAAATGGAAGCCTGTCCTAGCAAACCGCCACCTGCCTCAGAGACACCGGCCTCTCACAGAGATCTTTGGGAGACCTTCCAGTTTTACAGGTTTTGTTCATTCCTGAAAACAAACAGTAGCCGCTGTGTGCTTTGTGTTAAAAACACAATTCAAAAATGTAGGCCCTAATACTTAACAAATTGACATTTGCTTCAGAAGAAAAGCAAATGGTAGCTTTGAATGAGGATATACAGCAATATGTGTAGTCGGCAGGCTAGGCTGCCTAAAATAAACTTGGCCACGGTCTCTCTCTGTGCTACTAGCAGAGAGATCCCTAGCAAACTTCCTATCTCCCCAAATGTATTGCCTTATATACAAAATCTGTATAAATTAAGTATGGAGAGTAGCATTTAGTAATCATTGAAAGAGGAAGGAAGGAAGAGAGAGAGAGAGAGAGAGAGGAGGTCTCTGAACTGACTCAATGATCGAAGGTGCTTGTTGTCAAGCCTGATGAGTTTGATCCCCACGTGGTGGAAAGAGAGAACTGAACCCTGTTGATTATCATCCTCCAGCAGCCAATGTCTATCTTTGCAGGCATAAGTGGGGGACAGTAAAAAAAAAAAGAAAGAAAGAAAAGGGGCTGGAGAGATGGCTCAGCGGTTAAGAGCACTGACTGCTCTTCCGAAGGTCCTGAGTTCAAATCCCAGCAACCACATGGTGGCCCACAACCATCCATAATGAGATCTGATGTCCTCTTCTGGTGTGTGTGAAGACGGCTACAGTGTACTTACGTATAACAATAAATAAATCCTTTTTAAAAAATGAAAAGGAAAAAGAGACAGAGTAAAAGAGAACCTGCGGGCATACAGCAAGCTCTCACTTGTGAAAGTTCACAGAGCCTAGCACTCCCCTGTCTGCTCACTGAGTGTCAAGGGCACCCCTCCAGCTGGGTGAACTAATGGACACATGTACTTTGTTATAAAGGCACACACAGAATCGCACCCCTCCCCCATGGCCCGAGACCACATGAAAGAGACACTATAGACCTGTGTCTTGGACCTGAAAATATTGTGCTGGTGGCCTGATTCCCTGAATGGCATGTTCTGGTGTCTCTCCCAAGCCTTTAGCAGAATGCCTGCGCAGCACTGGATCCCTAGAGAAAAATGAAGGCAGCATTCAACAGGCTCGTCCATCTGGCCCACAACGCTGGATTATCCCCTCTGTGTGTTCACGGCACGCTGTACTTCCCACACTCACTGTGTCAGACTGTAATTGTGAGTTTACTCGTCTGTTTTGTCAAGTAAATTATGATCTCTACAGCTATGTGGTTCAGTGCCAGCCTCACATTTTAACCCAACGCAGTCTCAATATATATTTCTGAATTTAAAAAAAAAAAATCAAACACAGTTGGCCTTTAAAAATCAGCTTAAGCGATTGATGTTCTCCACACCCTCTTCCCAAACCCAAGATTGCACCCTCTCCGGTTTCCCTTACAAGGAAGAAATGTCTCTATTTTCAGCATTTAGGCCACTTAGGCATCTGTTCGGGATGCTCCTCATCCTATTAATCCACTCCGTGAGTTGCGCTTCAAAAGAATATCTGCTGCTCTGGGACCAATGGCTGTGGGACGGCTATGGGTGTACTGTGGTCCCTTCTTGGAGAGGCTTAGAGGATAAAGTGGGCTTGGATAAAGGCTCCGACTTTCAGAGAGGCCACTAGCTATTAGCCAAAATATTTCTGGATCAGTAACCATACCCTATCATCAAGTTGACTTTCTAAAAATTACAGTGTGGTTTTAGGACCTGGTACATAGTGTGCATGCGGTGCTTGCTGGATAAAGAAGTGAATGGCACAGGATGGGTGTGTGAGTGAGCTTTGATTGACCTGAAGTGAGGCTGAGGATTAGAAGCAAGCAAAAGTTGTCCAAGCCTTTCAGTGATGAGGCTAAGTGAGGGCACCCACTGAGATGATACCACCTGGAGAGTTTGCTAACATTCCAGATGTCCTCCTGGGAGGAGGCGATAGAAACCGGTGCCTGTAAGTAGAGGAGGCGGGGCCTCTTTGATAACCACAACAAAGCATATTCCTGGGACCTTCAAAGGGTTCTTGAAGACAAAACTATTGACTACTAGTTCTCAGAACACTTCCTGCTTCTAACGTACATTTGGTGGAAGCCTAAGCTGCCAATTTCATTTACCTATAATCTCCGTTACTGATGATCAGAATTCAACTGGCCTTAGATTTGTCTGCCTGGCTGGGTTTTACACTGGTGGAAAGGGGTCTTATTTCCGCAAACTTTCATAGGTCTGGGCATGCAGTTGGTGTGAGTGCAGGATTTCTGTTGTTGTCTTGTTTTCACTCGGTAGCTCTGTGGAAGGATTGGGGGGGTGGATCAATGTGGGTCAGAAGAGGGTAGGGACAGCCCTCATCTATTTGGAATGCTCTAGTCAGCTCTCACCCAAATGTCTGCCTGCCATTTTCCCCCTTAGAGTAGTCTGTGCTCTCGAAAACTACAGAAATAAGACAAATGAGAAAAGCCATCACAGAACCCAACTAAAATATGGGGAAATTAGATGGAAAGTTGAAAATAAATGTATATCCAAATGACAGGAAAAGAACCCTTCTCCCTATTCTCTCCGCTGCCAAGGGTGGAAAGATCAGCCTTTTGTGGCATCAATTCTGACCTTATAAAGATAATTCACCAGCGAGAAATACAAGAAAGAAGAGCAGAGTGCCCCCCTTCGGGGGCCCCCCACGCCTTTACCCTTTTTACTCAAAGGGTAAATCTAGATATGGCTAGATTTTTCTCTCAAGGATGCTAAGAAGTGCCCATCATTTCTTTTCTCTTCCGCTTGACTCAATCTCGCAGTGACCTCCTCTAAGGACATTCCTCTAAGGAGGAAAGGTCGTGACACTCCCAGGTCTAGTTAGACAGTCACGGAGGCTCAGCCCAGGAGCGCCCCCCGCAGAGCTCACTGTTAGCCAATGAGACACTGAAGTTTCCAGATGGTGAGGTACAGGATTGCTGCTGAGCCAATCAGACGCCAGGCGCGGTCGGGGGAGGAGAGGCGAGGAGAAGCCTGGGGCGATGGAGACACAGAGACATCAGCAGAAGTTTCTCACCTTGGAAAGTGAGGGAAGCTCCCGCATCTCCAGCTCATACTCACCTCTGCGCCAGAGGATCTTAGGCTACTTTCTCCGCCTCATCTTGCCTAGGGGACTGCTGATAGTCTCTGTCCTTGCTGCCCTGTTTAATGTTACCTTCCAGGGAAAAGAGTGCAAGGAACAACTGGGTGCTAAGAAACTGACCCCAGGCCCTGCGGGCCTCTGGAGAGAGGAGACAGGAGAGGAGTGGCTGGGGCTGGGGGTCTCCATGCGTGGGCAATGGACAGAGCGGCGCTCCTGGCCCTGCCCAGCTTGTGTGCGCTGTGGGCAGCGGTGCTGTCGCTGCTCCCCTGCGGAACCCAGGGCAACTGGATGTGAGTATGGGCTCTACGGAGGCATATAGGGTGGCTGGTCCAAGGAATGACCGGTACTGGAGGGCTTTCAACATGAGGCTGGGAGAGAAGGGGTGGAGACCCTAGGAACGCTGACCTAATGCTTTTGGGGTGGGAGAGGGCAAGGGAGCGGCTTAGCTCAGGGGCGCCGCGTCTTACAGGTGGTTGGGCATCGCCTCCTTCGGGGTACCGGAGAAGCTGGGCTGCACCGGCTTGCCGCTGAACAGCCGCCAGAAGGAGCTGTGCAAGAGGAAACCGTACCTGCTACCTAGCATCCGCGAGGGCGCCAGGCTGGGCATTCAGGAGTGCAGAAGCCAGTTCCGGCACGAGAGGTGGAACTGTATGGTCGCCACTGCCACCTCCACCCAGCTCGACACAGCTCCCCTCTTTGGTTATGAGCTGAGTAGTGGTGAGTCACTGGGACCCTCGGGGATGGTGGGACATACAAGGCGACAGCTTTTCTGCCTGTACCTTCGATAGAGTGGATAGCGCCTGCACAATTCGGTGCTGGCAAGGTCTTCATATGGAACATTTGGTGCGGGGGGGAAACTGGGGCAACAAGGGCCAGACCCCAATGTGCAGGTGCGGCCCTGGGGAGGGACGCCCCAGATCTACAGAAGGACTCTTAGAAGGGCTGCAATTCTCCTTGCTTCCCGTGGCCCCTGCCAAAGTTGCAGAAAAACTGAGTTCCTATCCCGTCGACCCCTAGGACCCCATGGCGCCCCGCTCCGTGGGTGACCAGCTGGACAAACATGAGGTCTACAGCCGGGAATGCTACAGCCGCATCTGCTTTGATTTAAGATTTTGTCCGCCCAGAGCTGCGGACAAGTGGCCACTGAAGCACAGCCCGCACGTTTTACTGACTCCTGGGAACACCAGGTTTAGTGTACAATGGTGAATTTTTTTAAGGGACTGTCACCTGAGCGCGACTTCTGCGTCCCCCACTTTTCTGTTTCTTCCATCTCTCCTTGACTGGGCGGGCGCTCTCTCTGCGGTACGGGGAAAGTGCAGTGGAAAAAGAAAAAGTTCTTCCTATAGACGTGGTGAGTTAGCGAGGATAATGCTTCCTGCGATATTAGCAAAGTAGGAGTTTAGGCCGGAGGCACTGAAAGATGCGCTGTCGTTTTTTAAAGTTCGTTTCCGTTCATACTGCACTTTGACCCTTCTCCACTCAGTTTCTGCACGCGCCTGCACAGAGCTGTGTGTCCCAGCTCTGAGTTTTGTCTGGCAAGTGATGCTGAAGGATCCTTGGCCTGGGGGTGGGGGTGGGGTGAGGGCTAAGAACCAGGAGGAGAAAGAAAGAGTAAGAAAGAGAAAGAATGTGTCCTAAACAGTTGCTAACATGCAGAAGCATTCGTTGCTGAAAAGGTTTATTGGACAACGGGCGTGAAGCAGTTTCTATTCCAATCTAAACATCTGAAAAGAAAAAAAAGTTGCCTGCCGAGTCCTTCCGAGTCTGTTTTACGAATGTCTTAATGGAAATTTGATTTCAAAGATTTTAACTCCAACTTTACTGATGGAGTACAAAGTGCAACTGTTTCAAAATAGGATACTTTTCCACAACAATGCATTTTTGCAAGTTTTCAATTATCTTGTTCTCATTAGTTATGTGACTATAAAGCCAGCTGCACTGCAGTGAGTAAAATGTTAACAACTCAATACCAGTGATCGTTAGTCATCATATTCTCCCTCTTTAAAACCTTATCTTTGATGTGAAAGAAAACGAATATGTATCTACCAGTTGTCTTGATTTTTGCTAATTTTAGTTTGCATAGTATCTATTTAATGAAAAATCACACCAAAATTTTCTGATTGTATTTTGTGACCGCAGCACACTTAAAAAAAAAAAAAGATACAGAATCTGTTTCCTTTTTAATTGCCATTTACATTGTCCATATAAAGGATTTACATTCAACGTGTGCTAATAAGCTACTTCTGGCTATGAAACACTAATGCAGGTACTAGTGAAGGTTACACATTTTTAAAAAACATGAATTTTAATATATGAGAAGAGTGGGTAACAATATGGCATGTGTTATCCACGTGTGGAATACGGAACAATAATGCTGCTTCTTAAAAAGAAAAAAAAAGCCTAGAATAGTTGATTTCCTTTCCAAATATTCACACATTATAGCATTCTCTGTAAACGCTTGAAAAAATTGATTACCTCCTAAGACAACAAGTGACAGGCTTAGGTTAGGACTGAATGTCAACAGAAAGTGCCAGCTCTGTCATTTATCAACATTTTCTTCCTAGGCACCAAGGAGACAGCATTCATTTATGCCATCATGGCGGCAGGCCTGGTGCACTCCGTAACCAGGTCATGCAGTGCAGGAAACATGACTGAATGTTCCTGTGACACCACCTTGCAGAATGGTGGCTCGCCAAGTGAAGGCTGGCACTGGGGAGGATGCTCTGATGATGTCCAGTACGGCATGTGGTTCAGCAGAAAGTTTCTAGATCTCCCCATCAGAAACGCCACAGGAAAAGAAAGCAAAGTCCTGCTGGCCATGAATCTACACAACAACGAAGCAGGGCGGCAGGTATGTATTAGGACGTTGAAGAAAACTTTAGTGTCACTGGGTAAATAACACTGGGGTTAATGCTTCTGGGGGGAATCCATGCCAATGATTTCAGAGTCAAATGCTGACAGTATAAGAAATAAAATAGGCATGTGTTCCTTCCTGAGTGTGAATTGACTATGTTGGTTTCATTTAGACAAATACCACTAATGCGAGTTGAATTCTGCAGCAGAGTGTATTAATGTTGGTGCACTTTGTATAGCGAAACATTATTAAATAAAAGATATACACGCTCCTGTTGTTTTATTGGTTGTCAGATAGCCTGCATTCTGGCATTTCCAGAATGAGATTTGTATCTATCATTTATTGGGCCGAATCATGTGCTATCCCCTCATTTGAATTTTGATTATTGTTTTAAATCTACTGTTTAGTAGACAACGATTCTTAACTGTTTTAATATGTTGTCAGGTTTATATTTTTCTCCAATAAGTGTTCTTAGAGAAACTACAACCACTAATTTTTTTGTACAGCAAAAGTAGTTTATGGAAAATTGTTAATAGTATAAAATAAGTTCAATTAAAACTCATAAAAGAGTATAAATATAAAGTTAGGTTGAGAGGAGGTGAACTTAAGAGCCTAGCACCTAATGAACTCCTTTCTAAATCATGGTTTTAAAAATTGTTTTCTTAAAAAAGGAATATGTGTGTAGCTTACTTAGCTTTTATAGATTTACACTACTGACTAGTCATACAATAAAATTTGTATTCTACAACACTGTTGAAGTTTGGCAATTCACTATAACTTTCCCAAAAGACTAACATTTCTATGAATACATATTTTCTGTGACATAGTAAACTTTTTAAGACAGACACATCAGCATATAGTGTATATTATTTTGAATTTCCAATTACCTGTCAAAGTCCCAATGTAGTTACTACAGTCTGCCACAGCCTTCTGAAGTAAATTCAGACAAGTTGCAGCATCTCTTAGGAACAGTTAAAGTGTATGTTGCATTTATTATTTTTTTTACATTTTTGGCAAGGGAATAATGAGGCTCATTCACAAAGCTTGGAAGTTTCAGCCAGTTTTCTTTATTCAACTGCTTGCTTTCGTTGAAAATACTGAAAGCTAGAAGGCTCAGTAAAATATTTCCACAACTCCTGACATTTACACCTGCATTTCCATTTCATTTGAACATGCAATTCAAACAGGTAAAGTAGAGAACAAGAACACTCCGTGAGTAGGCTATGGATGCCTCCCTTAGTTTTAAGTAGCAGCCTCAGAAGCGGACTTTCTGTTGCTAACAGTTGCTGTTGTTTAGCTACACGCCTTTTCCCCAGCTGCTCATGTTCAGCACTGCGTCCCTTAAGGTTTCTCCTTGTGAAAGTAAAAATGAGATGCTGACTGACTTTAAATAAAGGAATATTTGTTATTTATAACACATTAATATGAAAGAAGTTAAATGCAATTAACCTATGTTCCTTTAAACTCTAGCGTTATGCTCAAGGAAATCACCAGGGCGCATCAAATCACTATGTTTAAAGGCTGAGAAAATAGTTACTTAAGTATTTATTATTGGTTGTTATTCAAACAGTTTGATAGTGATTTAAACATTTCACCAAAAAGAAAACAAACAAACAAACAAACACCCTCAGAAGCTCATCTTATGATTAACTCTTAAATAAAGTTGTGTCTGAGCTTATGGAAGACCTTAAAACATTTGCATTAAAGAAAATTTGTTTTATTAACATTTAGTTTTATTTCATTTTATATGCTAGCAATTGTAAATTAGGTAGCAATATGGGAGTCTATCGTTGTTAATGCTTTCTTATATGGTTATTTAAGTTTTAATTTTGTTCAACATCAATTTTAATACACTGCACTATTGGCTAGGAAAAACTCAGTTTCTCCATATTACATAGATTTTTTTTTTTTTTTGCCATTTTTCTGTACATTCAGCGGGGTACATTTTGTGCAAATTTCAGTTTCCTTTACTGATTTTTTTTTCTCACATTGTTCTAGATAGAATCCTAAAATACCACAAAACATTTACCTCATTATTTTGAGGGTGTTTTTATTGGTCTTTTCTCCAGAGGTATTATAATTCAAAATATTTTTGTATTTTTCTTTCCACTGGTAGTGTTAAAAAAAAGTCTAGATAAACAAAAAGCAGGTTTCTCTAACACAGACAAAAAACGGACTCAGTTTTTAATATTGGCCATTATGATTTTGATCTGTCAAGCGTATTTGTCTGAGTAAAGTTTAAGGTCTGCATTCAATTGAGTTGGCTTTTTCTAGTCTCAAAATCCCAAACTCAAACTGTAGGAAAGCTTTCAGAGAAATGTGGGTACTGGCGCTTAGTTGCACTGTGAGCAGGATAGATGATTTTCTAACCGCTGACCTTAAATACTCTGATTCCCAATTGGTTTCTGACACCATTCCTAAAGTTATGACTCCAAGAATAATGTTGCCGGGCGGTGATTGGCTGAGAGAATGATGTGATGTCTTCCAGGGGCAGAACTTCTGGGAATAATGTGACTTGGAATATTTATGGGTATTTCTTTTGGTGTGCTGAAAATATTTCCATTCTTACCATGTCTACCTCATAAACTTTTAAGTTTTCCTACCCCGTAATTTGTTTTATTTTGAGTGACTCAACGAAGTGGGCAGGGCAGACCCCAAATTTTCATTGACCTGTTTTGAGAATATTTATAAGGAGTTGAACAACACAACCGTATCTTGCTTTTCAGCAGGTTCAAATGTATTTGGGGATAGAAACGGATGAAGTGGGTCAGAGGAATAGGAACGCTACAAGCTCATCCATCCAATCCTACCTAACTCGCAGAGTTCCTAAATCAAACAGATCCTCTCACGGCTCACACAATGAATTGTTGGTTACAAAATGTTCCATGCCAGTTTCTGGCCATTCCTAGGAAAGTCTGGATAAAGAAGTGTGTAGAAAACAATCTGCATTACCTTTTACTTAAAACTGGAAGGCAGTGAGTCCTTAAACCATCTCTTAGGTGGTGTCTGTCTTTGCACAGAGATCCAGGGATGCGTCTTTCCTAATTCACTGCATTAGAAACTTACCAACCCAAAGCTTCCGTGAGGAACCCCCACAGATTAAATGCCACCTTCCTAATTGCTCTCCCATTGTTTACACTGTGGCCAACAAAATGGGCACATCTGTTTGCAATAGTTAACAAAACCTTCCTTTGTTACCATTGTTATAAACCTTAACAACTCAAATAGAGGAGAGAAAGGAATTTTCCCATAACCACACACAATCCATTTGGTTGCTATTCTCTTTTCCAGTTACCAGAAAACATCAGGCAAACACTGCAGCCCACACTAGCTGTTTAACGTTTAATTAAGAACCACAGCAGAGAAGATACGGGGCACACGTTTTTGGAGAGTTTTGGCAAGATCTTTAAATATACTTATATTTTCCACTTTCATTCCTCTGTTTTTCTAAGATTATCTTGCTGAGTTATAAAGACTTTATATCATATATCACCAATTTATGTAAGACAAGTGTCTTAACCACGCTGTTTATTTTTCCATAAAATTGGAATCACGACTAAGCGCTTGCTCATTAACTACATATTAAGTAAAAAGAATTTCTTGCTCTAAAACCAGATCAAGTACGCGTTTTATGAAAATCTGTTCCAAGAAACACTAATGCCGGCAAAGTTGAACTGTGTGTGTGTGTGTGTGTGTGTGTGTGTAGCCTGAAACTCCCCATTTCATAAAATTCTCAACTTCAATTCCGAGTTCTATCGCTGGAATATTATGGGGACAAATTGTATGTGAAATGTGTGGAATTCTTCTCTCGAAGTTCATTTATATATGTAAATTCTTGGAGAGAAAAAAATATGTGTCACATCTGTGATAAGAATACTATTTCTGGGCTGGAGATATGGCTCAGCCGTTAAAGGCTAGGCTCATAACCAAAATATAAGAATATTTCTTCTTCTTACATTAGGGCCAATTTTGATCAAAAGTCATGGAACTAAAAAGTTTAAAAACATAATAGTGGAAACTTAGGAACTCCTGGGATTTAAAGAGTTGTTCTCTAGAGTAGGAAAATCCCTCAAAATCCTAATATAAGTTTAGTAGGTGACAAAATCGAATTTGCTAGTCTCTTTTCTTATTCTTGCAAACTATGAAGCAGTTGGGTGGACTTACACTGTCTGGGACAGAGTTCTAATTGAGCTGGAGGACAGCCGCCCGTCAGCTTCTGGGCTGTGGGAGGCACCGACCCCACCAGCGGTTATTTTGTGACCTCTTCTCAGTCAGGTAAGCCACTGCGGGTGTTTTAAAACTGCTTTGTGTGAGAGAACAGTCCAAAGGTCATTTATTTGATGTGCCATCCACTCTGTCTTTGGTGCTTTGCAAACCAACAACGCCTGCGTCTAAAGTAGTGAGTAAAAGGAAGTTGGGCTCTCTCTCAGTCATGACCTGAAGTGACGGCAGCTTTAAATCAGCAAGTGATGACTATCAGGGACGCTGATCTGGTTTAAACATACACTTACGCTCAGGTCTGGGCTTCTCGGACAATTTATTTTATTACCTACACTGAGTTCTCTCCCCCCCCCCCCCCCCAAAAAAAAAAAAAAAAAAAAAAAAAAAAGTCCCCCGTATCCATTACCACTTAAAATACGAACAAAGGTGGCTGATTGCATTGATTTTAAACATTTTTCTGCATTTTAAACATTTATCTATAGATCTCTTAAAGAAGCAACTGTCAAATTTGCAAATATCAAATATCATAAATCAGGTTATCTATGTGCCATACCTTACGCAATAAGTTGTTCTTTTATCACCATAGGTTAGTTCTGCTCTGTGTACTAAGAAATACATGTATTTATTACTTTTGAAGCTTTAGGGATAAAAATTATTATAGCATATGTTCTAGAAAGGACAGGGTTTGAATACTATTCTATTGATTGTTTTAAATGCTACGGAGAAGTATTGAACATTGTACAAATCAGTATCATATGTTCCCGTTTAAATCTGCAGTACAATAGTTTGAAATATTCTTTGTGGTTAGACTGTTAGAATGTTAGAAAAATGCCCTTCAGCAGACATCTGTAATAGAGCCTTGGTCATTTTTAGTTTTGATAAGAGCTGTAAGTAGAATTTAAACTGCTTTTGTGAAATTATATGCTTAATTTTTAGCTCATAGAATTAGGTAGATTAATTTTTCATTTTGCCCTAACATGTTGACAGAATGTGAACTCTACAACTAGTCCTGACGATTTATTAATCTGCCCTGCCATGGTCTGCAGCAAACAATGTTGAATACTTACCTCTGTAAGAGGTTAGAGCCCTAAAACTAGAACCCTCTTGACAAGGGGCTATGACAAATGTTTGTGGCTTCATTTAGTGCCCCGGGCTGTATAAACTGAACTCCACCCTCAGAAATGAATGTAAAATTATATTAGCATGGGCATCTTTTCCTTTTCTTCAGACAAGGTCTCCATCTGCAGCCTAGACTAGCCTGGGGCTCACTATGTTCGCCAGGCTAGCCTCAAGTTCACAGACTTTCTGCCTCACCCTCCCAAGAACTGCAATTCCAGGCGATTCTTCTCTTCTTATTCTTCATGTTAAGATAATGCTGTTTATCCATAAAGCACGGGAGCTATGTTTTCAGTTAATTTCCCAGAAAAGTGGGGGAAATTTGTCAGCAGACACCACACTCTAGTTTCTTCTCCTTTAACTCGAGGCAAGGCTGCTTGTGTGGTCTATAGCCAGGGCTTAGCATGTTCTCATTCTCCCTTTAACCTGTCATGTAACTGACTTTATAGTGACCAAACCTAGGAAGACTCACTAGATTCAACATGTGTCACAACAAGGTGCTAACTATGTCAAGTTTGCAGCTCTCCCCAGCCAATCAGATTTCAAGGGTGTGAGAAACTAGTGACTTGCAAATTTCTCCTGATGTTTCTGTGTGTGCAGTGGGAAAAGCTGAAGGCAACAGCCCTGTTAATGCTTTGCGTGATAATCTCCCGAGGCTCTGGTCTAAAATGTAGCTTCTCATTCTGTCCCTGACTGAGAGGCAGGGTTGTCTACATTCCTTACAAGGGATGCTGGAGTTGGTGGTCCATGAACCATACTCCGAATAGCAAGACTTTAAATGGTATCTGAAACATGCCGGCAGCCACACAGTATCATCTATTCTCACCCCTCCCCCTGCAAGTGTGTGAGATTTCAGACCATCTTTGGTGAATAGCAAAACTAGGTGACCTGACACTAATATATTTTACAGATTTTATATAGCTATTTTTATTTATTTAGTATAGGTGGTTAATGTGCATGCCATGCTGCACAAAACCTATGGGTGTCAGGAAGACACCTTGAAAGAATTGGTTCTCTCCTTCTACCATGTGGTTTCCCAGGAATCCATCTCAAACCTTCAAGCTAGACCCTCCGCACTCCCCATATCCCCCCCCCATTCCCCCACTGTTTTAAATGTAGTGTGGGAAGGTTTTCTGTGTAGAGTCAAAACATTTAGACAGAAATAAATGGCAAAATATTTGAACTCTAAACAACCTTAAAGATGGTTTATGTTCAAACCATCATTTTTATGGAGGAAAGTGTAAGAAACTTGAGTGGCTAGTTTAACTGTTTCTGCTATTGAATGAAACACTGCACCAATGACATTTGAACACAATCGTTGTTGGTTTTAGGCTGTCGCCAAGTTAATGTCTGTGGATTGCCGCTGCCACGGAGTTTCCGGCTCCTGTGCTGTGAAAACCTGCTGGAAAACTATGTCTTCTTTTGAAAAGATTGGGCATTTTTTAAAGGATAAATATGAAAACAGCATCCAGATCTCAGACAAAACCAAGAGGAAAATGCGCAGGAGAGAAAAAGATCAGAGGCAGACACCCATTCTCAAGGATGACCTGCTGTACGTTCATAAGTCTCCCAACTACTGCGTGGAGAACAAGAAACTGGGTATTCCTGGGACACAGGGCAGAGAGTGCAACCGGACATCAGGAGGCGCGGATGGCTGTAACCTCCTCTGCTGTGGCAGAGGCTACAACACCCATGTAGTCAGGCACGTGGAGAGGTGTGAGTGTAAGTTTATCTGGTGCTGCTACGTCCGCTGCAGGAGGTGTGAAAGTATGACCGATGTCCACACGTGTAAGTAACCTCTCCATCCAGCCTAGCATGAGATGCCTCCGTAGCAACCAACGGTGTTGGCATCTGGAGGGCGCCCCTACTGTGCATGGCTGGGGAAGCGGCTGCCTGTAAGAGTGTTCCCAGACCCCTGGGTTAGTCTAAGATTTCTTTCTTTCTGGCAGACTTCGAATCACAAGCTGATTGCGAGGACTGCTTGGGATTCTAAAGTTGAAAAGGTTGGCAGTCGCCTTTGGATGGTTTGGGGAATATACATTGATATACAGGGAACATCAATCTGTTTCTGAAGCAATGTGGAGAGAGAGAGAGAGAGAGAGAGAGAGAGAGAGAGAGAGAGA
>NC_034591.1:42341420-42392540 GCF_900095145.1 Mus pahari
AGAGAGAGAGAGAGAGAGAGAGAGAGAGAGAGAGAGAGAGAGAGAAGAAAGACAGACAGAAAGAAAGGGAAAAGAAAAGAAAGGAAAAGAAAAAAGAAAAGAAAAGAAGAGAAGAAGAGAAAGTCGTTATCCCAGAGAACTGGTCCAGGCTCGGGATAAGATCTTAGACTGGGGACACAGTTACAGAAGTCAGTCATGGTTGGTGCACACTGATCATTTTTAAAAGACATCTCTTATAGGAGCAAGGAGCAGTACACATGAATTGCATTTTTCCTTAGTATTTTAATAGGAGAAATGATATTGTTTGTGCGTAGACAAAAGATGCTGAAAATTAACTAAGGGGTGAGTGCTTACTTTACACTTCCATATACTTCAGAAGAAGGGCCACTGAAAAGAATCCCCACTCAGAGATACAATATCTCTTTTAAAGTCTTTTTAAAGATGTTAAGTAATAAATATACTCAAAACATAAAAAGTAAAACATGAATTGTATTTTTAAGTGTCTTTAACCAAGAAGATTTGACTGGGGGGAGTGCAAGACATATAAAGTTTATATGACTTTAAATCTTTGGATTTATCTTTCTTATTGTAGACCAGTTTCTATTCGTAAACACTCTGTTGTGATATACTGGGAGATTCCTTAAGAGGAATTGAGGAAAATGGAAGTAAATAGAGAAAGCACCCTTAATTATATAAAGACAGTATTTTGTATAGTGTTTTACTTCAAATGTTTTATATTTTGTAAGTACAGTATTTAACTTATGTAACATAAAGACATTTATCACTAAAGTCTGAAAGTACTAGAATAAGACAATATCAAGAAATGAGAATAACTTTTGATTTTTTTCATACTACTAATTCCTTTTTAAAACATTGGGAAAGGGGAAATGGAGGCAGTTCACTGAATGTATATTTCTTGCCAAAATGACAGTTTTCTTTAAAAAGAAAAAAAAAATTGAGACAGGATTTCTCTGCATAGCCATGGTTGTCTTGAAAAATGACAGTTTTCTGTGCTGTAGATAGAAGTATGTTACAAAACACTGAAGATCGTATAATTTCAGAAGGCAGAGTAATCGAATTCTTTTTTTCAACCTGAGCTCTGCTTTCTTATACTAAATTTCACAGTAGAGGTTTTAGCTGGGAAAAGGAATCTAAGCCAGAATAATGTCGAATTCGATACCTTGGGTATTTATTATATTTTATGCAATGTTGCCGTTTGAATGCTGAGCACTGTTTTTCTTTCTTTTTTTCCTTTTCCTTTTTCTTTTCTCTTTTCTTTGCATTATTGGGGTGGGGGGAGATATGGGTGGATCTAAGGTCAGAGCCCAGGGTCCTGTGCTTGCTAGACAAGTGCTCTGCCACTGAGCTAAACCCCCAACCCGTTTCTTACTTTAATCCACATGTCTATGTTCATATTCGACAAAAATACCCAGCAAAGTGTCACAGGACTCTCTCTAGGTTGTATTTTACTGTAAAGGCTTATGCTTTTATACTTCGTTAAATATTTTAGATTATATGGAAAATAGTTTTTCTAAGTTCAGAATGGACACAAAAAGATAAACATTTTCTTATTGATAAGATCAATGTTTATCAAAGATTTGGTCTATTTACTATTAATTTTTTAAACCAACATTGAGCAATAATTTGAAGAGCAAACCTCTAAGAGGATTTCTCAATTCTGATGTTATAAATGGCGACTTGAATGTTTACTCGTGACCCTTAAAGTCTAACAGTTGCTATTTGCTAAGTGACAAATGTGGGTATGGCCAATGAACCAATACAAAGCTAATTTGAAAGACTTGCTTCCCATTTCTTGTTATTCTCTGACTAGAGTGATGTGGGATGGGTCCTCTCCTGCTCTTTTTTTTTTTTTTTTTTTTACAAAGTAATTCTACTTGATCCACCCTGAATATAATCTCCCTTTTACTGTAAAAGAGGAAGACCGTAGTGAAGGAATTAGAAAACTCCCATTACCCTATCAACTGAGAGCCAGTCGGTCTCTGGTCCCGTGATAGCTGCTAACCCTTAGTCTCTGCATTAAAAGCGCAAAGCCTATTTGGTTGTGCATTCCAGGATGCCAAAGAACAACTTCTCACTCCCAAGCTGTATCTGGGGTCTTTTCCTTCTTATCTGTGGCCCTGCCCCTGCAGTCATTCTTGAGTTTCTCATCATCTATCTTTATGTTGCAAAGAATAAACCCAGACTAGACTGACATGGACATCAAGGAAAACATGGTGATTCAGAAATGCTTAGCACCAGAGGAAGCATTATTAGCAAATGGCCACCGTAGTCCTTTGACTGACTCTCACCATGACTTTCCATCCGGCTTCTGGCATTGTCTGGAATGTAAGGCTCTGTCACTGTGTGCCTCAGATTCTTGCCCTGTTCCCAGCTCCCAGCAGCTCCATCTCTGCTTCTCTTGGTCACATGATGACCACACTTTAGCCTTCTAAAGAAAACCAGAGTTCATTATCTAGTTGGCTATTTCCAAGACAGGGAGGTTTCCTTCCCAAAAGCTCTCGCAAAGATCTTCTGGGTTGATGTTTAGCACTGACTGGTTTAAACGTGCTCATATTTGAGGCAATCACAATGACAGTAGGGATCTGGGGGGTGATCGACAAATATTCATATTTGTATAATAGCAGTCTGGGCCCTTGCTGGGTGGTAGGTTTTAAGTCCAACTAATTTAGACAGTTTGAGACAGGGGAGGAGAGGATTATGTGTAGAGGAAAACCAGGGCATTAGTTTACCAGGAAAGGGTATTTAAATGCACACAGTCAACAGAGCTTGACATCTCCTAGTTCGTTCTAATGAGGTTTGTGGTGTCTGGCATCACATAGAACTCACTGCCAAAATAAAAATCAAACCCAGATCTTGTGGATTATATATAAAGGAACAGTGCCAGTCATGTATTGTTTGTTCAAGGTTTGGGGGTGTTTGTTTGTTTTCCTGATTTGGAACTAATAGGTAAGAATGGATCATCATAGAATAGAATTAAGAAAATTAAGCCAGGTATGGTGACACATACCTTTAATGCCTGCACTCGGGAAGGTGGAGGCATGCAGACCCCTGTGAGTTCCAGGCCAGTCTGGTCTATAGAGTGAGTTCAAATCTAGCCAGGGAGGGCTACATAGTGAGACTCTTATTATTATTATTATTTTTAATTAAGGAAAAGTGTAGTAAACAACAGCATTCTCTGTATCCTCCAGATTAGGAATATGGAAAGCATTTCTCTGGTAACAGCACACTACAACCTATTCATTCTTTTGAACAGAAACGACATGGCATTCCCTACCCCCAAATTAGATGGTATTTGGTTTGTTCTAAAGTTTAAGGAACACACATTTTACCAATAACAAAGACATGTCATTATACATATTTACATGCCATGACTTTGCATGTCCTTGCAGCTTTAGAATTGTGTGATATTCACAGTACATATTTTGAAACTCACTTTTTCTGAAGCATTTGCTAGTACTGATATGAACAGATAGAGTGTTAAGATCAGTACTGAAGCTGGAGAGATGGCTCAGTAGCTAAGAGCACCGGCTGCTATTCCAAAGGTCCTGAGTTCAAATCCCAGCAACCACATGGTGGCTCACAACCATCTGTAACAAGATCTGACACCCTCTTCTGGTGTGTCTGAAGATAGCTACAGTGTACTTAGATATAATAATGATCAATAAATAAATCTTTTAAAAAAAAAAAAGATCAGTTCTGAACATTTAACTGTGACCCTTAAAATTCAACAAAGTTCTCATTGACTGAAGGAGAGACGTGGAGCTGGCCACTGGCGAAGCAGAGGTGCCAGGCCTTCAGGAGATGCTGATAGTTTCTGTATCACCTCCTGAAAGGCCTCAATGACTGGAAAACAAGCCACTAGTTAGTCCCTTACTGGGAGCACTATTGTCTTCAAAGCTAATTTGAGAAAAAAGTTCAAACTCTTTCCCCAAGAACCACAAACAGACTCCAAGACAAACCTTTCTAAGAAGAGCTAAGTTGTACTAATCCTTGCTTTCATTTCAGTTTCACTATGCAACAAGTGTAACATGCCTTGCATGATGAGCAGGGCTGTGTGCATCACAGCATGGTAGGTGACTCCATGGTGTTATGCCAGAGACTCATTTCCTCTGAAGGCAAACATAATTGTATAGCTGACAGAATAAATTTCATTTATACACATTTGTGTACGAATATATATGTATTAATATATGCAAATAATCTTCATAACAATTCCATAAATTAGGTACCGTTATTGTGGCTCCATTTCCCAGATGAGGTATGTAAGTACGGAAACTTCCTATCAAGTACCCAGCCATGCTCACACAGGATGTTACAGTACACAGCTGTAACATCTGTACCTTCCACAGCCATACTACACTTCCTGTGCATCTCATGGCATCAAATTCCTCAGGACCAGGTTTACAACCATGTAAACTTTGAGGGATCTGTACGGGAAATAAAATTATAGATTGTTTCATCATTTGGTTATATAAACTTGGTTAAGGAGCTCAAAGTAATTGAAATTAGCCTCTACTTTACGTCCCAACAGGGCTCAGAGTTGGATTCCCAAGAATCTATCGATCTTCCAAGAAGAAATGATCTGAGTAAATAAAATAATTTAAGTCAGAATAAAATAAATACACCTTTACTGATGTCCTTATCGCCAATTGCTACACAAAGTATTGATTAGCAAACATAGATAACATTTGTCATTTGTAATGATTTATCTTCACGTACGGAAACACTATCAGAGGTAGGGGTTTGCACCCGGTTAAAGCTTTGAAAAGAAATGAGAGGATAACAGTAAATGTGGAAGAAGTCGGCATAAACCAAAGGTTCTTTTGTGTGCTTTTAATGAGCAAAGTTATGGTGAAGACTTCATCTGACTTGTAAGAACTGGAAGCAAATGTAGTGGGGTAAAGACCGCCTATTCCCTGATAAATGGCTGGTCCAGCCCAGGGTTGACCGACCTCCACAGCTGCCAAGAAACATTTTAATAACAGCCTAACAGCTGTTGTTATAACCTGTATCTACCTAGTTCTGGGTATCCAAAAAAATGAGTAAACCATTGAGTCTTTTATTTTGCTGCATATTTCAATACAACTTAAACTCTCAGGCAAGCGAAGGGGACACAGAAATGGAATCAACACTCTTCTTCCTCCCCGCCCCCATTCATAACCTCCACTCTCCCCTAGTCCTGTGCACTACCATCTCCATATCTTAAGCTCCCAGGACAGAAATATTGGCTCCTCTCAAGCTCTCTGCTATAAAAATTGCATACAGTGAGACAGCAAAGTGGGAACACTGAAGTCAACAGAGTAGATACATGGTCTCTGACCTAGCTTCTATTTAATGAGTACAGGATAATTTCACAAAGATAAATTTCATTATTTTGAGAAATCCTTCCTTTTGCCAACTTTGAAGACTTTTTCCTCTCTTAAAATGACCAACCTTATCATTTCTCGTTTAAACTTTACTGACAAAATGTAGAAACAATCTCAAAATTGTAGCTATGGCAATACCTGTCACTGTATCCATATCCAACATGCTTTGGGATCTAGAACCACGAGAAACCTACTCCAGAATATTTCCATAAAGGGATTTAATAGCATTTTGCAAAATATGCATGGGACAGTTCTGTTAGCTTTCAGTCTTAATATGGCCTGGAGTCTAGGAACAGGCTCATTCACTTCTCTAGTAACTCACAGCTCCCTGCTAAAGAGCAGGAAAGCTCTGGGGGTAGGGCACCTTCCGTAGATCCCATTCCTCACACCTAAGAAAACTCACCAACTGTACCTCCTATTCTGTGTCCTTGGACTTCCCAACCAACTTACAGGCACTAGTGAACATTAACTGAACGTGTTCAGATGACAGTGTCTAACATGATTAAATCATTCCAATGCTTAGCACTGAACGCTCAAGAAATTCTTGTCCATTTCTGTTCTTGTCAAAGCATGCAGGTCTCTACCCAGGTACCCAATAAACAGAACCAAACAGTAATTCTGTAGCCAAAATAGAAAAATATTGATATTTCCATATTAATGTTAACATGCATAAACACATAAAATGCAAAACCTGATAGGTTTAAGACAAGACATTGAGACCCACACTGAATTCTTAGCGAAAACCTGAGTCTCTACAGAAGGTAACATTTCTGTTTAGCAGTAGACATGCAATGAGCCATCATGCTCCACTGAGGATACAGAAAAGCAACACTTGGCAGAAAATTCACTTGTCCCTAGGCTGAGCTTTTTCATATCAGGCCACATCCACACAGTGGTACCTGTGTCCTGGGGTACCACATGAAATGCATTTGAATGGTGGTTAACAGATCATGGGAAATGTACTTAGAACTACCTCCAAAGCAAACAATAACAGCAATAATAATAATAATAATAATAATAATAATAATAGTTTCAAAATTTCCACTGAAGACTCTGCCTTTGCAAAGACACTCCTGGGCAAGTGGAGTCCTTTTTATCAGATTTCAAATGGTGACCACCATTAAATCTTGAATTCTGCATGTGACAAAGCCTATGGTGTTCCAAGGAGTAAATGAGACAGACTGTGAAAGTCAGGGCGCGTTGGAGGTCATGGATGGCCTCAAGTGTTGCTGTGTTTTACTGGGTAAGGAGGTTACTGTCCAGTTCACTGACTGGCTCCTTTTGGCTTAGAACTGGCAAGTTACAAATGTAGCTGCCTGGTTTTTATCCCATTTAACCCTTGCTTTGATTTGATGCCAAGAGTTTCAAGAACGAAGGAGTAATAGGAGGAGAAATAAGTGATTTCGGAGGTGAGGGTTGACTGATCACTGGCTTGTGACAAAAACCATCCTTGTAAGGACAGGAAAAGAAATCTTAGAAATGCTTTAGAAGTGGGAAAATCCATTTGTGGCTTCTACAGAACCACATTCGTATATATTTAAAGAGGTGGAAGGAATTGGCTGAGTGGTCAATCTTTTACCCGCTCAACAGCATTTCCCCCTTCTTATATTGGCTGGAAACGATACCAAATGTATTTCCAGGGTAAACTGCTTTGCTCTTTGAGTACAGTACACTTCTCTTTTCACTTAAAATGGACAGGGGAAGGCGAAGGGCTAACAGAACATACGGAACAATGAATTTACCGTTAACCAAATGAAAATGAAGACTAGAAAGGTTCTCTTTATTTGTCTTATTTCCCAGATATCCACTTATGTCTCCTTCCTTCTGCTGTTTTAACAAAGCAGAAGTGCATCTGTAGACCCCACACATCACTGCAACTACTACACGTCAGTGTTAAAGAGTTTTGATTTTAATAAAGAAAACTCGTTCTCAACATTAAGTGAGCATTGTTCCACTTCTAAGGCTGATGTGAACGTAAAACAGTCGATTATTGCTTCCAGAGTTAAGCCGGTGTAACCAATACAAGACAGAATCCAGGCCAAAAAAAAAAAAAAAAAAACACTATGCCACAGCAGGTCCAGAACCAGTCTTATCCCTCCCATTAATATATAAATGGAAAACCCATCTCTCAAAGGGATAACCTGTTATCAAGCAACTTTACTTCCATACACATTCAAATATATACAGACGATATGCTACTACTATGTTGAATGGGAAATCTTAATCTTTACATGCTAAGATGCACAAAAAAAAAAAAATTGGAAGGATTTCAGGGCATGTTCTACAGGTGTAGTGCTTTGTCAAATACAAAAACGAAAAATAAAAATTTCACAATGTCAACCAAGAATAAAAGACAAAACAACCCTGCAATATTTATTTTCCCATCCCTAGAGTTGTAAAAACAAAACAAAACAAAACAAAAACAAAACCTAAAACATACATGCTGGATGTGTTAGTACAGAAGCACCGGAACTCTAAATTTAAAGTTTACAAAACGTCTCTGAACACAGAAGATTATCTCCTTATGAGCTACATTCAATTTGAGGAGAGAAACAGTACCACAAGGTCAGTGACAGTCAAGAAGTAGCTGGACATCTGAACTGCTTCTCGCTTTTAACAAAATAGCAAATACTGCTTTTAGATTTTCATACAAACCACCTAAATTTTAGGTTCAGATTTTACGTGTTGCCTCATCCCACGAAGGGCAGCATGAACATTTCATTTGTTTATGTTGCATTTGAAGTGATTCCATACATGAGGATTTGATGTACATCACCTACAATAGACATCAAATGTCCTAAAAAGACATTAATCAGGACTTTTCAAAGATTCTGTTACACATTTAGGCAACAGCTGCTATCACAAAGTTAGAAATAAATAACAGAATTTCTTGGTTTACAAATCAAAGCTATGATAGTCAAGTATTCCTGTTCTGAAACCATGTGGTCAGTGAAGAAAGCAGATAAATGCCTGAATTTCTCTAAATGTACTGACCCAGTTTTCTTGAATGACCTGATAAGGTTGAGGAAGGGATTTGGTCTGGTCCCCCAGGTCTGTGGGGCTCACTCTACACAGCTTACAAAGAATCACAGAATTCACACCGCTAACACAGAATTGAGAAAATGAGCTCTGAATGACACCTACATTAATGTTCCTCTTCACTGTTATTTAAAAAAACAAAAAACTGTTGTGCTTTTCACAAATCTGATGTCAATTTTCATGTGAAACATTTTATTTCCGAATTTCTTTGGAAGGACAAAAATAAAGACTGTGAAAAGATACAACAGGAGTTGGACTGTAAGGTGACAGTACACATACAACTAGCCAAAAAATTCTCTTTAATTTAAAGGATACTGTCATCACATGCCAGATATTTATACAGAGACACATATACGAACAAAATCTCCTCCCTAAAAGCCATGTCATTCCATGATAGGGTTTCCCAGCAACCAGGATAAATATCAGCTTCCTGTACAACCTGCGTGGTTACCCCCTGAATATGCTTTTAGAATTAAAATACATTATTGCCATTGTCGTCTACACATTGTACTTTCAGGGAAATGTGCTTACAAATAGTTCAGTGATTGGCTCAATGAGGACTATTTACAAAGGTAGCCATTTCTGTTAGCAATAAATAATCCTGGAACTGACAGAGACGGTCTTGCTCATGCACACCCTGGACGGCCACATGCTACTGAAATATGTACACAGAGCGGCTGCCTGACAGCTCTCCTGCAGAGTCAAAGTGCATTCCTCCTCGCCTCTCGCTCGTGCCTTCCCGTCAGTCTTGCTTCTGGGGGATACATCCTTCCATCTCCACCACCTCAGGCCATCCCTCGTACTTGTTCGTTTCCTTATTATTCTTTATGTGCTAAGGGAACAGAAGGACAATACATGGCATTAAAACAAAAATGAGTGTGACCTGCTAACACAGAGTAACACAACCCACCTGCTCTTGTTTCAGTGATGAACATGTCAACAGTGAGGACGCATAACACTTAAGACTCAAGAAGTTAAATGGATGACCCTTGGGGGCAGGGAGCTATGTGGCAAACCGTCAAAAAAACAAAAACAAAAACAAAAAAACCAAAACACACACACACACACAAAAACCCACTACTTTTAAAGAATTGTCACGGGCAGTGGTGGCGCATGCCTTTAATCCCAGCACTTGGGAGGCAGAGGCAGACGGATTTCTGAGTTCAAGGCCAACCTGGTCTACAGAGTGAGTTCCAGGAAGCCAGGGCTTTACAGAGAAACCCTGTCTCAAAACAAAACAAAACAAAACAAAACAAAAAAACAAAAACAAAACAAACAAAAAAGAATTGTCAAAAACTTTATATTCTATTTGAGACATTTGCAGAATCAATTGATTCTAGTATCAAAGTAGAACTGGAATCCTTAATAACCAGAGTTCTTTAAAAGGCCCAAGTATGATAACACATTGGTGTATAAGAAGGAAATCATTTTTCAAGTTATTGTGAAGCTTTTATTAAGTCATCATTATTTTAATTACTTACTGAGAACTTATAAAAAAACTATCTGGAACAGATTCAATGGCTTAGTCTAATTTTCAAATAACTAGCATGAGAATACTGTATGAGAAAGTCTCACTTGTTATTCTCATCCATCAGTTATGAATGCCCCAGACACTAACCTGTTCGAAGGGGCTCTTTGTTTTAATGCCCTTCCCACCACAGAAGACCCAGTTATCTCGGAAACCAAGACTGGTGATGGAAGTGCTCCCCAGTTCAGCAATGAGCCGCCGGGCCTCATCTGTGAGTCTGCAAGAGAAGACGAAGCAGTAGACGTGGGGTACTGCGCTTTCTAAACCCTTACCAGGAGAGCCACTGAACATGACGGTGAAAACATTTCAAATCCCATCAAACAATATTTAAAAAAAAAATGGATACAGAAAAAAATTTCTACAACATTCCTACTTGAGTTCTTTAGTGATGAAAGGCAAAGTCAAGAAGTTAATCAGAGGGCATCTGTTAAACATCAGCATTGCCTAACAATTGGTCTTCCCTTTGTTATTTGTAAGTATGTTCATCTGAAAGAGAGAGCCAGGCCCTGCTAATGGATGCCTACCGGAACTACATCCAGGTCGTCATCGACTCTCTACTGAACTCCATGAAAACGGAGCAAGAGTGAACGCTGATAGATGCTGAAGGCTGCTCATCACTATCTTTTATTTAAAACAAATCTTGAGAAGAGCTCTATAAATTGCACTTTAGTTATTTAGTCAGAATGGCCCCTAGAACTCACAGAGAGCTAAATATTTGCCCATTTTATTGGTTACACCGGCTTAACTCTGGAAGCAATAATCGACTGTTTTACGTTCACATCAGCCTTAGAAGTGGAACATTTGCCCAGTGAAACCCTCAACTGATAGACGCCATTAGAAACATCCATGTGGGGTTAGAGAGAGGGCTCAATGGTTAAGAGCACTGACTATTCTATCAGAGGTCCTGAGATCAATTCCCAGCAACTACATGGTGGCTCACAATCATCTGTAATGGGATCTGATGCCCTCTACTGGTGTGTCTGAAGGCAGTGTACTCACATATTACAATAAATATTTTAAAAAAGGAAAGAAACATCCACATGGATCAGTGATTCCCTCTCCTGTCTCATAGAGAGCAGAACGGAAGCAGATGAACACTAGCTGCAGAGCCAGAAAAAGACAACTAGGGCCAGGTTATTTGACATGAAGTCCTATAGCATGCAAACAACAATGTCACTACCACCACCCAACCCAACTTCTATAGATTAGATAGATCTGCCCTGCTAAGGCAAAGTGTTCCATCTCAAAACAAGACGATTGGAGAGGAAGGGACTGATTCACACCAGGAGTAGACCTGAGCTCTCTGCCTTAGTGGAAAAAACAAAAACAAAAACAACCCCCCCCCCCAAAAAAAAACCCAAACCCCCACGGTCTTAAACTAACTTAAAGTGAGGTACTCCGCATTTAAAGAGGAGCTTTATAAAATATGAAACATACATGGATCACTCAGCGTCACAAATGATACAAAGAATCACATCCATGGGGTGGGGCTGGGGTGGGGAGGGCCAGCTTGAGTATGGTTGTTACTGCCCTGGAGCAAGTTCACTAGAATCGGTGTGAAAATAACCAAAAACCTGGGAAATCTGCAGTCTGTCAGAGTCACTTCTGAACGATGCAGTGTGAACAAATGAACCAAAGAGGAGTGTAATGTCTGTGTTCAAAAAGAGCCGATGAAAACAAACAAACAAACAAATGTTTAAAGGGGCTGGGAAAGCAGAGCAGTGGCTAAGACCTTGTGTAGCTCTTGCAAAGGACTCAACCTCAGTCCCCAGTTTCCACAATGGGTGGCTCACAACCACCTGTAACCTCAGCTCTAGAGAATTCTGAGGGCACCTGCAGCTCTAGGGTTTACGCTGAGGGCTCCTGCATGCATACACACATGCACACACATTGACACACACAAAACAACACACACACACACACACACACACACAACACACACACACATAAATTACTTTAAAAAAAAAAAAAGCCCGCTCCATCTGAGCCTCTGTGAAGTCCTTCAGGTTATCTATGTGCTCTATTTTCTGGCTACTTTTTAAAGACTCCTTTGCCTCTGTCAACACAACCAGATGAGCTGTGATGCCGGATGGATAAAATACATTGCAATGTGGAGGGCAGGCCATAGGCTCACAGCATGACAGCATGGCTGCCTCCACAGAGAGCCACAGGGCTCCATTTGTTTTTATTCCTCAGAAAAAGTTCAGTTTGCAATCTTGATAAATTAAAATAATGAATGTTGAATTCACAAACAGCAGTAACATCGGCTCCCCAAACGGTTGATTATCTAAATGCAAGTATGTTCCCCTATTTAAAAAAGTAAAATCTCTCCTATCAAAGAGTTTATATGAGTGCATGCACACACACACACACACACACACACACACACACACACACACACACACTGAAGAGACAATCATCTTTCTGCCATTTGAATTTTACTGAACAATATGATCCATATGGATAAACCAAACCAACTTAGCCAGAGAGCTAGAATCAACTCGCCTCCGCTAACTCCTATATTTCCATGGAACATTACCATGTTCTTGTGCAGAAAGGAATTAGCATAAAAGACCTGCGGTCCCGTAGAAAGGTCTGCCAGCAATGCTGACATTATTGGCATCCAGACACCTGGATTTGAGGTGAGCACTTACCCTTTCCAGGACTGTGCCTGTGGTGGACAGATGACAGCATTTACACTGAATACCTATTGTGTGGGTGTCTGCAACATGGCGCGATAGGTAACATAGAGGGTGGTCATGTGAGCAGCTTCCAATCGGAATGCTGGGCAATGAGCAATAAATTCCCCGGGTGACAGCATTTATATGGGTTGTCTTCATTTACGGCTGGATCATTTGAGCACACCTAGTGTGACCTGCTGGGAGAGTGCTTCTTGTGGGTGGAGAGATGGCCGAATGGGTATCCAGCACCCTCCTGAAAGGGCGTGCATGGCTGCATGTTCCTGTAATCCCAGCACTGAGATGGCAGACAGACTGATGCCAAGAGCTCATCAGACAGCCAACCTAGCTCAACTGGTAAGCTTTTAGCTCAGTAGGAAACCCTGCCTCAAGGCAGTGAGTAAGAGATTATCCAAAAAGACCCAAAATACTACTCTAACCACCACACGAAGGCAGGTACTTCTGTGTATGTACCACACAAATGCAGACAGGCACACAGAGAGATTTTAAAAACTAAATCTCAAAGGACTACTGCAAATCTGGCCCTGGTTCCCTCCAGCCTTTCCCCCTGGATTCACGCCCTTGCTGGTAACTGTTGTCTCCCGTTTCTTGAAACAAATCATGGCCACGAGGTTCAAAACCCCAATACCCGTGTCTATGTCTGTAGTGGCTATTCCTGGTTGTCAACTTGACTATATTTGAAATGAACTACGATCCAGAATTGGAAGGCTCACCAGTGAACCTAATCTGGAGACTGGGAGATAGAAGTTTCTGATCTGGATCTTGGTATGGAGATCTTGAGACACAGTGGTGATTGAATCCAGAAGATTAAGACAGGGAGATCTCCGAGTCCAAGATCATCTGGGATTAAAGGTGTGGTGGCACACACCTTTAATCTGGGCTACACCTTCTGCTGGGGACCATATAAGGACATTGGAAGAAGGGAGTCTGGCTCTCGCTCTTTCGCCTTCTTGCGGTGTGGGACTCAGCGACTGCTAGATCCTTGGACTTCCATTCACAGCTACTACTGAACCATTGTTGGGATTTGGACTGCAGACTGTAAGTCATCAATAAATTCCTTTACTACATAGAGACTATCTGTAAGTTCTGTCACTCTAGAGAACCCTGACTAATACAATGTCCAACTATAAAATCACTTCCCAGTGGCTTGTAATGCCTTCTGATCTTCCTGTGTAAAGTCTGTGAGCTGTTTCCATGTTCCTTTTTTTGTTCTGTTCTATTTTAAGCAAAGGGTAATTTCACATGTCAGAAGGAAGTTTAAATCAATGCAAAACAGCCCGAGTGAGAACACTGTAATGTATACAGGTGTCAAAATGCAAAGCCCGGAATAATAAACACAACACGGCAGCAAATTTGGAGATACAGGCTTTTTGTTCTGAATGAGGAAATGAGAGCATATCGGGTGTTCTTAGTACTTACTAATGGCATTGCTAGCTGAGTTCTTCTAAAGTGATGCTGAGAAAGCTAAGGAGATGCTCGGTTGTTAAGTGTGTATGAGGTCCTGGGTTTAAGTCTCAGCACCTCCATTAAAAGCCAGTGAGGCCACATACATCTGTATCCCTGGTGCTAGGGAGAGCATAGAGGCTGCAAGATGATGCTGAGGCTTGCTGATTGATAGCCCAGCAGAGAAATTATGAGTTCCAGATGCACTGAGAGACCCGCTCTCAGGGAATAAGCAGGTAATACACACAAACACATAAACACACACATACACACTTTTACATTTTTATTTTGGGGGTCAGCAGGATTTCCCAAGAAGATAAAAGCTCTTGACACTAACATGAAGATCTGAGTTTGGTCCCCAGAACAGACATGGTGGAAGTAAAGAACCAACTCTAGCAAGCTGTCCTCTGACCTCCACATGCACACCATAGAATGCGTGTGCTTATTCACACATCCACCATAACTGAATCATAATACATTTTTAAAGGATTATCTTGAATCAATTACTTTAGAGAAGACTTCTTTTAAGATAAATAGAAAACTTTCCAATGCTACAGCAGGAGAAAAGAAAACAAAGAAAGGGGGCCATGTTTTCCTAAAGACATCCTAATGCTGCATAGTCTACTTGGAATGGAAACTGGTGGAACAGGGCCCCAGATCTGAATAGGCTCCAAGACCTTAGCACAACTGACTCCATGATGGAAGTACCATCCAAGTTGCAAAACTCAGCATGCAGACAGCGCTACTTATAAAAAAATAAAACAGATACCAAATTTGTCAAAGCCCATAGTTCTGGGAAATCCTCTGAACCTTGCTTTTTTTTTTTTTTTTTGGTTTCTGTAGTTCCCCTTCTGGATGATTGTTCTTATTAACTGAAGTGTGTTAACCTAAAATGCATTTTGTCTGTGTGTGTGTGTGTTCTTAAAAATTCACCCTGAGGGCTGGAGAGATGGCTCAGCAGTTAAGAGCACCGACTGCTCTTCCAGAGGTCCTGAGTTCAACTCCCAGCAACCAATGGTGGCTCACAACCATCTGTAATGGGCATACAATACTGTCTCCTAATATGTCTAAAGACAGTGACAGTGTACCTACATATATGAAATAAATATGACCAGAGCAAGCTGGGCCGGAGTGAGCGGGGCCAGCAGGGTGAGAAACTCACCCTGGGTAAGGCTCAGAGCTACACTGGGATCCTGAACACTGAGAGGATGGACTAGAGATGAAAGTCTGCATCAGGACCCACTCTTACTGGGAGGGGAGGTATATCCAGCAGGCCTACACCATCTACCTAAGTCATGCCTCCAAAGCACAAAAGGAAAAGAGAGAGCTCATTTTCTGGAATCAATTCTGATTAGCAAGGGAAGAATAAGCTAAGAAATATAAATAATAGGAATTATGGAAGAAAACAGTCACATACCTGTAGAAAATAAAGGCCAAAAAAAAAAAAAAAAAAAAAAAAAAAAAAAAAAAAAAAAAAAAAAAAAAAAAATAGAAGATGCAGGGGGTCATCAAAACCAGAGATGAAAGACAGTTCCCCAGAAATTCTTCTGAGAATGTAGTTCTTTAAAAGCAAGCAAACATGGACCTAGGAGATGGCTCAGTTGGCCAAGAACCTACCTGCCAGCAAACTTAGTGACTTGAGTTTGATCCTTGGGTACACATGGCAGTACACATTAACAGTTCTTAAAAGCTGACCTCTGACCTACACACATGTGACACAAACCACCACACCCGCACAAACAAATAAAGTAAATAAATAAATAAACAGAAAACAAGCAAGCAAACAACCCAAACTAATAATTTTCACTCTATAATAATCATAGAGAAGGTTGGTTTCTAAATAACTGCTGTCATAGCGAGGTACTTAACTGAAAACAGGAAAGCTTTTGAAGTATGAGGCAAACCACATTACTGAGGACAAAGCTCTTAGCAATATTATATGAAAACCTTCCATGTCAGAATGAAACAGAACTCAAAGCCACTAAAGAATTTCTGCTATAAAGACAGAAAGAGTAATAAAGTATAATGAAGGAGCCCTGCTTTACAAAATGAGTACCAGGATTAAGTCTGATCAAGGCATCCGCCCAGGAGGCAAGCCCGGTTTGGGCAACAGAAAAAAGGGAAACAGTAACTCAAGTCCAAAGTCAAGGTAAGCTTCTGGATATAGACACTCCCAAACACAATTTGTTACATTGTTAGAACCATTGTTGTAGCCAATTGTTACAAACCACAGGTACACTCTTAAGGAAGTGTCAATTGCTTTAGAAACTAAAACTGGAGATGCTAAGCTGTTACAAGTTTAATACTCTAGGGGTTTCTTTTCTTTTTCTTTTTTTTTATAAATAATATATTTTATTTTGAAAAAATAAATTTTGTTATTCTTTAATTGCTGCTGCTGGTGGTGCGTGCGTGTGTGTGTGTGTGTGTGTGTGTATGTGTGTGTATGTATGTATGTATTCCTAAATAAATACAACATGGCTTCCATGGCTCAGGTATTATTACAGAAGATATGGCAGAAAGATTATAAGAGCCAAAAAAAAAAGAAGTTTGCCATGAGATTTTTTTTTCTTTATCTCACCAAGTCTCAGAAAGTCTCACCAAGCATGCCTAAACATGTCCTGAGCAAGGATCACTACCAATGAGCACGCTAATGTGGCGGGGAAAGGGCACTCACAGGGCATCCACCATGACCAACAACTACAGGCAACTACAGGCAACTACAAGATGCTGAGAAATTCTTCCCTAGGGAGGGGCACACCAACTGATTATCTAGGTTTTGCTTCGTTTTTAAGGCAAACAGGGCCAAGGAGATGAAGGAAGGCTCAGTAGTAGCATGCTTGCTGGGCAAACAAGAGGACTCGAGTTTGATTCTAAGAGCACCCTTAAAAAGCCAGACGTGACAGCGTTCACCTCTAACTCTGCTTCCAATAGAACAAATTCCAGTTCCTAACCAAAATCTAGACTGGAAGACCATAACAGCCCCTGTAAGAATAACAATGAAGGGAGACAAGCAAGGGGGGGGGGCAGCTGGAAGGGCACAGGCATGAGTCAGGCCAAGCTAAATGACATCTCTGAAACTTGAGCTACATGGCAGCAGGTCAGGGTACTGAAATGAGTTTCCTCTATGAATTTCAAGTTAGCATCTGATAGCCCCAGAAAATAGCTGCTGTGAGTAAAATAACTAAGGTGCAGCAGGACAGCACGCCTACTGGGGGACACTGGCAGCTGTCTGCAAAATCATCCCTGCAATGGATTAACAGAAGAATTCCGTGAGGAACCAGGTCTCTAGTATGGCGGCATACTGCCCTTGGTAAACATTTTTATCAAGGGCTTAAATTTAGACACACGAATGACTTTGGAGTCAGTACAAAGCCTGGATCGTGGAACCCTCTTAGGATACACGTCAGACTCAAGACCAAGCAGGCCCAATCAGTACAATCAAATCGAACAGGAATAAATGAATATAAAGTTCTTCATTTACATAAAACAAAATCAAGTTCTGAATGGAGGGGAAAATCTGACATCAAAGGAAAAGATCTGACGACTTAACAATCTAACTTGACCAAAAATTCATGAGCCAAAAATGTGATTTGATTGCTTAGAGAAAACTAATATAATTCTAGTCTGCATGAATATTCAAAGAAATGTAATCTCCTGAAACAGGGCAAGTTATCGTCTCCGTTATAGCCAGTTGTGGCCAGACCACATCTGGAACACTGTGCTTAATTTGAGACACTCATTTTAAGAGAGACAATAATGAACTAAAGGATGCCCAGGGAAACACAGCCAGGAAAGGAAATGAAGGAGAAACACAATATGATAAGAGGTTAAAAGAGCTATGTGTACTGAGCCTAGGAACCTAAAAGGAAAACGTCAATTAGCTTCAAATGCTTCAGTATTGGGTCTCGAGGGAACACCGTCTATTGTCTTGCTGTTCCACTTACCCAAAATAAGGAATGCTGAACAGAATATAGAGCCCACCCTGAGAAGACAGCATCTCTTTACAGTCTCCGAAGCTTCTTAGGGATGTGAGTGCTGGCTTCCAGCAGGTGGGGAGGACCAGGGCTGAGAGGGCTTGCTCAGGCTGGCTAACGGCTTCTGGAGGACTTCACGACACGCACAATGCAACCATCTCAAGACTACATCAGTATCTCATCAGAGTTCTGATTCTCATTAGGCTTAGTAATAAAGGCATGAAAAAAGGAAGATTGTGTGTGTCTAGACACAAAAGGGAGCCTTTATGCTAAAAAATGACACTATGCACATAATACCCTAGACTCTAGCCAAACCAACACACAAGACACTTTTTCTAATGTAGAAGGCTTAATGAGACTCTGTATACTATTTACTTTACTATGTAAAGTCAGCTGAATCTGCCAGTTACATCAAGCCTCACTTCATAGATTTAACATTAATCATCAGTTGGACCAGTTTAAAAATGTACAATATGTCAGTGTTGTTCATAGAATGCTTTAAAAGATTTTATCAGAGAGGAATAAAGCACATTCATTTTTACAAAACAGTCATAAGACAGCTTTGAGACAAACTGAAAGAAAGAGGTTGACAGAAGAGAACCAGAAACGAACCCACGCCGTCTTAGAACCTGACACAACACAGGTGCTGTAAAGCTCTGGAAATTACAAATGGGTTATGAAAATACAGGAAAAGAGTAAAATCTCGGCAAGAGAGAAGATACTAAATTATCTAATTTGGAGATGGAAAAGTACTCCTTGAGTCTGAGTCAGAGAAACTAAAAGGAAGAACCTACGGGCACCACTATGTACAAGCCCCCTACTCTGTTAAAAATCAAAGGCACCTGAAGTTGGCAAAATTAAAAGCTTATTGTCTACAATAAGCTTTATTATTAAAAACTGTATTTTTAACAAGAGAACTGGTTAATACCTCAACATATAAAGAATTTTTACTAATTAATATGGGTCAACTTGAATGGTCATATTTTATAAAAGAAGATGTAAAAAAACAAAAAGAAAAAAATCTATCTAGTGAGCACACACATAAGTCTAGTCTCACAAATAATGAAATAAGTCATTTAAAAACACATAAAATCCATCTAGAGTTGGAAACTCTAAAAGAATGTACACATTCTTTAACTCAATAATCTCAATTTTGATTTTAAGGAAAGATGGGTTATTGAGCTTTTAAAAATAATAAAACCAAAACATACATTTTAAAACATGTGTGAACAACCAAAAGGAATACTTAATATGGGAAAATATATACCAAAATGAGGAAAATGTGCATTAAGTCATCTGACATGGAAAGAAACTACAGTGTTTTTCACACGATGTCCCTGGGTGATGGGATGATGGAATTTGTTTCCTCTTTGTGCTTTTCTACGCTTTCCAAATTTCCCAGGATACACAATACAAGAAAACAAGTTACAAAATCATCATCATCTGCTAAACTCTATTTTTAAATATATTTTCTGGGCTGGAGAGATGATGGCTCAGTGGGTAAGATTGCTAACTCTTTTTGCAAGGGACCCAAATTAGATTCACAGCATCCATGCATGTCAGGTGACTCACGATTACCTGTGACTCCAGCTTCAGAGCCCTCACAGACATCAGCACTCACAGGTACAGGTGTACATGCACGCGCGTGTGCGCGCACACACACACAAACACACACACACACACACACACACACACACACACACACACTCCTCACATCTGCACCCTTGACCGTTAATTCCAATTTTCAGAAATTAACCCTAAGGTTATGAACAAAGGTCCAAAAGAGGAAAAAAAAATGTGCACAGGAAAGTTATCACAGCGTTATGAATTAGAAGAAAAACTTGGCAGGTAAGGAAGAACTTTAACAAATGTGGGCCCATAGGACAAACTGCTCTGAGCCCTAAAAATGCTACTGAAGCATGTTAATCCAAAAAACAAAAGGAGAATGTTAGAGAAAACTGTTTAATCCTACTACAACACAAAAGAGCATATAAAATACGTATGTGCAATGTGATTCAAATTTCATCATAGCATATGAATGATGAAAGTGGACTTTTGAAGAGCCAATAGTACTTTCTACAATATATTGCTTTTTAAAGTCTAAATTATAGATCCAAAGATTGCGTTAGGCTTTGATTTTACATACTTGGTTGCTCCATCATCGTACGTTGCCATCAGCACTACTGTCCCATCTTGTATGGTCTTCAAAAACTCAATGAATGGTGCCACATCTGAAGAAATAGAATGGAGAGTGGTTGGGGATTTTCTTTGTAAATAATGGAATTACTATCACAATAATCTCTAAGAATTAATGTTATATGAAGTATCTATAAACCGACTAATTGTTTCTAATGAAAGTGATGTCAAGTAAGATATAAGAATCTTAGGAAAAACCTAAAAACTCCAATTTTTCAAGGAAATAAAAAAAGAATCCACTAAACAAAATAATCCACTACTAAATAATTTAATTCCTTAAGTCTCTTTGCCGTGAGATTTATTTCCCAGCCCTGAATTATCTTGCGTTTTTCCCATTCTTAAAACAGGGGCCATTAAAAATCCATGGTAAATGCAGGTAAGAGCATCATTTGTATAGTGAGGGCCTCAGAGGCCTCTCAGAAGTGTAACTGAGTCTTCAGTCCATAGGAAGCCTGATTCTGAGGTCCATGTGAGGTTTTTGGGACCCGAAGGGGTCATGGCCTTCAATGTTAATATGGGTGCTTGTTTAGGAAAAGTAAGCCCTGCTTACTCAGAGACATCTGTAAAATTTTTTTGTAATATGGAAAAAGGCAAATTTTAAAAGAGTTTCTAGGTCTATCATTCTGTAACTAACTGGGGTGAAGGAATGTAGAGAGTAACTAAAAATCCCACTAATTATGGCCAACATTGGTCCTCTTAATGTATCAAGGCCACAGGAACTTTACAGTAATCCAGCTGGGTGAGGACAAACTGGTGTTGCCAGACAGACTAGACTGGTCAGGTACTAAAGCATTTTCTCTCGTGAGCTCTTTGCAGTGTTAACTTTCCTTATAGACCACAAGTCTAAAATGACTCCAGAGCTGTATTACTTCAAGCCTTCTCTCTCTCTCTCTTTTTTTTTCCCCAACAGCAAGGATTCCAAACATTTTTCTCTAGTTGATTGCATTTTACAATAAGAGCATTTTTTTAATGCAGAAACATAAATGCCAACTAGTCATTCCCATTGACATGAAAAGATGACACTAAACTGCTATTATTTCTGAACCAGGAAGAGTTTTTGGCAGCAAATCAGCTTCAGTGATGGGCTGAGAGAGCAGTACCAGAACTCTGTTTACATGCCTGGTTTCAACAGCTTCACGGAAGAGTTTCTGTGTTATAAATTATACTAAGAACAATTATGCCCTCAGAATTTAAAACTGATGGGAACAGTGTAATTTAATATAGCTCTGACAGCTATGAAACATTCTCTAAAGCTTAAATAAATAACACACCGCAGCTTATTAAGAGCTGAAGAAATATTAGAGTCATCAGCTGGTCTTGAAACTGAACATAAATTGTGGCAGCCTGAGAGCTACCGGCTTATGGGGCACACATAAATAGGTCAGGGAACCAGAAGGTAAGCCTGCCTTCCTTAAAGATAAAGGAACCCTGTGGGCTTGAACGATGGCTCAAAGCTTAGGAGTGCTCGCTGCTCTTCCGGAGGACTTGAATTTGGCTCTCAGCTCCCATATCAGGCAGCTCACAACGCCTGTAGCTCATGCTCTAAGAGCCTGATGTCACTGGCCTCCTCAGGTACCTGCATCCTTATAGGTATATACCTACATGCAGACACACACCTACACAAACCACAATTATAAAAATAATGCATTTTCTAAAGAAATCCTTCCCTTTGGGGTAACATTCTTTGGGCAGTCAGTACTTGTTCTGCATGACGGCGACCTTGTCCCATCCCTAGGACTCCCAAACACAGAAGGAGTAAATATCCGTGGTTTGTTCTGAGTCCTGTAAACTGTAAACTGTTTATGCCCTCTCTCAAATATTTACTATGTAATAGCAGAACCCAGTTATATGTGTGTGTGAGTGTGTGTGTGTGTGTGTGTGTGTACATGCGCGCACGCATGCGTGTATGTGGTGTATAAATAATAGTTAATAGGATGAATGAACAGGATTACTGCTTTTCTTGAATCTGAGTTTACCTTACCTACTGAAGGCTCCCACTTTTGACTAATTTTTGAGATTCAAAAATCATATGCAAGTCAATCCAGTCAAAAACTGTGTGAACTGGTTATACTGGTCTTTCAGTATTTCTAACTTCGGGGAGCAATCTAAACAAACTCAGAGCTTTGAGTCAGGTGTCCTGTCCAACAAGGGCTGATGCCCTCCAAATCTCACTGGAATCTCAGTCACATACAACGTTCCTGCAATCTGCATGCAACATACTGCTTAAATATGACTGGACATACAGTGAGGCCCGAGGGGGGAAATTCAAATCGTTCTCTCTCAGATGGGCTCAGTGTGAACCACGGGAACACAGTGTCAGTCACACGTACCTCCTCCCCACATGTCAAAAAATTTGGTGTCTATCACTTCCCCCGTTTTCCCTGAAAGAGACAGAACACATATTAAATCACACAACTGAAATATCAGTGCAGAAAATAAAAAGACAGTGTTACCCAACAAGTGGCATGAACTCATTAACAGAAGGAACTGCTCACAGAATTTACAATCTGAGCCATACACACAGATGTGCATCAGTGCTTCAGATCACTTCTATGCTACACTTCAGTATCATGTGGGGGCCATCATCCTGTGAGAATCACCACCAACACATACGCTCTTTCTACAGCAAAGATGTTACCCACCCAAAACAACAATCTATATTAAAGATATTTTTAAGACAAAATTTACACTTATTTTACATTTAAGATCAATGAAATGGATGAAGAGACATTTAGATGTTAGCTTAGTACATAGCCCTATAGTTGCCTTTATGAATAAAGCAAACAGCTTTTCTCTGCGGTGGGTTGCATGAACTGCTGGCTACCTCTACTCATCACAGACAGAGGAATGAGTGCCTGAACGGAGGCAGCTACACAGGCAGCACCTTGCACCCATGGGCTAGATGCTTAAGATTTACTTTTGTAACATTCGCGACGTTCAGGATTCAGCGGACTTGTCTACACCAATGAACCTCTGAGGAGAGTGTGGACAGGATTGAAAACTTACAACACACTATGCCTTTATTACTCCCTATACTTACACAATCCACCATCCTTTGTCATTTAACAAACCCTTACATGTCTTCCTATTTTCATAGTAAATAAGAGTTCTGAAAGGCACTGCAACGTGGCACCAATTTAGTACTAGATTAGTAGTTTGCAATTTCATAAGAAGCTTGCCACAAAATGCAAACGGCTGCAACGTGCCCAAGAAAACACGCTACCCATCAGTAGAATCCAAGTGTCTATCTGCAATGGTTGTCGGTAAGGCTTCAGGATTGAGTAGTGCCTGCTATTCTGATCCCAAGAGTAAATTTTAGTGTGGAATATATATATGTGTGTGTGTGTGTGTGTGTGTGTGTGTGTGTGTGTGTGTGTGTGTGTATGTATATCCCCTCATTATACTGATAAAGTACAATAATAAGTACAATAATTATTCTTACCATTTACCAAGGCAACATTTATTCCTCTTCCAACATTATTCTTCACACCACTCATCAAACTAAAGGGAGAAAAGACAAGACAAATATTAGGGTCAGACAGCACATGTAAACATGTCAGAGAAATGAAATACAAAAAGGTATTATTATACACATATCAAATACTCAACTCGACAAACACACACACACAAAAAAAATTAACATCAAAGACAGCCTCCTGAGTCGACTGTAGTGTCAATTCAAATAATACATCATAAAATCAAGTACTACGCATGAAGGTACAATAGTGCCAGAGAGTTGGTTCAGTGGCTACAAACATGTATGACTTATACAGAGGACCAGCACCCAGTCAGGAGGCCCACAACCTCCAGCAACGCCACCTTCAGGGGGCATTGTACGCCTCCGGCCTCTGCTGACACATGTGCTTTTGTGCACATACCCAGACACACACAAAGGAAAATAATGTCATTTTAAAATAATTACGGTTGAAATGCCACACTGTTGCCGCACTGTGTAATACTGTGCAGTGCCATCTGAGGTGTTCTTCAAGCCCACCACAGGACACGGTCTCTCTACCATTCCCAAAACGCCAAAGGACAGACCCTTTCCTCTGCACCTTGTGTAGGCTCACTGTGACACGGTGACATGAAATGGAGTCCTGTGCTATACAAGCACGTTAAAAGCCAAAGCTAGGAGTAGTGGAGCACTGTTGTACCCAGGACACTCCACCGTGAACATTTTCCTAGTCATTATCAACGTGGACATTCTCTGCACTCAGAAGGAATGCTGTACCTACTAATTATACCTCACCACGCTTGTGCATGGGCTGCCTACGATAACCAGCATAACGTTCTGCAGCCTACAGGCTGTCAACAATGCCAGGTGACCCCGTGAGATGCACGGCACAGTGGCATATTGGCTTGCTAAATATGCAATTTTATGGAATACAAAACCAAAGTTTGTAGGTCATGTTAAAAGAATTCCAGGTATTAGCGATTTCCCCAGCAGTGTATTGCAAGGGGCGGGGGCTCTGTGTAGGCAAGTGAGTATGCATACGCTCACGTATGTGAATATTAGGTAGAATGTGTAGCGCATGATTTTGCAAATGAAATCTCTAATGCTTTATTATGCATTCCACACAGTCAACTGGTTTTCACAGAAGGTGTCAGTGACTTCCACAGAACTCATATCTGGAACTGAACTATAGTTGCTGGGGATTAATTCTAATGTGAGTGGCGTGTTCATTTATGTAAATGAGTACGACAAAGTACGGAAAAAGAAAACTAATGTCAAAGCTTCGTGTATTCGATGCTGAGAAGAGCTCCAAGCCAGCCAGTGCCTTCCTCTTTCTGCTAGCTGCAGGGTAAAGCTGCAACCATGCAAGCATGGTGCCGTGATGTACAACTAGGTCTCATTTACCTAAGAAACACTAGACCTTCATTCAAAACCCTTCCTGTTAAGGGACAGACAGCATCATTATAAGTCATGCCTCCCCCAGCCACACCTGCTGACCTCACTTCCTCTTCCCAACGAATCCCCTCAAACAGAACTTTAAAAAAATGATCATGAAACTCAAGTAAAGCTATCTGAAAACAGGAAAAAAACAATGCTAAAATGATAGCAAGTACGGTGAATGTAAGTAGTGCAAACACACCAAATGAAGACGGAACACGGGCTGGTGAGATGGCTCAGTGGGTAAGAGCACCCGACTGCTCTTCCGAACGGTCCAGAGTTCAAATCCCAGCAACCACATGGTGGTTCACAGCCATCTGTAACAAGATCTGACGCCCTCTTCTGGAACATCTGAAGACAGCTACAGTGTACTTACATATAATAAATAAAAATAAATCTTTAAAAAAAAAAAAAAAGAAGAAGAAGAAGACGGAACACTAACTATCGGTTATTATAGAACCACACTACATAACAACAAACAGAACCGCACTACATAATGACAATGATAACAGTAAGTTCATCTGAAACAGGGATACAGTAACTGAACATAAAGGGGTGAAAAGGACGTTCACAAACAACCAAGCAAGGAAAAATTAATAATCGTCAATCAATTTTAAAAACAAACAAAATGCACATTTCCCTATGGTGAATTTCAAAAATGCAAGACATTATCAACAGTTAGAGAGACACAGATCAAGGCTTCGATGAGCTACAACTTCACTCCTACTAGATGCTGTAGTCTCTAGGCATATGGAGGACCCAGGACTTCATACTCGGCTGGTACAAAGGTCAAACAGGGTCACTTTGGGAAACAGTCTGACGGTTCCTTTATAAGCCAGACAGCTATCTGAAAGTCACTGCCATACAAGCACAGAGAGTGAAGACACAGCCCCAGGAAACCTGCAGAGAAAATGTTTCAGAAACACTGTTCCTAATAGTCAGAAAGGGGAAATAATTCATACACCTATCAACCTGATAAAGGGCTATACAAATGAGCCATATCTATAATGGAAAATCATTCAGCCGTGAAAAGAATTAACTAGTACGAGCTACAAGGTGGATGAACCTTGAAAACATTATACCGAGTGAAGAAGCCAGTTACCGAAAATGACACGGCTATGGGAAACATCAAAACCAAGCTTATCTACAGAAGCAAACAAGGTTATTTAGGACATGGGTGTGGGGTGTGGAATGAATGAAAATGGGGAAGGGCCAGAGTTACAAGCATGGTTCCTTTTGGTGGTATGAAAATGTTCTAAACTAGGGCAGCAATCCCAGCATTCTGGAGGCAGAGGCTGAAGGAAGGAAGGGAGGGAGGGAGGGAGGGAAAAATGAAAGAGAAAGAAAGGAAGAATAAGCCTAAAATGACTATGGCAGACCGTCTTAGTTAGGGGGTTTGCCGCTGTGAAGAGACATCATCACCAAGGCAACTCTTATAAGGACAGCATTTAATTGAGGCTGGCTTACAGGTTCTGAGGTTCAGTCCATTCTCATCATGGCAGGAAGCATGGCAGCATCCAGACAGACATGGTACTGGAGAAGGAGCTGAGAGTACTACATCTTCATCTGAAGGCCACTAGGAGAAGACTGGCATCCCCAGGCAGAGAGGGAAGCTCTTAAAGCCCACCCCAACAGTGACACACTTCTTCTAACAAGACCACACCTACTCCACCAGTGCCTCCTTCTAACAGTGTCACTCCCCGGGGCCACCACACAGACTTTGTACACGATGAATTATGCGACAAACACGACAATGAATCACACTACCAATGAGTAAAGTGTAGGTACATATAAGCTACATCTCCAAGCTGTTTAAACAAAAGAATATGTGTGCTGAGCACACTCATAGGATGGACATAAGCTTCACCACTGGAAAACTGGCTGCGCTGCATCGGAAGACGAGCACCTCAAAACGCGTGCTCCAGACCCTGGAGAAAAACACTGGATGGTCCCAAAACACGCTGGTTACAACTGATGTGTTGGCTAATAATCAAACCCCAGCGACTTTCCAAATGGACTGTCTCCATCATCTCGGAACATGCTCCGTATTCCACCAAACCCAAGTCCATCACAGAAAGAAGGCAGTGAGATGCAGTGCCACAGGCTTCCCACGAGGGGGCAGCAGCCTATCAAGTTAAACAGATGAAAGCAAGGAAAACCCCACAGTCAAGGAAAAACCACCCAAGAAACCAACACATTAGGAGTAGCCACAGCAACTAACACATTTACTTTATTCTTTATGACGGTGAAGGGCCCTCTGGACCACTGCACACACCTTGAGTAAAAAAGAACCTGCTCTTACCCTAACCCCGTGCTTCTCTCTTGCCTGCGTGCTCCCCTCGCCGCATTCCCTTCCCCCTCTCCATACCTCTACTTCTCTACTCTCTCCCTCTCTCTACCTTTCTACAATAAACACCTTGATAAAAGAAAGAGAAAGAAAGAAAGAAAGAAAGAAAGAAAGAAAGAAAGAAAGAAAGAAAGAAAGAAAAGGAAGGAGAGGGAAGGAGGGAGGGAGGGAGGGAGGAAGGAAGGAAGGAAGGAAAAAAAGAACCTTAAAGAAAAGGCATAAACACTATACACTTTCAAATCATAGTTTGAGCAGTTTTACCTCATATTCTGCCACCAGCTATGGCTACTTTAAACATCTTGGGGGGCAGCTTGCCTGACCACTAGAAATGCACAGAGCCCAGGGTCTGCAGTTGGCACCTCCACAGCTATGATAAATAACAAACATAGCAATTAGCTCTGTGCAGACAGCAATCTGGAGCAGTGAATTCCTGTACTCAGAACAGCTGCAGGGACATACAGATTGTATTATGTATTTGTAGAGTAATAGGCAAAAAAAATAAAATAAAAATAAAAATATTATGATTAGGGATGCCCTGTCAAACAGCTGGCTCAACTAACCGTGGCTTACCCTTGCTCTTTGCTCCACCAGGTGAGTCATCTTATATAGCTATGAAATTAGTTTTTTTTTTTTTCCAATACAACTAAGATCATAGCACAGTCAAAAGTCCAAAAACTTGCTCAACACTCTTATAAAATTATCTCAACCCTTGACCTGTATCGATCAGAAGTTCATTCTTGTGTGTCTTAGAATCGATGCTCACCGGTTGACCTAAAGTGGGTTTCCCTCAATGACAATCTCAAATTAGACTCTACCTCACTCACTCTCACGAGTAAGCGTCTCACTGCCTACACAGCTGGGGTCCTGGCTGACAGCCACTTAGTTGCATTTACTTTTTAGGTATCTGTCACCCCTGCTAGACTGTACATTCCATGACAAGGGAAAACATACTCAACCAACACCTGGTGAATGAATGACTGCCTAGGCAAGCAGTCTCCTTACGTTAGCATTGTTGAAAAGTTAAAAGTTTTCAATACAGAAATAATTCTATAGGAAAAGGCACTGGGCTAAGAACTGGTCCCTGCAGCCTCCCCACTAGAGATCCTTGGCCAATTACAAAGCCCTTCTACAAGGAGCAGCTTCATGACCTGAGCTCTAGCTGTAAAATTTCATCAATTATTAATCTCTCGTGGGAACGGAAGAATGATTCTTGAAATGCAGCTGATTAGTGTGGGCAGCCTCAATTTTTTGGTTGGGCAAACTACAACAGAGCACAAACCCTACATGACAATGCCCACCAGGCTAGAACCAAAAGATCTGGCTGCCAGCCCGGTGCACTTATACTAAGCCCTGCTGCCAACAAACATTTATCTTCTGACCTATGTAACTGCGGTTGGAAAACCAGCTTTGGAAAAGGGTTTAATGCTCTCCTTGCACTAAAAACTCTGGGCTTCGAAGAGGTGACTGTCTGTGGGCGAGGTATTCCAAGAGAACTTCCCTCCTCTTATTTAGACTCAAAACTTGGACTCTTTAGTGAGACGAAAGGGAGTGTTTCTAAAGACCTAGAAACGTCCAAAACGTGCACGCTCTGCTGTGTCATTAAACAGATCTGGGGTACTGAAAAGTCAGAACATAACTGATTGACAGCAGCTGCCCGTTAGCACTCGGGGAAAATGAGCAGAGCTTACAAGCATCAATTTTCCAAGAAAGTGTTTTACATGAGGATGAGGCCAATCCTTTCGTAGTTCACTGGAATTTTAATTTAAAAGCTCTACCTAAAATTCATAAAGAGCTGGGAGAAAAAGCCCGCATCGTCCTGTTTAACTGTACACCATCTTATTCTTTAGCCTACCTAGCCTGACGTCATATCCATTCTTTTACACGAATGTCAAGTGAGCTCATGTCCCTAAGTTTTCTGGACGATCAGATGAAGAACAGCTAAAAGCAGGCTTTGCAATGTCAAGAGGCAGGAACTTGTGACAGCCGACAAGGCACGATGACAAGCCAATGAGCATCCAGTGTAGAGCACTGCAACCAGGGAGTCGCTCAGCTCATCCCTGAGCAGTGTGAGCGGTGAGCAGTGAGAGCACAAGGGGCGTGACCTTGACCTCCGGATCAAGTCACACCTCAGCAAGCAGCACCACCCAAGCACCTGGCTTAGGATGTGAGGCATGCGTTGCTCTGGGAAGAGCTGTCAATGGGACTTTGCTCCGACACAAATGTTTTCTATATGGGATGTGTGGTTAACAGTCGTGTGGAGCAGACACTGAGCACTTGAACTATACCAACTAGAGAAATGTTTTTATTTTAATGATTTTAAATGAGTAAAAAATTTTTTCTGATACTTAAGAATCAAATGAAACAGTCACCTGCATCCTTACACAAAGCCAGATAAATGCAGGTCTCATGGTCACTCTCTTTAATGTACAGGGGAGAAAAAAAAAATCACACAATGATACCCAGAATTACTAGCTTTTAGCAAAAGCATTTCAGAACGCCATCACCCTCAAGTCCATCAACTGTCACTCAATACAGAACCTTCGAGCTCCGAGCCATCTGATACTCACACATTGTCCTCCAGGCAGATCTTGGGTCCCACTACATTGGCTGCTCCGCTAGCCATTTTAAAAGCAAAATGCTTCTCTGGGCACGCTTTTGAGATCCCACACTTGTACCTCGGAGGTTTCGTAGCTTTGGGGAGAAAAGAAGTATGTCTGAGATTCTTTAGAAAATTAAGATTTCGGATAGTTTTAGAGCTCAAACCACATACACAAAAACACGTATCTAAGACATTAAGGTATATCTGGTTAGGGGCTAGAGGGGGATTTCAGCGATTAAGAGTAATGGCTGCTTTTCCAGAGGACCCGGGTTCAACTCCTGGCACCCATATAATCGACCATCTGTAACTCTAGTTCCAAACAATCAGATGCCCTCTCCAGCATCATTGAGTATCAGGAACACATGTGGTGTGCATACATACATGCAGGCAGTACACCATACATATTTAAAAAATTAATTAAAAAGGAGAGATACACATTCTTTTTGGTTTTTCAAGACAGGGTTTCTCTGTATAGCCCTGGCTGTCCTGGAACTCACTATGTAGACCAGGCTGGCCTCGANCTCAGAAATCCGCCTGCCTCTGCCTCTGCCTCCCGAGTGCTGGGATTAAAGGCGTGCACCACCACGCCCGGCTGAGATGCACATTCTTTAATAAACTATAAATAAATAAAAACTTCCAAAATCTGTCAGAATGTTTTTCTCTAAGAATATCAAAAGAACCAGAAGGCAAAGCTTCTGATATAAAAATCTCAAGGGCACAATTCAGTCCCTCCTGAGGAATGAGCTAAACTGACAGAAACGGATCATGCCATATGATCATGCTAAGCAAGGCAGATTTTACTTAATTATTCTGGAAGTTAAATTTCAGGGAGCCTGAGGCTTTTTAATTGGCTCCTTTGCATTGTCTAGTCCAAAACCAGGACCAGTAAAAGCTTGGTCCTTCCATCCATCCAGGTATCAGCTGTAGCAGACTCCTCAATTTGATAAACATCGTCTGTGCTTACCGCATGGGTCGGAACCCAAGTGAAGAGGTAAGGCCCAGTGAGAATGAAGAGCCTATGACACTAGGCCATCCAACACAACTTGTCTCCTTCAGGGTTTGTTCACAACCTTCCCACACTCCTTGGATAAAATAAAAGCTTTCGCATGAACCCACACAGGATAAAGTACTTATAAAACACCAAGATGAGAGACTTACAACGAATGGCAGAGTCCAGCGCGGATCGAGCTAAGGAGGGAAACAGTTAACACTATTAGAAAGCACAGGCCCATTGGCAACGACCTAATTTCAACATATTAAAGCTTCTAACAAGCCTAGGCGATGTGGGTGTGAAGGACTGCGCATCTAAAGTAAACACCAATATCACTTCAGAGACGCGGAACCTGCCCACTATGTAATTCATTATGGGCAAGTGTGTGCTGAAATCCTGGAGAGAAGTGTTTTATTAGTGAAATGAAATTTTAAACATTTTATTTTACTTAATTGCGTACTGTAAATTTGAATCCTACTCAAAAAGTTAGCCTGAAAATATATCTTTAAAAGACTACAGTGTGCGTTGTTTAACATGATAATATTTAAACATTGCTGCTTCTGCTGCTGCCACTGGCTAGTGCTGGGTACTCACACAGCCCTGGAGAATGTTCATAAACCCATCTTGGGGGGATTTGCAAGGTTTTGGAAGTTCAAGACGGTGAATGTTGGAGAACCTGAATTTCTCAGAACAGAAGTGTACTGGGTGGGCATAATGATTTTAATGCTGTTACTGAGAGTTTATTTCATCGGTTCAAGGAAGGGCAAAGGTCAGCTCTTAGCCCCCACAGTGGGTCTCAACTGTCCTCCTTCACAGTCACGCTTGGCGCTCTGTAACACGCCAGTGTCTGATCCCAGTCCAAGAAATGTGGACAAGGGTCATCAAAGTACTGTGGGCAGCTGGCTCCTGCTTTGGCAAATTAGTACACAGTGATAGAAGCTGGCCAGCTGTCTGACTATAAATAGACACTTGAGTTTTTACTTCTGTACTATTTTTGATAACTGTGAGTTTCCTGCAAGTCTACTATTCAAATTATAGAACAGAAAGTTAAAGCTGAAAGGGAGTGTCGAGGTGTTTAAAGAGAAGAAACCAAGTCAGCGGCTTCAACTCTCAGACACTTAGGAGAATATTATGCACCACTAAAGTCACACGGCTGTAATGTAGGGAAAGGGTAATCCACTAGACACAGCACAACAGCCTCCCCAACACCATAACCTAGGCACAGAAATGAGTCCCAGGGAAAGATGGACACAAGCAAATAACAAAACAGGAAGGGGGAGGGGTAAAAGGAGCGAGCACACAGTCAGGTGCTGCGGTCTCACTCTTTCCATTTCCTGGTATAATTGCAGAGATTAGAGCCGATGCTTTAACTCTTTTGAATGAGAAAACTAACCCCCAGAACAAAGCCAGCAATAGACTAGCAATGAAGACTAGATGAGCTCAACCTCAGTCTGCCTTTAAGAAGAAAAAGGACGCGAAGGCACAGGGGTAGCGAGCGGCAGGCTTGACACCAAGCCTGGCGTTCCCAGGACCCAGATGCTGGAAGGAGAGACCTGACACTCCCAGGTGGTCCTCTGATCTCCACTCATGTGGCATGCACACGTGTACCAACACGCATATACAAATATGTATACACACACACTCACACCACACTAATAAATGCAATTAACAACAACAACAACAAAAAGCAATTAGCTGGGCGAAAGTGGCACACGCCTTTAATCCCAGTGCCCAGGGGGAAGAGACAGGTGGATCTGAGTTTGAGGCCAGCCTGGTCTACAGACTGGATAGCCAGGGCTACACAGAGAAATCTTGTCTCAAAAAAAAAAAAAAAAAAAACAACAAAAAAAACAAAAACAAAAAATACCCAAAAAACCATAAACCAAACATTAATTAACTAATTAGTTAATTAAAGAAAAGAATGTATCACCAGACTCAGGTATTTAAATTTCTAGAAAGGAGCATTGTTAAAATCAGGAATTCCAGTCTCCCTGGCCCATGCTGGGCTAATTAGATGGCAGGTCATCTGATCTATTATGGTAATAGGAATGGGAGAGGAAGATCGGAACAGAGCTAAACAATTCCACTCGTTCCTATGTGTTAGCTCTGTCAAGAACTTCTGGGTGGTTAGTGACATGGTCATCGGGTTTCAGAGATAAGGAAACGGAGAACAGAGTGGTTAACTCTTGTGTTTGTTTTAGGTCATAACTTTGATTGGTGGAGCTAGCTTCTATTTTTTTAGTGTATTCTTAATTTCTCATTACATTTACTTATTGAGGTGTATGCATACATTGTATACGTGTGGATACGGGCATGCCAAGGGACACAGGTGGAAATCTCAGAGGACAACTTACAAGAGCCAGTTCCCTCCTTTTACCATGTGGGTCCAAGCATTATTTCCCTGCTGAGCCATCCTGCTGGTCCAGAACCAGACTTGGAAATCATGTCATGTAGCAGCCAGGCTGGCTATGCCACTTCTAAAGGATGACTATGTACAAAAAGATCACCAGTCATTCCCGGAGCACAGTGACAGGGTTAGGGACCTTTAGAATAACTCTTCTGATGACACAGGTTCAAGCCTGAGTCTATCTGTCTAAGACCCTGCTAATATCATCTAGGCTTTTAAAAAGCCAATTCCAGAAAATGAGATGTGGTGACTTTAAAAAAAAAAAAAAAAAGTAGTATCGAAGAAGGAAGGGCTGAGTGACTCTAGGGCTGGGGAGGTGGCTTAGGACCTGGGCTCCGCCCCCTGAACCCGCATGAAGGCTCACCATATCCTCAGGCACCGCGTCCAAGGGGACTGCAGAGATGTACATGCGGGCAAAACACCCACACACATAAAACAGTAAAAATAAATGTCTAAAAATTTGAAAACAATCGAATCATTTTGCTTGTTAAATTTCAGATGCCAAATCTGTAATTGCTACTCAGTTAAAAACAATGTCCTGGAAATCTGTTTGTTTGTCATCGGGCTTTTGGGTAAACAGCCCTCCGTGGGATGCGTGTTAGCTGATGAGATGCTTGAAGGCGAAGAAAACTCTCAAGAAGCACTTGTACACAAGGCTAGTTTACTTGTATCCAATACCCATCAAAATGGAAAGATTTTTTTTTTCCCCAGGGCTGCAATTATGAGAATGTAAACCTGCAGGCAAGCAGATGGCCTAACTGTCATGAATACGGGGCATTGCTACAGTGTCAGGCTCGGTGAGCACAGCCTGGAAGACAACAGCCCCCCTTCACCTGCATGCTTTACTTCTGACTCTAGGTGAGAACCCCAATCTTTCATTTCTTTTAGATACTACATCAAGAGAAGGACACAACCCTGTCTGACTTCATCAGACTTCAATGAACGTCCTTCACTTAAGTCAGACTGCAGGATTAGAACTACGTCGTATGTAAGCTTTTAATACTGTCTTAACTAACCCATACCTACTGTGCTTACCAATGGCTTAGACATAGAAGGCTAAAAAAAATTACCTCCACAAATTCACTGCAGCAATGTCTGCAGAGGTAACCTGGACTTGTTCAGCTTTGTACTCGTTAAATGTCCGTGCTGAAAACTAACCCTGCATTAAATCAGGGCCAGGAACATGACTTGCAGACTATACAAGTCCCTGTCCAGCCTGTGAATGGGTGAAATTATAAGTCAAGGGTATCCAGGGGCTCTGGGTATTATTTTTACAAATGGAATATGACTCGATAATTCCTTCAAGATTAGGTCTTATTTTTAAAAACTGGTGTTTGTGTATTTGGGGGTGGGACATGCTGGGGACTGAATCTAGGTATGTAAAGCAAGATGTACCATTGAGCTACAGCCCCATGCCAAAGCACTACGTTTAGGAGATTATATTTTTTAGTTGTTGTGGTTCTTTGCCTTTTGCCTTTTAATTTTTAGTTTATTCTTTTAAACCACAATCTATCTTGGTAATTTCAATTATTAACTGAGGGCAAATTTTTCATTCTTCCTGTCTGGAAATGTCTGTTTTATTTTTCTCAAACACTATGATATAAAGAGCCTGAGCCAATAAGCTGGGATTAATGGGTGCACATCTTTAATCCCAGCACTTGGGAGGCAGAGGCAGGCAGATCTCTGAGTTCAAGGCCAGGCTGGTCTACACAGTGAGTTTCAGGACTGCCAAGGCTATATAGAGGAAATCCTGTCTCAAGAAAATGAACAAACAAAGTTTGGGTTCTTTGCCTTTTCTTTGTTTGTCTTGTTCAACTTCAATGTGATGACTTTTGGTTTTATCTTACTATATTTTATTTTGTCATGTTTGGTTGCTATCTTTTAGAAGCCTGTTCTTTTCAAATGAAAGACAGAAATGGGGTGGGTAGATCCAGATGGGAAGAGTGGAGAGGAGGAACTGGGAGGAGTAGAAAGAGGATATATATTGTATGAAAATACTCTACTTCCAATAAAAAGGAAAAAGGTGATCTGTTCAAGCTGTTATCACAAAGGACGGCTGAAAGGGAACTCACCGCTGACTGTAGTGACCACGATGGGGTAACTAGAAACCAGGCTCCAGAAACCAACGTATACAGATTCAACCCAATGACGTTTGCTAAATTAAGTTGGATGCTAAATAAATGGTTATGAGAGCTAACATATTCTAAACAAGAAATATAAAACAAACCCCCACAATTAATATTTGCACCAGTTCAATGTAGACTGAAATCCAATAAATGACATTTTATAGATAAGAGGCACTACAGTTACAAGATTAAAGCAAATACCTGCTCTAAACAGTGCCAAAATCAAACAGGCAAAACACACACGATAAGAAGGTCCCTAAGCAGTATGAAACACCACAATGGAAATTAGGAGAGACAAGCGTTCTAGTTAAAGTACTAGACATGGGCTCATTCTAACTGGAAAGGCAGAATCGCAGGCCACATCCCAGATACTGAGTTACCATGATGCTCTGAAGAGTATCTTGACACAAGAGGTTAAGTGCTGGTGTGCAGCAGAATCTTTGGATGCAAGATTAAGTGTTAAGAACTAAGTGTTAAGAGTGGATGTGGGTCAGAAGCACAGCACTTGTTTGGTATATACAAAGCCCTGGGTTGGACTTCCAATGACTCAGAAGCGAGAGAAGTGTACAGTGGGCACTGTGGTGGTGCACACCTGTAATCCTTGCACTTGGGGAGTGGGGGAGGCTGAAGGACCACCAAGGCTACCCAGTAAACTCCGAAACGGCCTGCAGTACTGTAGGAAAACCAGAGTATACTTCTAGACCAGGAAAATCTGAAAACCAAGAAGATATGGAATTGTATAAAATAGCATTAAATACACCTGTTTCCATGTTGTTGAGGGTTTTGTAAACTACTGAGTTAAGAATGTACAACACTAGCAGAAAACTTGCCTAGCCTGTGCAAGGCCCTGGGAAGGACCCTTAGCACAGAAAATGTAATCTGAGTTAAAGGACCTTGTATGGGTACATTTGCAACATAAAAAAACTAAGTATATGGGCAAGAAATGAAAGTCACTGGAGAAAAGAAAGAATAAATTAAGGACCAACCCTTATGATCCATTTCTCGGACCCTTATACCAACTAGATTTGGGTCCATTTTCCAGCAGTTAACTCAAATGATGAAACAATTTCAACACAGCAGTATCATCTTTTCTACAGTGAACACTCCAGAGCCATGATTAATGCTTCTCATCGTGTAGAAAATAGTCCTTAAATACGTTTAAAATATCAAACAAAAACAAAAACCGATTGCTTAGATATTTATGTTTTTATTCTTAGATAGTTTATGGTTTTTAGACTACTGGGTTGAATGACATTCACCCAGATAATAACGCTTTTCTAGACAGACAAAGCATTAGTGAACCCATGCTGGGAACTTACACTTTGGGCAGTCAGGTTAAGAGTGAAACAGGGACACAAGGCACATACCTAGCCAACATCAAATTAAATGGAGAGAAACTGGAAGCAATTCCACTACAAACAGGGACAAGACAAGGCTGTCCATTCTCTCCGTGTCTCTTCAATATAGCAGTGGAAGTGTTAGTTAGAGCAGTAAGACAACTAAAGGAGATCAGGGAATACAAATCGGAAAAGGAAGAAAGAAATCAAAGTATTGCTATTTGCAAATGATATGACAGTATACATAAGTGACCCCAAAAGTTCTATGAGTAAACTCCTACAGCTGATAAAAAACCCTCAGTGAAGTGGCTGGATACAAAATTAACTCAAAAAGATCAGTAGCCCCCCTCAATCTATACAAGTGGTAAACAACTGTGAAAGAAATTAGAGAAACAGCACCCTTCACAATAGCCACAAGTAACAAAAAATACTCTGGTGTGACTCTAACCAAGCAAGTGAAAGACCTATATGACCAGAACGTCAAGTCTTTGAAGAAAGAAACTGAAGAAGATATCACAAGATAGAAAGACCTCCCATGTTGATGGATAAGTAGGATTAACATAGTGAAAATGGCCATATTCCAAAATCTTCAGATTCAATGCAATCTCCACCAAAATTTCAAAACAATTCTTTAAACATTAAAAGAAAAATATTCAACTTCATATGGAAAAAAAAAAATCCAGGATAGCTAAAACAATGCTGTACAATAAAAGAACTTCTGGAGGTATCTCCATCCCCGATTAAAAGTAGTAATTCCAAGAAATAATAATAAAATCTACATAGTACTGACATAAAAAACAGACAAGTTGATCAATGGAATCTAACTGAAGACCTAAAAGTAAATCCGCACACCTATGCACACCTGTTTTTGAGGAAGAAGCCAAAAATCATACAGTCACAAAAGAGAAAGCATCTTCAACAAATGTTGCAGGTCTCACTGGACGTCTACATGAGGATGAATGCAAATAGATCCATATTTATCACCCTGCACAAAACTCAAGTCCAAGTAGATCCAAGTTCTTAACATAAAACCTAATAGAAGAGAAAGTGGGGAATAGCCTTGGGGGTGGGTGAGGTGTGGGGATGGGACCAGGAGGGATCAAGTTGGGGAAAGGAGGATGGAGGGAGAGACAGTTTGGGGGGGGGGGCATCTCTAGGATGAGCTAAAAACCTAGCAATGAAAACTCTCAGGAATCTATGAGGGTGACCCTAGCTAAGACTCCTAGCAACGGGGGATTTGGAGCCTCAACCAGCCATCTACCGTACCCAAGTAAGATTTCTAATGGAGGTATCTGGACATCAACCCAAGCATAAAACCTTCTACCCCTAAAGTTTGGCCTGCATACAAGATATGCCGGGGTAAAGATGGAGCTGAAATTGACCGAATGGCCAACCAATGACTAGTCCACCTTGAGCCATGAGAGAAAGCCCACACCGACACTGCTAATGATATTCTGCTAGACTTTCAGACAGGAGCCTATCAGAACCATCATCAGAGAGGCCTCTCCTAGCAGCTGATAAAAACAGATGCAAAGCCACTACTAAACATTGGCTAGAGCTTAGGGAATCCTGCCAAAGAGGGGGAGGAAGTCTTGGAGGAGCCAGAGGGGTCAGATGCCACATGAAAACTTACAGAATCAATTAACCTCAGCCTGTAGAGGCTCACAGAGACTGAACCGCCAACCGGAGAGCATGCGTGGGACTGACCTAGGCCCTCTACACCTATGTTAACAGTTGTGTAACTTAGTCTTCATCTGGGACCCCTGACAGCAGAAGCAAGGGCTGTCTCTAACTCTGTAACCTGCCTTTGAGATCCTTTCCCCCTATTGAGCTGCCTCATCTAGCCTCAACAGAAAAAGCTGCTCCTGGTCTTACTGAAACTTTGATGTGCAAAGGCTGGTTGATATCTATGAGAGGTGTCCCCTTCTTTTTCTTTATTTCTTTTTTTTTTTTTTTTTTTTTTTTTTTTTTTTGAGAAGAGAAAGAGGAGTGAGTGGGGGAGGGAGGTAAAGGACTGGGAGGAGAAGAATGAAGAGAAAGTTGATCAGGATAGGAAGTAGTTAGTTAGTTAGTTAGTTAAGTAATTAAAAAATTAAGATTCTGGAGCTGGGAGATAGTTCAGCAATTGAAAGTACTAACTGTATGACCCAGCACAAGGGAAGGCTGGGCCAAGTAGTGGGAGTGGGTGGGTAGGGGAACAGGGGTGGGGGTGGGATATAGGGAACTTTCGGGATAGCATTTGAAATGTAAATAAAGAAAATAATAATAATAAAAAAGTACTAACTGACATTTCACATCACCCAAGATCTATTCCTAGCACCCACACATCAGCTCACAACTGCCTGTAATTCAAATTCTAGGGGATTTGATGCCCTCTTCTGGCCTCTTATAGCACCAGGCATGTATATGGTGTACAGACATACATGCAGGCAAAACAAAACAAAAAAACAAAACAAAACAAAACAAAACAAAAAAACCTGTCCACACACACAAAATGATAAAATAAATTGTTTTCAAAGAATGAAGTTGTTCTACAGTAGGTGACAGCTATCTCAAGACACTCATAACTAGTCAACGTGCTACAAGGTTATGACTGTTGAGCGTCCAGCCCTATACAGGACACCTGTACCCTCCCTGAAAGCTCAGGCAGCCTTGGAGAAGAGAAGGCAGAGAGAATTTAAAGGGGTGGGGAGCTGAAAAGCGCTGTGTCTGAGACATAGCATGGCTACAGCACTCAGGAAATCACATCAGCTGTGCCTGTCTGCAGAAGAGTGGACGTGCACCCTTCAGCCACGGATGGGGCGGAGACTGTGAGCTACTACCTGTCCCTGAGAACTCACTGGAACATCACTGCTGCTACCATAAGAGGGAGAGCCATTGTCTTCAGTGGTGTAGCCATGGGCTAGGTGCCCGTGCTCCAGCAAACAAGCCAAAGCCATGCTCACTCGAGCAAGGCTAAACTGAAGAGGTTGCAAAAAAAACTAGGACATGAAACTAGGAGGGTGTGGACTGGACGGGGAACAGGAGTGGGAAGGGGGTAACAATGTAATGGGGTATTCACAATCAAAACATTTTACACATGTATGAAACTGTCAAAGAATTCTTATTTTTACAAAAAGCATAAAGTCTCTACTAAAATAAAATAAAATAGAAAACAACAAAAGGAATAAAGTTATGAAAGGGTGTGAAACTTACCAAATAGATTTCCTAAACTTGCATCCATTTTAATTTCAAATACTTGGGAGATAACATAGAAGGTCAGTAAGAACACCGCCACGGCCACCACCAACTTTGCGGCTCCTGGAGAAAAGGCAGAAGCAACTCAGCACGGTTTTGTAAGCCAACGAACAGGCACTTCGGCTACGCAGATGCTACATTCCGGCAAAAGCATGAAGGCGAATACACATCTATTTTGTCATCCCGTAGACCTTAATGTTACTGGGGTTACAACGACTCTACTGATACCCACCAAATCAAGGGATTTTTCCCAATCGACTCTCAGATGGAAGACCTGAGACGCCTGTCTAGGGGGATGTGGGGTGGGGCGGTGCGGGAGGGGCGTGGGGGGGGGGCTAGGGAGTTATCTACCATCAGCAGCTGGCTGACTACAGGAGTCCTGGAGAATAGAACACTGCCAAGCCTGCAGGACTACTAATCCTTTCCAATCCCTAGAGAGCAATGCTCTCCAGGGATGATACAAAACCTTTCTGGAGATGCCACGGCCGGGACACACAGGAAGTAAAGAGTTGACGTGACATGTAACAAGCTTACTGTCCTATCACCAACCCTGGAGCTACCTAACCCCACGGCAAACGCCACCTTCCTCCTCTTGCTTAATATTTAGGTCAACACAGGACTTGTCACCTGGAGGACAGACTTGTATATCACAGTCATTGGCTGTGTGATAAGCTTCAGGAGCGTCTGCTCCCCAGCTTTTGACTTTGTATCTTTAGGGTGTCAGACTACCTTATAATAACCATCACTGCCACGCCTGCTATGAATCATCTCTTACTCCTAGGTACCACTCTGGAGCAAATCACAAAGTGCAAGGTTAAAAAAAAAAGGGGGGGGGAGTGGCTTCCCTCTCAACCTCTGGACTTCAGAGACAGGGCGTGTTTATTCGGAAACAGTATTAATTTATTCGTGTCTTAGCCAATCTCAATTGGTTGCTCATATTAATCGTTCAGGTTTAAACCTCTATGGATGGGAAAGAGGTAGATGAAATCTGCAGTTATCTAACCTTAAAGAGAAAAAAAAAAAAAATCCCAGAGATGAAGCAATCCCTTAAGACTACAGATAAACCAGAGGCTGCATATGATCCAGAGGCAAGCCTCCCTACAAAACCCTAGTGTCCTATACAGTACCCCATTCTAACACTAGTGACACAGTCTTCTGCCAAAAATCAATACAGCGGGTAAGGAAAAATCAAAAAAAGAAAAAGAAACAAAACATAGATCTACGCTCGTAGACCCAAAAGAATGGCCTGTATTCTAGGAGGGGGGCGGGCAGGAAGGAACTGAACACGTTTGGAAAGGCCGCCCATGCTGAAAGCCAGCCACACCCAGAGCCTCCTCGGGACTATTTAGAGATGCTCTCTTCATAGCCATATGTGAGGCGATACCAGGAAAACCTCAGTACCTGCCTCCTAATTTTGGTTGTGAATCTAAAACTGCTCTAAAAAAATAGTAATAATAATAAAATAAAAAGCCTTAAAATAAAAAAACATCTATTAATTCAGAAATAAAGAGGCAATGAGTAAGGTCCAACTGCTTAATCCTTCTCTCCTCCGCCTCAATTCTCCCTCCAAAGTCTGCTTCCTGCCTTTTAGAGCAACTAGTATCTGCCTATAGTTTCATATATGAGCAAGCAAAATCCCATTTGGTTTGGCCTGCTAGGTCACATGTTCTTTTAGAGCAGTTTTAGATTCACAACCAAATTGGGAGGAAGGTACAGAGATTCTTCTAGCATCCCCTCCCATATAGCTATGAATAGGGCATGCTAGGCTGCTACCTTATTCTCTAGCAGTCATGGGCATTTATACCAGAGGATAAGCCTTCACTGTCTCTCCTCAAGCAGACGGGTGAGACTTGCACTGTTCAAGGACGAACCTGCTCAGTCACATTAATGGGGTAGTTTCCTTTTTAAGATTTCCTTATCTTACTTTACACATCAGTGTTTCTGCCTGCCTGTACACATGTGAATGTGTATTCTTGGTGCCCGTGGAAGTCAGAGGAGGGCGTCAGATCCCCTGAACTAGTTACAGACGGTTCAGAGTCACTGTGTGGGTGATGGGAATGGAACCTTGTTCCTCTGCAGCAAGAGCATCAAATGCTCCTAGCTATCTCTCCAGCCCCAGCACTGAGTCTTAGAGAGGACCTGTTCACTCACACTGGTCTGGAACAAGAAAGAGATGCTCCAAGACACAGAAAAGTTGGCAGCAGAGACACTCACAGTTTCTACAGTGTTAGACAAAATACAGTCTCTAGGATTGGCCCCAACGTTCGATGCTGGCCTTGGAAGGAGCTTAAGACATCACAACCACAACTCCCATTCCTGACTCGGTGTGTCTTCCTTTCAGCCACTGATAGCACTGCTTTGAGTCTGTCCCCACATTTATAAACCAAAGATCATTACATCTCAGGCTATGTGAGCATCTCAAAGCAACCAGAAAGAATTTTCACTTAGAAGATATTAATTAGTTCGAAGCAGTGAACTCCTAACTATCCTATCAAAGGCCCCCAGACCTAGGCCAAGAAAAGTACAAACACAAGAACCAGCTGATGAAGTTAATTTGACCGAGTGCATTTAGAACTATGTGCAAAACAAGAACTGGCTCTGGTCATCACACTTGAACAGGGTATTTAAAAATCCTCGCTGGGCGTGGTGGCGCACACCTTTAATCCCAGCACTCGGGAGGCAGAGGCAGGCGGATTTCTGAGAGTTTGAGGCCAGCCTGGTCTACAAAGTGAGTTCCAGGACAGCCAAGGCTATACAGAGAAACCCTGTCTCGAAAAACCAAAAAAAAAAAAAAAAAAAAAAAACCCCTCAGGAGACCGAGGTTACAAATCATCCTGCGGAACCTAAAATCAAACAAACAAAATGCAGAACAAACACAGCAAGAGTGTGACATGTTTTTTAGAACACACAAGCTCCTGTTTCTGGAGTATTCCTACCCCAAAAGGGAATAACTACGTAGAAACGATACTCTGTAACTTCACAGCAGAGTCCCATTTTTCAAATTTTTACAAAAGCACGTGTAGCCACCTTCGGTTAACTTGGTTTAGTAATCATGGTATTTGATCAACTCTGCTTGCTTGATTCTATACAACTCTAAGAAATTTAAAATTGCTCTTTGTCCACCTGCCTCAACTTTGGGCACCTATAATAAACAACTCTAGGTGAATGCTGGGTTTGCTTGTAAGAAAATGACAATTAAGAATAAGGCTATCTTGAGATTGGAAAAACAACCCGTTTTCTCCTGTAGCTGTGCAGAATTCCTGAGTTAGCAGAATTCCTTGGAGCAAGGTGCTTTGTTAGGGGGTAGGGGGCTGTGGCTGGAGGTAGCATAGGAGAAACATGTTTTCCCTTGTAGGTAAGGAAAGGCCAACTGAGAATTTATGGGTCTACCCTTTAGAGATGCTTACCAATACCTACATCAATACTATGGACATCTACCAATGATATTCTTTGAGTATTTTATATGGACTAGTAGGGAAATCTGCTTACCTCATTCAAAATAAGTATTAATATTTGGCATGATTTCAATATGCCAAATCTATAAAAATGTATATAATACCTACTAAGTATACACGTAGTGATTTGTTGACTACATAAAATGAAAAGGCTAAATATGATTTACTTTATTTTAGTCTGGTACTTAACTTTCCAAAATGACAGCAATGATGGGACCTGAGGCCAGAAGATTGCTTAAAACCAGATTGGACTAGAAAGCAAGAACCTTCCTCCCACCCCCACTCCCCTCATACACACACACCAGAGAAAGAAGTTAAAGGGAGAAAGATGAAAGATATAAAAGAATTCATGAATCATGCATCCTCTCTCCTTTAGCCATTATTGAGCAAACAGGTTATAAAATAGATCATAAAGTAAAAAATTATTTTCACCGGATTAAATAAATATCTTACCTGCTACCCTCATTTTTGCCTTCTCACTCTCTCGCACGTCTCTGAAAGAAGGTCCTAAAAGCAAAAGGAAAGGCAAACACCATGAATTATGCAATGGATATTCCTCCTTAGATTGAGGTTAATTTAGGATATGTATGTGAAACCAGTTAAGTAAATACCATGTCATTTCTAAGTATTCTATGAATAGCAATGTTTAATTTAAAAAAAAAAAAAATCTCTTACCACTGGACACTCCCCCTGGGCCATTAAAAAAAAAGGCAAAGAAACTTGCCTTGCCTGTGTCTCCTGCTGGCTGTCCTTCGCTCCCTTGGATAAATAAGCAACGAGCCATCATACCTGTGTCTACAGAGGGCGACTACGACCCTCGGTGATCACACATCCATCGACCCTCGGTGATCACACATCCATTAGGAACTCGAAACACTTAGCATTCAAACACTGGGTAGTACATCAGATCAGTAAGTTCTTTACCAAGTAACAGAGACCATCTGTAGAAATGGAGTTTAGATAGACCAATCGATGCCGGTACAGGATATATAAGAGCCAAAGTTAACCTGTGAGCCCCACTTGCCCAAGGACAGACAATATTTAGAATGATGGGGGCTATGGTTCTTGGAAAATAACAAGCCACAAGTTTTTGTGCCCCTAAACAAATTTGTTTGCACTGATATGCTTGACTGGTGGTGGGCGGGAGGTACACAGGAAGGAATTATGTCAGGATGTATGCTTGTCCCTGATTGGACCAAATAGGAAATATGATGGACTTCAAGTTTTGCCTTTTTAAGCTTCTGCAAAATGTGGCCATTTTCTGGGAACCCAGGCATGGACCTAGCCAGAGTCCATCCTCCTGGCCTGTACTTAATTAAAGCTTGCTTTAAATTTGGCTCACAACTGTGGTAGTCGTCTTACCCTTGCTGGTGAGATTAACAAATTACATATGTCACTTTTTATAATGTAATTTGAATATCACTGTTGTAAGCATTCACAGAAAACTCTAGATAGATACTATTCTTCGATATTATTTCACCAACTGGCAACATAGGCTTGGAAAAACAATAAAGAAAAGCCATGTGTGTGTGTGTGCTTTTGCTTCCTACCAAATTCAGAATACATGAACCGTTTACTTAAAATGGAACCGTAAACAAAGCCACACCCACATTCAGCCAGACAACTATTTCAGTAAACATTTTGTAAGGGAACAGAATTCCTATTTCTCTGATCTCTTGCACACACACTGTGGCATACAAGTTCACAAATATGCATGTACACACACTAGCACCCACACATACTGATTTAATAATTCACAGATAGTCCCTCTTCCCCCAAATGACCTTTCCCTGAAGGGTATTGAAAAGAATATCAGTTTTCCTATTCACTGGAAAAAGCAAGAGAGAGGAAAGCCTGCATGGCTCCCAACCCTGGCCTCCCCATGTCTTCAGCCGGCTCCCATTCATCTGCAAAAGCTAACCTGAAGCAAAACACACCAACACTTTAACTGAGCTGTTCACTATTGGCATTCCCCCCCCCCCTTTGTTATCTTTGTGAACAACATCTATACAATAGCCAAAGTCAATACTATCTAGTTAAAGTCCTTAGGCATCAGCCAGAATTCCAAAAGAAGAGATACTGAAGTAATTCACAAGACTTCACAGAAAGGGGTGGGGGACAAAGGGGGGCTGGACATGACTCATCCCCTCAAAAGAAAACTCCATAAATCCTCTTTTGGTTTCCAGTAAAACTGAACTCGGCATTCACAACACACATGCAGCCTGGAGTCTTCTTGAGTGGTTTCATCCACCACCTCAGATTGTTGTGTCTTCAAATACTCTTTAAAGAGCCTCCCCTCTTATATGCCAAATAATTTCACTCCTATCTCAGGGTGGCCTAGGAAAAGGTCTTTGAACATGTGATAAGCAGCTGGGTACCAGACACCTGATGCTCTATTTCAGCTTCCATTGCCAGGGGAGACCACACCTGCAATTAGTCACCAGCCTCCGGCTTGCTCTTCCCATCAATTCCGCTTCTAAACTCCTAACACCTAACTCTGTAAGCAACTACATTTGTAAATACAATTGTTTTCCTTTAAAATATCTTAAGGAGGGCTGGAGAGATGGCTCAGCAGTTAAGAGCACTCTGACTGTTCTTCCAAAGGTCCTGAGTTCAATTCCCAGCAACCACATGGTGGTTCACAACTATCTGTAATGGGATCTGATGCCCTCTTCTGGTGTGTCTGAAGACAGCTACAGTGTACTCATACATAAAATAAATCTTTAAAAAAAAAAAATCTTTAGGGAATTAACATTTAGAAAAATTAATCTATTAAAATCTCATCAAAATGCCTCATCATTCACACGTTTTAATTAATTTCCTTAATTAACTTTCTTTGCATCTTTAATGATGCAAAAGTGTAAATCCGAAGAACCGGAGTACTGAAATAGGTTTAAGGGCAAAACACGGCAAGCATTTATGATGCGCTAATTCCAAACTATGCCTGGCTCTTTAAAGAGCATTTGAAGACACAACAATCTGAGGTGGTGGATGAAACAACTCACAAAGACTTCAGGCAATCAAGAAGAGATAGGCCCAGAGACAATAAACACAACGGTGAAGGAATAAGAAGGCCTCGGCTAATAACTCAGAAGGCTAGTCTCCAGGCTACAAGTCAAAAAACATAAAATGCTCTGTGTATTCAGTGAAAGAGAGATACAAGAATTTGAACTAGTTTCCAAAACCAGAATGTTAGTAATGAAGAGAGTAGTCTTAGAATATAGATAAAAATGCAAATATTCTGCAGCACGTGTGTGAGAAGTGGAGGCAGGCAGATCTGGAGTTTGAGGCCAGCCTGGTCTACAAAGCAAGTTCCAGGATAGCCAAGGCTATTCAGAGAAACCCTGTCTCTCAAAACAAACAAAAATGTAAATATTAAAATATTCAAGACAGGATACTTAAGGAATTCATGGCTCCAAAAGTGAAGGGATAGTCCAAAACCGCTTTTGGCGTTTTAGAGGCATAAGAATGCTAACTGAGAGGTGCAAAGGTCACCTGAAAATAAAAGCAGGGAAGGCCACACTGCCCCACAGTGTGTGCACACTCAGGGTCTGAGAGTCAAGAAGAGAGTCGCAAGGTAAGACTCCTGGGAACCAGGCCCAGTTGTCCGGATGTTTTAATTTAAACAGTTCTTTTAGCCCAGCTCCCTAGATTGGTCCCATTTAAAACAATTTTCTAACTCAAAATTGGGCTGTTATATAAGGAGGACCTGTCTAGAATTCATTAAGATAAGGGCGGGCCTACAGTAACAAAAGCACAGGTCACACCAAGGTCCTGTATCAAAGAAACAAGCCATAAAAACAATTACCATAAAAACAATTACTGTCTGGCCAGGCACCCCCCCCCACACACACACACACACACACACCAGTCAGCTAGTCTAGCTGCCCTAGGTATAGTGACGGGCCTTACCCGCCAGGACAAGGGAGTTCCTGAGAGGAAGACACTCACAAACCCTGTTCCATTTCTCTAGCTACACTGATGTCCTCAAGACCTTGTTGACAAAATACCACGCCAATCAATTTGGCTCTTGCAAATTGCTCTGGGAATTGCTGATCCCACTAGCCACTCCAGAGACTTGACAGTTTTTGTCAGACTGACTGAAGTTTGAGTGTGAGAAATCCTACTACCACCTCAAGACAACTATGATGAAAGAAAACTATGCATACAAATGTACACCGTAGCATAATGCTGAAGACAAAATGAATCCAGGCAAAAGGAAATATTATGGATTATATTTCACAAAATAGAGAGCCACCATTCACTTTAATCCAACTTTAGTTCAGTGCTGGCCAAAGAACAATCTTAACCAAGCCAATTAAATTCAGATGATTCTAACAGTCAGGTGGGCTGGAGTTTTTCTTTTGTTAATTTAATTTTTATTTTATGTGCATGAATGGTCCAGGGGTATGTCTGACCATTTTGTGGCCCACCGAATTCAGAAGAGGGTAGGTATCAGATCCCCTGGAACTGGAGTGACAGAAGACTGAGTTTGAACCCAGTTCCTCTGTAAGAACAAGTGCTCTTAACACCCCAACCCCAACCCCAACCCCCCCCCTAACCCTAACCCTAACCCTAACCCTAACCCTAACCCTAACCCTAACCCTAACCCTAACCCTAACCCTCCCCCCCCCAGCTATCTTCCCAGCCCAAAGGGAGCAGAAGCTTTTCAAGAGACTACAGAAAAACAGGTCAAACTACAGAACAATAGCCCATAGACTATACTTAAACCCAGTCTGTGAAGGTGAATTTCACAGGCCACCCAGATAGGGACATGTGCTGCCTATAAGTCACCACCATTCAGGGTGTGCAGGAAAGGACATTCCTGGATGATTAGCATCTGAATCTAGACTAAGGGAGGTAAAGTGCTTTCCTCAGGCGGGGCACCAAGTACATTCGCTCAAGTGTGGCTCCTCAGACACAGTAGGAGTTTCCATCCATAGATCCTGGCTCGAAACTCCTTCCCATAAGGCAGGATGTAAGAATTATCTAATTGTCTGTTGTTCTAGACTCCAATCTTTCCCCTTACAAGAGATAGAAACCGAACCTAACCTAACCTGTGTCGATGCTAGCCGCCAATAACCTTCAGTGCAGCTCTGACCGGTCAGAACTCTCTCCTCAGCGCTGAGGCCTGCTGAAGAGGCAAGATGGATTGCTGGGGTTCCCCATTCAGTTGGCTAGCATTAGTTCATTTCCTTTCTGTCCAACCACATTTCAACACAGCTGCCTGTGCTTCAGTCATGCTTATGGAATGAAGTCTCACAAACGCCACAGGCCAGAGCCCAGAGCCTGGATGGCTTCCACAGAGTAGAACGCTACAGTTCCTGGGGAATGGTACACCTAGAGAGAGAGGGCAGGGAAACTGTTCCCCTCCCCATACCACAACCTCTGCATCTGCTCGCCAGTGTCATTTCTAATAGCCTGAGTGCAGTGAACGGTAAGTATAAACCACTCAAATTATTTGAGCCTCAGGAAGTGGTTGTGGGGCCCCCAGCTCATAGCTGGTCCGGGTCCAGCAGACCCGTATGTAAAAAAAACGCAGCCTGGACGTGTAATTGGCATCTAAATAGGGAGAGGCAGAGGCGAGACCCACTCACACTGGCAGAGCATCAACCCACTGACACTGTCTCCAAATAGATCAGAGGACACCCACCTGGGATCTGGCAAAGGTCCTTTGTGTCCTGGTTGGGAGAATCCCCATCCCCCTTGGAGGACGCATCTTTTGCATTTACAGTGTTGGAGTAGAGGAAGAAACACTGGCTTTTCTAATAGGGAGGAGGCTCTGCTCTCTGCCTGCATTTAGGCTGGGAAAGGGCTAAACTGCACATATCATCAGGTCTGCTAAGTGGCAGCATGCCAACTGCAAAGCCTGAAGCTCTCGGCCTCTGGAACTGTATGAGCCCATTTTTCCCCCAATAAATTGCAATATATATAATAAATGGTTACAGAAATGTATACAGCTTATTACATAATACCTTTATCTATATATGTATACATATGCACACGAACACACACACATATATACATATCTATTACCTATACATCTTTTTTTTTTTTTTTTTCAGGCAAACTTGGACTGATTAAGGCACTGTCAAGACTAGAAGGTAAAGTAAATTTTCATCCTCTGAGCATATAATGTCCAAGAGGAAAATGGTTGGTACTGAGAGCAAAAAAAGTTACATTTAAAAGAGACACTGGGGTAAGCTACTCTGCTAAATCTACAAACAAAAGTACACTGTTGGAAACAAGATTCAAACAGCAGGTACAGTGTGCACATCTTTAGGTCCAGCACTGGGAAAGCAGATCTCTGTGAGTTCAAGGCTAGCCTGGTCTACACAGTGAGTTCCAGGACAACAAGAACTGCTAAAGCTAAATAAAGAGATCGTGTCTCAGCTGGATGGAACAAAGATGAAGGGTGTAACTACATGGCAGCTTTTGGATTTTGTTGTTCTTGTTGAGATAGTGTCTTATGACATAGCTCTGGCTGGCCCAAAACTCACTAAGTAGACCAGGCTAGCCTGGAATTCAAGAGACCTGACTAGCTCCGCCTTCCAAGTGTCTCTCAAGTGCACCAACAGGTGTGGCTCAACTGTGTTTTAATAAGGTTTTATTTATATGGACAACAAACTCTGGGTTTCCTACCAACTTCATGTTTCACGAATTCAAATTTTATTTCTCAACCTACTCTGAAAAATGATTCTGCCTTAAAGACTACACAGGCTTACGTGTATGGTTAGCTGAGCCTCAAGGAGGAGTAGTTTGTTTAATTAGAAAAAAAAAAAAAAAACGAAATAGAAGACTGAAAAACCTCCTTAATAGCAGGTACCTTAGCAGTTGAATATTTTTGCTGGGTTACTTGGAGACTACAGATGGCTTCCTTGGAAAGAGTGTTGACCAAACATACAAGTTCTGTGCTTAATCAGCCATTTCGCCAGCATGTGCCCTCCATGGAGGAAGCCTGTATTCCATGAGAAGCCGAAAGCATCTAACTCACATGGAAACACCTTTACCTTCCTAGAGCTGGAGCGGCTTGCTCACAGCCAAGGCTGGAGTAAGTCTGGACTGTTTCCAAACCCACAGCTGAAGACAAAAAGACACAGACAGAAATGGCTACTAAGTTCTGCTTCACTGCTGATAAGATCATGGCCGTGGAAACAAGGTAACAGCGCTCTTCTTTATGTGCCGTGCTGGCATCACTGTTGCAACTGCTTTAAAAAAAGAGCTGGTAACTGTGTATCTGATGCTTGGCCAACTTGTATCATCTAGCTCTTACACACATTTCCTAGACAGACCAATTGATAAAGCACTTGATGTACATGCATGAGGATGGAAACCATGGAAAGTCAGATGGAGTTCTACAAGCCAGACAAACTTTTAAAACAAAAAGACAGGTAAAAAGACTGTATCCATTGGAAAGAGATATTAGCATTTAAAAATCCAGTACAAGGACGGGGGGGGGGGGGG
>NC_034591.1:42392646-42401173 GCF_900095145.1 Mus pahari
AAAAAATGAGATGTCATGATGTATGCCTGCAATCCCAGCATTTAGGAGGCAGAGATGAAATGGTGGTTTGAATACGAATGACCCCCGTAGCTGAATGTTTAGTCATCAGGAGTGACACTATTTGAGAAGGATTAGAGGCCTCATTGGAGGTAGTGTCACTGAAGGTAGGATTTGAGGTTTCAAAGCCCCATGCTAGGCTCTGACTCTTTCTCAGCCAATGCATCAGGATGTAGTCTTGGCTACTGTTCCAGTGCCAGGGATGCCGGTATGCTCCCTGCCATGATGATAGCAGACCAGACCTCTGAAACTGTAAGCAAGCCCCCAACTAAATGCTTTAAAACAAAATGGTTGTCTTGGTCATGGTGTCTCTTCGCAGCAATAGAACAGTGACACCGACAGATGAGAAGATCAAAATTTCTAGATTATCCTTCACTAGAAAAAGAATAAGAGGCCAGTCTGAGCTATATCAAACCCTGTCTAAAACAAAAACAGGAAACAACCAAACAAGGACAGGGCTTTAGCTCAGTGGTTCATCAGAAGCCTGGAGTTGGCTCCCTAGCACTGCAAAGCAAGAAGAAACAATAACTCAGTATGCAACTTAAGCTGCTACTATTGTCCATTGTGGAACTTAATAGATGGACTTTAACATCAAGTGATTTTCAAGACTTTAACACTAAATGCTTACTAGAAATACTAACTTGGCAAGGCACTTTGGTACTGAATAGTAGAAGACACAGATTTTTAAAAAACTATTATCTACACAAAGTGAGAGGGGGCAAGGAATGTGGGGAAGAGACAGACAGACAGAGAGAAAGGGAGAGAGTTAGTTAAAAAAAAATTAGCTATGATGTACGCATCTCTAAATCCTAGCACTTCAAAGGTAAAAAAGGAAGGGACATAGTGTCTAAAGTCATCCTTGCCCAGAAAGGGAGTTCAATGACAGAAGGGGCTACCTGAGACACTTCCAAAACACAAAGACAAAACTCTATAAAAGGAATACAAAAGTTATTAAAAAGAAAAAAAAAATTGTTTTTTAAAAAACAAACTAATCTTGTATTTTGATTGGAGGAAGAAAAAAAAAAAAAGCACAATAACAACAACAAAAATTCACTCCCACAAAGTGGTACAGGGTTCTTCCAAATGGGAGAATACAAAGTCACAGACTGAAAACCTGAAATAAGGAGTCAGTAGGACAACTCTTTCAGAATACTGTTCTACTGAAACATCTTGGGAAGAGTACATACAGATGGCCTACTCCTGGCTGCTTTGGTTTGTCTGACACAGAATTTCAATGGCTAGCTCCTGCCACCTCAGTTTCCCATCTCCAGAATGCTGGGGTTCCTAGCATGTGCCACCATGCCCCATCTCTCAATTTGTCCGTTATCTGAATCAATATCTTATGGCTTCTCTTCTTTTGTCTTCAGCAGCACAAGATGCAAATTGATTTAAAAGAGGGTTAACATCTAAATGTGGGTAAGGGGAAACACTCAAGTCCAGGGTGCTCCTTAGTTCCCCCAGACTGTTACCCAAGGAAATCCAGGAAGGAGATGAGGCAAAACAGAACCCCACTGGGGAGACTTCAGTGTCCTCCGAAGTCTGCCATTAACTACTAACTGTCCTTCTACCTTACTTTGAAATAAATTGCTCTTCCTTGCCAGCAACCAGGAAGAATTCAGAAACCTCTTACCTGATCTGCAGCAGCCTGGATAAAGCCCCCTTCTCCATCCCAGGCAAACGTAGCTCTAATTCCTAACACAGGTTAGGGGAAGTGTCCAGCCTAGGCCAACTTTGCCCCAAAGACTTAATGCAACAACAGGTGCCGTGCCGGAGCCTGACAGACACTCTGAGAGCAGGGTTGCAACAGACAGCTCAGTGTTGAGTCGGCCACTTCCTAGCAGAACTCTGGAGACTGTAGAAACCACAGAGACACCTAGAGTTCTTTCTTTCCTCTCCAGGCACCTGAGCTAGCCCATTACAGAAATGTGCCAGTTGATCCGCATGCACTTGACAATGTTTTCCAACAAAACACTTAAGGGATTAAAAAGAAATCAGCCTTGTGTTCGTCCTTCAGCCTAATAGTACAAATAAGCAAGTTTTTCCATCTATAAAGGATGCTCAGACACAGGCTGGGGTAGTCTCCGCTGACTTCTCAGTAGTACAGAAAGATGGATTCTAGCCTGCAGACACTCCATCAGGGTCCCACCAGCTCTTAAATTTTTTAACTCACAGCCAGAGTTCAGGTCTCTTTTGAGAGATTGCTGTTAACCTTATTACCATCACATCTAACAACCATTCAGCCCAGGACGGTGTGTTCTGTGTCCAGGTGGAAAGTCAGGAAGCAGGAGTAAATGTGGGCTACTAACTAAAAAGGACCGCTAAAAAGCTGGAGGTCAAATGGAACTGCCACACCTACGCAAACACTGCATGAAGTAAATACTTCAGTGAACAAGACTATTGAGTCACTAAAGCATAAATAAATGGAAATGAGTAGTGGGACTAGACTGAATGACACCTCAAGATATGTCTGAGGCACTCCTTAGAGCTCAGCCACCAATACAATCTTCATGTCAATACAATCAGATGTCAGGCAAGGCCACCTTTCATAAACTCTTTACAAACAGCTTGCATGGTTGAACATCTGAAGAAATACTGACAGAATTTGTGTGTGAGTGTGTGTATGTGTGTGTGGTGTTTGTGTGTGTACATGTCTGTGTGGGTATGTGCATGTTGTATAGGAGAGAGAGAGAGAGAGAGAGAGAGTGTGTGTGTGTGTGTGTGTGTGTGTGTGTGTGTGTATGAAACCAGACATCATTGTCAGGTGTCTTCTTCGGTTACTCCCTCCCTAGGTGGTCTCTCATTGAAACTGGAGATGACTCATTAGGCTAGACTGACCAAGCTGAGAGCCCCAGAGATCCTCTGGCAAGCAGACTGAATGATTCCCCAGCCTTCAATATAATATCCTTTATATTATATCCTAACCCTCATAATAACACTACAAGAGAAGCCCTAAAACCTTAGACACCTAAAAAGGTATATTATTAATTTTAAGAAACACGCTTACCAGTCTAAATACAGAGGCTTCCAAACATGTTTGGTTTGGGGTTTTGTTTTGTTTTAGGGGGTTGTTGTTGTTGTTGTTGTTAGTAAAATACATCCTATCAAGTCCTTCGAAGGCCTCAATAAAGTGCTACTCACACCAGGGAGGTCAGAATCACTAGTGTGCCTTTTAACAAGCAAATGTCTCTGCTACTGCACACCTGTAGGATCAGACTCTCAGAGTAGGCCTAAGAACCCGGCATGTGTAACAAGCTCTTTGGGGGTGATTCTCTCAGGCTCAGAGCTGAGAGAGAGCTGCAGGATTACAGTGCACCGACCCACACAGAAAAAGTTAAGAAGGGGGAAAAAAAAAATCAAAATGAAAGCCAAGGCAGATCTAACGCCGAATCAAATCCCAGAGTCCAATTCTTATGCTACGAATTTTCATTATTTTCTGAATGGAAATAGAGCAGGCAGTCCCAGGGCCAGGTCCGCCAGGTGGAAGAGGGTGAGACAGGTAGGAAATCTGGAGACTGGTGTGAAGAAAGGAAGAAAGAACTATTTGCAATGCTCAAAACAGACTCTAGCTCAAACTGGCCCCGTGTTTTCTTACAGATCTTCTCTTCCACCAAGCAGCATTTTGTTTAAAAATCTGATAGCCACTTGACAAACTGAAATGGTCATTGGATTTCTAGAACCCAGAGCAGAGACCTTCAAGATAAAATTTAGTTTAGCTTGCTCCTTTGGAATTCTATAGCTGTTTAAATACCTTAACCCTACCTTATCCTACCAGGGGAAAGATGGGCAGACAGACAAATATTATCAAGTACAGTGACAAAGGGCTCAGAAGGTAAGTGTGCTGACAAGTCTGACATCCTGACTTCGAGTCCCAGAAAGAAAACCAACTCCGACAAAAGGTCCCTGCTCTCCACACATATGCCACAGCATGGGCCTTAGCCCCACCCCTTACATATGAAAAGAATGCAAGGTAAAAAATAAGTAAATTTCCTTTGAGAAAAAATAACAATAATGAAAAAAATAAGTGTTAACTATAGGAGGATCCAAATAGGATATCCATATTTCAGCTTTCACTCTGCTGGGGTTTTGTTTTATTTTTAAGAAAGAAAACAAGGAAGAGCAGGAGGGAATACATTTCCACCCAGCGTGGTGGGATCTTCATTTCCTGTAACTACTTCCCATTCCACTTGCTACAGATTTCCAGCTTCTTAACCTCATGTTTCGGGATTTCCCTGCACTTCATTGATACCTAAGTCAAGTGTAAAACTGAAGTCCACCAAGGTTCACAGAATTCAGCAGCCAAAGCTCCCCTGAGGAAAAAGTGCTGGAACAGAGTGGTTCCATCTGCCCAAACAGAAAGGCAGGTGTAGGTCAGCAGCCAGGGGCACAGAATAGAAAGAAGGCACTGAGGTAAAAGTTGTATCAGCTAAGACAAATTTACAAGCTCCTATTTTGATCCTATGCAATGCCCTTCAAGACTCATTCCAAGTTCACTAATTGTAGGTAGTGCAGGATGCCATTAGTTTACACAGCTGATCCCACAGAACTGCCTTAACAAGCTTGGAGGAGTTATGACGAAAATCACCAGGAACTCACTGTTGAGGATGCTCCCGCAGCAATCAAACTATCACACAAGACGCTTGACAGTCTTACCAAGGGAGGGACCAAAACAGAGAATGTGCCATTGATAGTTTGTGCCTTCCTACAAAGAAGAAATATTTTTTTCTGTTTGTTTTTTTTTTCCTGCTGTTCTCACAGCTGTAGTTTGCATGATGCTCTTATACCTGAGTAATGAGCAACGACAGATGAACGACTTGAATTTAATGTGACGAGCTGTAACATGCTGGAAGTCATCAGCTGGTTGTTTTAATAAGTAGAGTACATGTCTTAAGATTCTATGAAACAAACCTAATCACTTGCATAAAACTAAAAACCTAGCAAACTGCCGGAGAGAAATCACCAGATGAGCAACCTCCAGAAAGAAATACAGCAGGGCAAGGGAGAGTAACTTACTTTTCTTAGTGAGTGGCATCAGGGAAGTTATTAACTTTACTTCTTCATTAATGGAGGTTTCTCTGTGCTCCCTAAGGCACTGTATGAGAAACAATGTTTCCAAAGACTTGGAAATTTTAAATCTATCTCTGGACCTTCCAGGAAAGCATAGGCCGTGGGATTCGCCATTACCATCCAACTTTACTTACTATCTCAGGAAACTGGCCTCCTAATCTGTAAAATCTGAGCAGTAGTAGTAATAGGACCCATGTGAGGAGTTGTGAAAACTAAATATGCTCTAGGAAATACTGGGTAACGCTATCTAAGACGGTAAAGATGCAAATTAGGGACTTTGTATGCATGTGTTTCTGCCTATAAAGAAACAAGGCAAACGTTCTATCAGATAGTACTTCTATATTATAGGAATTAATTATGTAAATTGAAGCTGATGACTCCCCGCAAGTTACAGCTAGATGTGTCGATCTCAAATCGTCCATCTGTCACTCATTACTAAGTATAAGAGCGCTGACCATCATGCATACTACAGCTGTGAACACAGCAGAAAATAAAACTAAAAATAAAATGAACAGCACTCATCAAAGACATAGAACACCTATGTGTTCACTTGCAAAAGGAGAAAGCAGCTCCAGTTGGGCAGAGACGCAAACTTTGCAAGTGAGTCAAGGCAGTCCAGCACAGAGTTCGAATCCAGCACGCTGGTCCATCCCATCCAGTTCTCGGGGGACGCTCAACCTGCAGGATACGGACCACGAGGGGCAAACACCGGCTTCCAGGTGCAGCCGGAGCCCGGTGGCGCTCGCGACCCAACGCCCGGTGCAGACGCCGCTGAGCGGGCCGCGATGCTCCGGACGGCCGGGCCCCGCGGCAGCCAAGACCCGCATCGGGCTGCGAGGCAGCCGGCGTGCTGCTCCGTCCGCTCCTGCCTCCACGCGCCCAGCCGCGCCCAGCCCCGCCGCCAGCCCGAGCCTCACCCTTCTGCGGTCGCGCCGCCGTCAGTCCTGTCGGAGGCCGACGGGAGGTGCCGCCGCCGCCGCCTCCCGAGCGCGCCGATCGCGCCTCGGCTTCCTCCGGCTCCTCCGGCTTCGCCGCGCGCGCCCGCCCGCACCGAGGAGGAAGACAGCTCTCCCCAGGCCTCCTCCCACGCTTCCCGACGCGGCCAATGAGCCGGGCAACCACGGAGCCGCGCACGCCCCCTGGCGGTGGAGGACCGAGCCGACGCTGAGGTCCCGGGAGGAAGGGCCACAGCCGCCACGCGATCCCGGGTCGCGTCTGCGACTCAATGTGGACTTGCCACGTGGGAGCTGCCGCGTCCGCAGTCAGGAGCTGAGAGGCACCCGGGGAGGAGGGAAAATGTGTCAGCGACTCCGCCTTCACACACACACACTCAGAATCGCAACCCTTCAGGCGGCAATTTGAAATGACCAGTCCTGGGCTAGAGCTCATTCAGACTAGGACCATAGGGAATCTTCACTTGACTCCTGCGAACTAGGTAACTGATCATAAAAATCCTCTAGGCAGGGGAGTCATAACGAATTCTGCAACGCTGAATAATCTACCCAAGGGGAAGAGTATTGCCTGCATGCTGCATGTCAAGTTCTTCTTTCAAATTATTAGCAGTATGAGGAATGTTTTTCTCATCTGCTAGGAAGTTTACCTTTTATCAAGATTTTATGAGTAACTGGGAAATTAACACAAATTTTACTATGCACAATCTAAGAATACAATATTTCTAGTTTCAAATCCACAGCTGAATCATTAGCAACTGCTAACTTCTTTCTTTGGAAATCGGGATAATTTATGGTAGCAAAAATTAAATTGTAATGAAGTAATAGGGTTTAATTATAACAATTATGTTATCAAATTACAACTTTCCCCCCAAAACATAAAACACACAACCTCAAAACAACTATGAATTCAGGCTCTAGGAAAGGGAACGAAACAGGAAACCGTTGAGCTAAATTCCAAACCTTTGCCTTAGTTACTTAGTTGCTAGGAAGAAACACTATGGCCGAGGCAACTCTTGTCAAAACAAAAAACAAAAAAAAAATTTTAATTGAGGGTTTTCTTACAGTTTCAGAGGATTAGTCCATGGTCATCACGGTGGGAAGCCAGCAGGCATGGTGCTAGAGGAGTAGCTGTGAGCTTTAGGTCATGATCCACAGGCAACAGACAAAATACACATTGTTGGGCCTGATGTGGACTTTTGAAACCTCAAAACCTGCCCCTAGTGACACGCCTCCTCCAAGGCCACACCTCCTAATCCTTCTTAAACAGTTTCACTAACTGGTAACTAAGCATTCAAATATATAAACCCATGGGGGAGAGGGGTGTTTGGTTTTTACAGTATTAAAAAGCCATAACAGTTAATATACATATGCCGCCCCTCTAGTTCCTGTATCCCACTAAAAGTATTTAAGAAATCTCTTGAGTGGGAAAATAAGTTCCCATTTCCTCTGTAACTTAACAGAATGGGAAGGAAACTATATTTGTTACATTCTGATAAAGCCACCCCTGAGGCAATGTTTATTCCTAAAATCTGTTTGATTTCCTATTTCCAACACACAATAAGATAAAGCTCAGAATCTAGTCTTTGGTCAACAATAAAATTAATAAATGAGTTACAACCAACATTGTTTTGCTTTGATTCATTGAACAGACTAGAGCCAAACCATTCCTAAAACATGTACTGCACGGTGTGTGGGAATCTGTGTCTGTGTATATGTTGTGTGTTATAATGTAGAATATATATATATATATATATATATATATATATATATATATATATCCTACTCAATACAGATTACAGATTGTGGTTTTTTTTTTTAAGTCAATGAGTCACTTCTTTAGAATGGTTGTGACATAGCCTTTTTTTGTGGAAGAGTTGGGCTAACTTCCTGGGTTTTATTTGTCCAGGGTAAGTAGACAGGGGAAGTGCTCAGCATTAGTGAAATCTCTTGGAAGATTTCACAGGTAAGGAGAATGCAGGGAACTTTACAGCTCTGGGAGGTACTAACCAACCTGATATTACTGTCTTATAATGACAGGCAATGATCACTTATGTTCTAAAGCTAATGTTGCTTGTATACTTACTATGTGACAGCACATGTCTAAGATCGTTGCATCTGCTTATTCATGTAATCCTATAAATACAGAGGAGGAAGGGAGGAGAAGAAGGAAGCTATGCCCAGAGTGAAAGTGCTAAGACCTCACAGAGACAAGCGGCACCCCATGTGAGTAACTTCATAGTCCCTCTCTTTTGCTTGCTTAAAAAGAATATTCATTGTTCAGGCCTGGTGGTACATACCTTTAATCTCAGCACTTGAGAGGCAGAGAGAGGTGGATGTCTGTGAATTCAAGGCCGACCTGGTTTACACAGTAAGCTCTAGGACTGCCAGGACTGCAAAGAGAGACTCTGTCTCAAAAATACAAAGGAGGAGGAGGAGGAGGAGGAGGAGGAGGA
>NC_034591.1:42401229-42405686 GCF_900095145.1 Mus pahari
GAAGAAGAAGAAGAAGAAGAAGAAGAAGAAGAAGAAGAAGAAGAAGAAGAAGAAGAAGAAGAAGAAGAAGAAGAGGAGGAGGAGGAGGAAAGAAGATTTATCCTTTATTCAGTGCATCTGGGGTTTGAGATAAAACTACAGTCTGTAATTATAATGAGTCCATCACATCATGTTAAGCATAGAAATTATTCAAAAGCCTCAGGATATTAGTTAACGGGAATAGTCGATTTGAAATCATTCTTCTGTATTTAGAAGAGCAGATCATACATAAACATGGACCCCAATGATTCCAGTCACCATGTAAAGGAACTCAGACCAGGATATTAAATGATGAGAGAGTACCATGTGAGAGGGGGAGGGAGATAAGTAGCTCCAAATCATCCCAGTAACCCACAACAAGGCACTAGTGTAGGTGTGCTGCACTGTGTATTCCAACTCCTTATGGCTTGGGTTAGTGTCCCTAAAACCATGTGTTAATGTCTTGGTTGCCAGCCTGTGGTGCTGCTGGCGGATGTTGGGCCCTATAAGAAGTAAGGACTTCGTGAGGAAGGTAGGTTACTAAAGGTCATTGGAAACCCAACCCCTTCCTCTCTCTCTCTCTCTCTCTCTCTCTCTCTCTCTCTCTCTCTCTCTCTCTCCTGCTTCTCTGTCACTGTGACACGAGTAGCCTCCTCCATAGTATTTGAGTTTATAATCCCATGTAAACATTTTTATATGCTAAAATAGCCGTCCTGGCCAACGCCTGCTATGAGGTCCTGCCTTGCCACAGGCACAAAAAAGCATCAATCTAACCAACATGGCCAGAAACCTACAACATGCTGAGCTGAAAGAGATCACGCCTACTTTGTGTTGATAACCTCAGGAAATGTATTCATTGACAGAGAGCTAACACAGCTTAATGAATCTCCAAAGTGACTCTAGACCATGCCAATAGACCTACCCAGGTGAAACAATCCACAACATCCTGAAAGAACACACATTTGTTTTGTTAAGTTCTGAGGTAGTTTTTAAGATAGTAGTCAATAATGTATATAACCATATACATTAAGTATATGTTTTNTGTTTTGTTAAGTTCTGAGGTAGTTTTTAAGATAGTAGTCAATAATGTATATAACCATATACATTAAGTATATGTTTTATTAAGTTCTGAGGTAGTTTTTAAGAGAGTAGTCAATAATGTATATAACCATAGGTTTTATGAGGAGCTGGCAAATGCTAGGAGTATGATTACTCTAAAATTATATATATATATATATATATATATATATATATATATATATATATATATAATTGAATTATAAGCTCAAACTGTGAGGGGTAGTCAGAAACTCATCTTGCTTGAAAAAAAAGAAGAGACATGGCCATTTAATGAGAAATACAGAGTAAAAGTGGGCATATATAAATAAAAACACAAGTAAAATATAAAACACAAGTGTAGTTTAGAACTATGATTTACAATTTTTATAACAAGGTACATTCAGAATTTCTAGCTTTGTCCTTGTTCATAAGAACACAATAATTATAAAGAAGTTAGAATGTTGGCATTTTCACAGCACTATATTTTGGTATATAACCAATACAGTCCACAAACTAAATGGTATAATTTGCTATGATATGTACCTTTGCATAAAAAGCATACTTAAGTTTTCAATCTATTATCATTTTTATTAACATAGAAGAAAATTCTAAATACTATAAAACTTTGGTTATTTAAATGATACAATGATACCATTTCCATTCTACTTCTGAGGTGTCTTTCAGTGTGTGAAAACAGCATTGGTGTCCACATTATAAATTAAATTAGGAGGTACAGTGTATAATGGTGACCTACAACTGAAAATGTATTTAAATAGTGACTACAAAGTAAATTCCCTGCCCTTGAAATTATTTGCAAATGAATATTACAAAAAATATTAAGATTATTAGTAGACCCCCCCCAAAAGGATACTTGTAATTCTGTAAATGTAATTTGTAAAATATTATCCCCTAAGGAGTTTTCTCATTTAATGTCATGGTTTTTCAATGCCTTATAAAAGGATTATATGATAATGTTAAGTGTGTAATGAAAAAAGATGCAGAAACCATAAAACAGATTATACACACAAAGAGATGCAGTTATGTGGGGCCGTGAAAGGCATCCTGTTTTGGTTGAATAAGGCTTGCTCCAGTAAACCAGTAGAGACCCAGTAGGGAACTCTAGAAGGGACAAAACAGTGAACCACATTCCCAGAGACAGGTGCCTGACACTATAGAGCCCCCAACTCCATAATTCTGTGACTATTAGACATGTAGACATTGTCCCAAGCTTCTGGCATTCTAGCTAAACTCCACCCCCACAGTTACCTGACTATAGCCAGGTATGTTCCACCCCACTGTTACCTGGCAACAGCAAGGTAGCCCAGCCCACTATAAAAGGGGCTGCTTGGCCCCTCCTTGCCCTCTTTAAGTTCTCACCTTTCTTACTCTCTTCTCTAGCCCTCCTTCTCTCTCTCCCTTCCCCCTTGCTCCAGGTGGCCATGGCCCACCTCTCTTTCTCCCTGCCTTTCTACAATAAAGCTCTAAAACCACAGACTGTCTCTGCTCATCAAGGCCCGCCTTGCTTAAACAATGGAACAGGCTTTCCCATAAAGAGGCCCATCTAACCTCCCACTGGAAGACCTTCCTGAGTTCCAGCCACAGACAGGACCAAATACTCTCATCCAGGTGGGAACCACCTAGGGCCTCCTCTCTCCCCGCCCTCTCCTCCCTTCGGTCCTGGGGCTGAGCAGAGCAAACCGCCCCAGAGGCCCCCATTTTGTTCTCAGCTCTTCCGCAGTGTCCAGCGGTGTCTGGGATGCCTGAGACTGAGAACCTGTTATCTCTGGACTCCGTGAGGCCCAGAGACCTCGGACTGCCCCACACTGAGCTGGGGTCCAGTGGCTTCCCAGAGCTAGACACTCACCCGGGGCTGGCCGAATAGAAAGCAGGCCAGGCTGCAGTCCTCCGCATCTACCTGCCCAGAGCACCGAAACTCTGGCGGGACACGGGTTTTCTCTCATTCCCTTCATTCCTCTACACCCACTGCCCTGCACAGATATACATATGTGCACACTCTGAGATATAGGCAAACACAAATGCAAATACACAGAAAAATAGGCACCTTTAAGTGTATAATATTATTCGTGGTCTACAGGTATTTTACAACGTATATTTGCCTGAGGCTGGAGAGATGGTTAGGAATGCTTGGTGCTATTTTGAAGGGCCTGGATTCAACTCCCAGTGCCTACATGGCAGCTCACAACCCACCTATAATTCTAGATTCAGGGACCTAGACTTTGCTTTCAACCTCTGAGAGTATGAGGCACACACATGGTACACATACATACATGCCAACCACATAGAAAGAAATGCATCTAAAAATATTTTTTACTTTTTGTCAGACTTTTAAGATAAATAACTTAAGAATTTTAACAGCCATGAAGCAAATGGAAAAATGTGACTACACCTTTGATGTTCCTCTAACTCTCAGTAAATAAAATTAAGTAGGCCTCAAGTCAGTCCACATTCCATTAAAAAAAAAAAAAATTCAGCTAGAAAAAGCTCCACATAAAAAGCAACTGAACAAATACTGAATAAAGTCGTCTTATCCTAAGACAAAAAGCTTCCTCTCTGAAGAAGGTATGTGGAAACCCTTTGAGCACAAGAGGTCTCGGGTCTGACTGTGCTCTTTTTATTAAACATTAACTTCTCTAGTTACATTACATTGCAATGGGCTGTTTGCTTTGCAAGGCAAGCTGGCAGAAATACATGTAACAAAATACCACCCAATTGTTATTATCCCCCTAACATTGTTCTCTAGCAAAATTACCTACCAGGCCATTGCCGACAGATTAGCAACAATGTGGGGGCCAAAATCCCAAGTGTTCACAGCAGGGCTAGGGAATGCATAAGTAACAAAACAGATAAAATAAAACAAAACAGAGCTTTCTGATACATTGTTGGGCTCCTCTGGTCCACTGGACATTCTGCACTTTTAAGTTTGTAGAGCCTTTTTCTAATCATCCTCAGTTCAATTACAGCCTGCCCCAAGGAATTAGATAGAAATCCTGGGATCCTGGATGGACTGACTTTCAAATGCTGGCATTATTTCGTGTGCAGCATCTCTTTCCTTGATGTATACTTATGACCTAAATGTGGAACAGGAATCTCCTCATTATCCTTTTCTGGTAGCTTTTGAAATTGCTGCACAAATTCTAGGCTAATTTCGATTACAGCATCTTCATTGTTTCCACTCTATGGCAAGAGAACTCATATCCATGCTCCTCAATGTCTTTTGAATTTGCATCTGCATCTTCCACAATGTTGTTTCAGACACACTAAGCCAGAGCATGTTAATTATCTTTGTGTTATTGTAACCAAAATACCTGACAGGCAAGAAGAAGAAGAAGAAGGAGGAGGAGGAGGAGGAGGAGGAGGAG
>NC_034591.1:42405836-42423329 GCF_900095145.1 Mus pahari
AAGAAGAAGAAGAAGAAGAAGAAGAAGAAGAAGAAGAAGAAGAAGAAGAAGAAGAAGAAGAAGAAGAAGAAGAAGAAGAAGAAGAAAAGAAGAAATGCACATTGGTTCACAATTTCAAAAGATTTTAATTCTTTTATGGTAGGGCAGCCATAGTAGAGTGGCTTATTGTGGTGGTGGGATGTGAGGTGGAGGTTTGTTTACATGGAGACCAACCAGGCACCACATCTGAGCTATTCTGACTATTTCCTGATTGAATATGAAAGCTTAATTATGAATCCTTTGTTATTTTCTCTATATATTTATTTTGAGATATTTTCTGGAAAACTGCTGAGGTCTCTTTGAGACATAGTTTGTATTTTAATGTGTAATTTATTTACCCGGAGAGGGTTTGCTCAAATACGGCATCTGGTGTTTTGTAGCGTTCCATCCGATAGTCAAATTTTCCATCTCTATTCGTGAAGCCAAATCCGAAGAGATTGCTTGCTTCACGGAAAAGAACAGCAGTCAGTGGGAAATGTAACTTTCAGTATCTATGGATTTCAAGGTCAACTCAAATCCCTCTACTTTCTCATTCCTCCAGGCCACTGCCCTGCCCCATCCTGTGGTAATGTCGACATACATGAGGTAACAGGGTTATGTTTGGAGTTAGAAGAATTTGCATCATGGTTCTACCCATGAATAGCTAGTAAGTGACTTGAAGCAAATTGCTTAGTCTATCCCTGGCAGTTTTGTAACTGTAAATGAGAACAATAACAATTCTCTCACTGTTTTTAATAGAGCTTTTAGTATATGAGATGGAATTCACCTTAAGTCTCTATGCTGGCAAAAGATGCCTAAAAGAGGGTCGTTTCCCTGATTTGCATACAAATGCTGAGGTAACTGCTTGTCTGTTTGGCCAGCCAATGTACTCTTGTGCATGACCTTACTTTCTAAGTCTTCAGGACTCCGGAGATTCATTCTAGCACTTTTGTTTTTATCCATACAGTCTCCAGTACCCTTCACACAGTTTGCCCTGCATCACAGTATGTGACTGGTAAGAACTTCCTCATTCCCTTACCTCCAGCAGTCTGCAGAAGGGTCACGTCTCCATCACCAGGACACACCCACTGGTGTTCATCCACATGCTCATTCCCAGGTCCTCTGCAGGATACCGGAGGTCACACATTTACTATCCATGCCTGTAACAGCATCTAAGAGGCTCACTCTGCTACATTCTTAACTCCTGTCCAAAATTGCCTCATAGTTCCTAGAGGGAGATGCCCTTTGACAACTTTACCAGAGCCTCTCATTTTGCACCAAGCATTTATGGTGTAATTTCATTTTAGAGCTGCTCAGCTGCTATCCCTGAGAAATTCTGAAACACCAGTTGTGTATTTCCAGCATCAAAATGGTGTCCGGCACACAGCATCATCTCCACTCCTGTGTCTACTGAGCTCATCAGCTCAATGCAGGACTATTTTGAACAGTGTTGACTATTGTCTTTAATAAGGCACTGTGCCAGAAACCTGAAACAGGTTTGTGCCCCTCCACAATGCCAGAATTTATCAAATAACAAAGAATTCACAAGGTGTGGTGGTGACCATGGCAGCCGTTTATCAAATAATCCTTCCTACCTTGGTGGTCTGACAAATGTAGGTTCCTGTATTCTAACCTTAAATGCTAATATTAACTCTCATACCACACATCACCAGGTAAACACCTGTGTCTATCTGTCTGTGCATGTGTGTGGTTTCAGAATGAATATGAGATAGAGAGGCTGAGGCAGAGTTTGAACGATTGCAGCAGTGGACTGAGGAAAAGCAAGCAGAGTTTGCATCGGTAAGATAAGGAACCTGTAACTACCTGCAGGGCATAAGCTCCTGCTACTGAGACTGTGGGAAAGTCAGATTTTAGAGCAAAGCTGCAGAGTTCAGTCCAACTGTGAGGTGAAAGGCAGAATGTAGGTCCAAGAGCAGGAAATGCTAGGTTTGGATCCAGATGGGAAAAATAGACAGGTCAGCAGATGGTATTCAACTGACCACAGCAGCAGCAGGAAGCCAAAGAGCCAGACAGTCCTAAGTTCCATGATTATTGGTCCTGAATACCAAGTATCAGTCATCACAGTGTAAGGTACACAGCACTTCATGGGGTCCAGGTGATAGAGTAACACCCTTCCCATGATTCACCGAATAATGATGCCCTGGTCTCAAATAGTATGCAAACACAAAGAGGTATTTTTGTTGTTGTTTTTTGTTTTTTGTTTTTTATTCTGCAGAAGTCCAGCATGCTGGGGTCTCCCCATTACCATGATAGGGAGACCCCCAAGTGAGCTTGCAGATCTGATTTAAAAGCACATTAGGAAATTCCAGGGTAGGCGACTTCTATGTTAATCTGTTGGGTCCATCTCTATAGACATTCCTTTACCGGGGTGTGGGGGCTGGAAACTGCTGCTGAGGAGGTCTGGGAACAGCCGCTGACCCATTGTCCTTGCCTCAGGCCAGGTGATAGGGTGGCTTCTGAGGCCTGGATTTGCCTGGAATTGCCTAGTTCTTAGAAACAGAGATTTAGGCCTAGTCTCCTTTAACTGCCAGTTTGAAGCCTGTCATAGAATCAGCCTAGCTTTCTTAATATACCTACCACTTTATGGAGTCCAGGTGAGGGAGTATCACCCTTTCTGTGTATCACCCTTTCCATGATCTGGTGTTCTAGGGCCTGGTTGTCTTGATATGATTTTAATATATTCATATACCCCTACAATTTTAATTCATCTCTTTCCATAACTATAATAGTTACTTCTATATTGCTGTCATTAAAAAAAATAATGACCACAACAACTTATAAAAGAAAGACATTAATTGGGCTTATGTTTCCAAAGGGTTAGAGTCTAGGATGGTGGAGTGAAGGCATGAGGAAAGGATGCAGATGTTAATAGCTGCAACTGAGAGGTCACATGGCAATCTACAAGCAGGAGACAGAGAGAATGCACTGGGGATAGAGGGAGGTTTTGAAACTTCAAAGTCTACCCCCATGATGTGATGTATCTTCTCCAACAAGGTCACCCCCACTAATCCTTCCCAAAGAGTTTCACCAACTGAAGACTAAGTATTTAAACATATAAGCCTACAGAGGCCATTCTAATTCAATCTTCCCCCAATAACCTTAACTCATCCCCACAACAATCACATTAATCCATTCATGAATGCTATATACCTCTCAGTAGGCCCAGTCTCCTAACATTACATCAAGCCATCAACATGTAAGTGGGGGTGTGGCCACATTAAAGCCTCTGTCACCAGACTGTCACCTTGCTTAGTGCAGAAATTGAATAAGTCTTAATGTTGAGTAGTTGCCTCCTATTTAATTCTTATCCTTTAATACTGCATTGCCTACTTTGTTTAGTCTCCCCATATGAAAGTTAAAATCACGTCATTATTCATACAACGACTTTTGCTAAAATTGAGTGTGTTGAATCTGTAGGTCAAGTTGTGAAAAGCTGATATTGAACACTGAGCTTCTCTAACCTTGAATGTGAAGAAACCCAATTCATTTATTTCTTTTTTTGGGTTCTTTCAACAATTTGTGGTTTCCCTCATAAAGCTCTCTTACACTTTGCTAATTTGTAAGCAAATGTTTTAGCTTTGGAGGCTCAGCTAGAGTGATGAGGTTTTAGCTTCAAGTTCTACTTGTTCATTATTGGTATATAGGAAAGCAATTACATCTTGTAGATCAGTCTTAGATCCTAACATTTGTAGTTCAAGAGGTTGTAGGAGTTTGTTTTTGTTTTGTTTCATTTTGTTTTGACCTTTTGTGTAGATTATCAGGTCATCTTCAAACAAAGTCAATTTTATTTCTTCTTTTTGAATCTCTCTATGTTTTCTTTTCTCTTTTTGTTTTGTTGTAATCAGCTCAAACTTGCACAGTAGATATGGTAGAATGAAGGGACATTCTTGCTTTGATCCTAATCTACCAAGAAATTTTCAACCATCTGATGTTAGTTGTAAGTTTTAATGATTCGTTGTTTGTTTTGTGGACAGGTTCACAAAAATGTAAGCCAGACTATCCTCAAACCTGCAATCCTCCAGTGTCAGCCCCTGAACTGACAAGTTATAGACGTGTAACTTGGCAGGTTCTGGCTTTCCAGAAACTATTCCATTTCATCTAGGTCATGGTTACAGAGTTGCTCATAGAGACCAATTGTTATCCTTCGAGTGTCTCTAGCATCTGCAGAGATGGCCTACATTTCAGTTATGATATTAGTGCTTTGTATTTTCTCTATTTTCTTAGTTTGCTGGCTAGGTGTTTATTGATTTTACTGTTTTCACAGCTAGTCTTTGGATTTGTTGACCCAGTTTGTCACTGGAATCTCTATTAGATCCACCTCTCTAGCCTTCTCCTTTAGCTTCTGCACAATTTTACCACTGGACTTTATCACCATGCTATAACATCAGGGAGAGATTTTTTTTTTTTTTAACATCGTTGCCCCCTCTCCTTCACGTATGCCTGCTTTGGTCACCAATTTTCTACCAAAGGTTTTCCACTGATGCTGGGTAACCAGTGTTATAACTTGCACAATAAAGCACAGCAGCTTTAGTGCTCTAGCATCTCATGGGGCCCCTTTATGCCTTAGAATTGCCTTACATTGTGATTATCAGCCAGAGAGATTTTTGTTTCCTGTAGTGTATATACAGTTTATTTCTACTCTACCCAAACTCCTGTCCAGGATATATATAGCCTAACACTCTTTTACCTCCCTATCTTCATCCCTTCTCTTTCCCTTTTCTTTCTATGTAGCATGTATTGCATGTATTTCTCTTCTTCATTTCCTTCTTTAATCATGTTGGTGGCCTTCTTGCTGTTCCTAGACACATGCTTCACAGACTCTTTTAGTATAGTATCTGACAGACACATGTAAAGATAAATAAGGAAAGACTCCTGTGATTAACCCAGTGTTTCCTTGTGTGTATATGTTTGGGGGGATGACACTGAAGCTAAGAAATTATAATTATGAAATTAAGTTGTTTTGGTTTTTTGTTTGTTTGTTTGTTTTGTGTGGGGATTGTTTATTTGTGTTTTTCAAGACAGGGTTTCTCTGTGTAATAGCCCTGGCTGTCTGGGAACTCACTTTGAATACTTGGGGGGCCTCACACACACAGAAAGCCACCTGCCTCTGCCTCCCAAGTGCTGAGATTAAAGGTGGGCACCACCACATCTGGCCTGAAGTTAAGTTCTTAATAGAGTACTGTTCTAACATGAAAGGATATTTACATTACAATGTATACCATATGTGTTTTACTATCAAAATATATTATCAAATGTATATAATGTACACATATATAAAGTATATTGTATGTATTATATAATATGATATATTATATTAGAGTGAGGTATAGTTCTGTGGTAGACTGCTTGCTTAGCATGCATGGATCTCTAGTTTTAACCCACAGCATTAATATATACATATAATATACATATAACATTTCAAATTATATATACATATATACACATATACACACATATATATGTATATATATACATATATACACACACACACATATGCCTTAGTCAGGGTTTCTATTTCTGCACAAACATCATGACCAAGAAGCAAGTTGGGGAGGAAAGGGTTTATTCAGCTTTTACTTCCACACTGCTGTTCATCACCAAAGGAAGTCAGGACTGGAACTGAAGCAGGAGCTGATGCAGAAGTCATGGAGGATGATGCTTACTGGATTGTTTCCCCTGGGTCGCTTCCCCTGACTTGCTCAGCTTGCTTTTTTATAGAACCCAAGACTACCAGTCCAAGGATGGCACCACCCACAATGGACCCTCCCCACTTGATCACTAATTGAGAAAATGCCCCACAGCTGGATCTCATGGAGGCACATCCTCAACTCTCTCTCTCTCTCTCTCTCTCTCTCTCTCTCTCTCTCTCTCTCTCTCTGTGTGTGTGTGTGTGTGTGTAATATTTCAAAACTTTAAAAATGCTGTGAGGTTTTTATTTCAACAAAAGAATGTGCACTTTCCATGTAGCATGTATTGCATTTGCAGCCAAGTTTATTATGATTGTAAAACATAATCTAAAACTTGGCAGTGCTGATACAAGCCTTTAATCCCAGCACTTGTGAGGCAGAGGCAGGCAGATCTCTGAGTTCAAGGCCCTGTGATCTCAGAGGTGTCTTGGGTAACTTGGCTAAACCTCTCTCGTGTTAGTCAGCTGTCATAAGAAACACCTGACACTGTCGACTTTTGATGAGGAAACGTTGGCTTGTTTGTCATTGTTCAAGGGTCATAGGTCATTGTTCAAGGGTCATTCTCCACAAGAATCTCTTCTCATGCTTATCTGTCCATCTTAATGTCACATTTATGTCATTCCATCGATGTAGAACTCAGATGTCTGCATACACTGCTCATATATCCTCATCCTTACCTCGTTCCTGAACTCAACTTTAATCATCCTAAGTCACATTGTTCTTTCACAGGACAGTTTTCTTTCTTACCTGATATATTCACTCTGACAAACTATGAAGGCTGGCTGACTTTGACTGACTTTTCTTTACATTTTTTAAAACTAATATCCTAGTACCTTTATCTATGTAGTCCTTTTCCTGAAAGTTTTAGTCTTTCTAAATAAAAAATTTAACCATCTACATTATCTGTTCTGTATACATTACTATCCCTTTGACTATATTATAACTTGGAAAGAGAGGTAACATCATATATTCTTACATAATCTCTAAGAAATTAGACAAAAGCTGGGTCTGGTGGTACAAACCTATAAGCCCAACACTTGGGAGGTAGAAGCAGGATGCTCATGAGTCCAGTGTATATCCAGCTACCTAGCAAGTTCAAGGCTAGCCTGAGTTGTATAAAACCCTGTCACAAAAAAAATTAGACATAAAAATTAATTGAGTCATTCATTTCTTCAACAGTGACTGTACAGATTAGAGGAAAAAAATGTTAATTTAGTGAGAAGGACAGCTGGGACCCATGGCATTCATACTTGAAGATTTGGTCTCTTTATAGACTCTGGATTTCCTGTTTACATAGTCCAGATCACAGGATAAGGAAATAAGAGACATGGATGGAGGGGACTACCCTTTAAGCCGGTGGAACACGTAGCTTCTGTTCACAGGGTAGATAGAGAAGCTTGTCACCTGGACATGCTAAGGAATTTGATAGTCTCAAGTTGGCTTGGGATGTGCAGATGAAACTGAACTGTCATAAAGTAGAAGGAGTGGGTGTTGGCAGCTCTTAACTAATAGTTGAGTCTAGGATCTTGAAACCAATGAATACTGTATAAATAGGCTTCATTTAATTTTCAGTGTGTTTTTATGTCTCAGGAAAATGATTCAACAGGGAAAAGGACATTTCACAAGGCGAAAAATGAAAATAACTCACCAGCCTAAATACATAAATGTCAGAGTCGCTCAATTCTATGTATTAATTTACAGAATAATTTGAAAGTTGGAGGAAAGTATATTTTCTCATACTTATTATTCATGGTGTTATAAAGTAAAAGTGATTAATTAAACAAACTAGAAGCTTAAAAAAGAACAAAAACTTACTCTATATTTTAAGGATCTTAAAGACTTCTTCAGTTGTTGGTGGTATTGGTTTTTTGTTTAATCTAAATATTATGCCCTCAAAACTTAGAGCTGAACTTTTGCTAGACAAAACTCTTTTATCTGTTAAATCAAATTAATTCTGAGCAGCAATTATCACCACTTAGAAAGCAGCAAGCAAAACTCTTGCCAAACTGTGGGTAGACCTATATTTTCCCCAGCCTACCTCTTTTTATTTTTGTCCTGTAGGAGCTGTTAACAATCGCTCTGCACTTATAAAATTATGGAATTTTGTATCTATCAAATGTTACCACCTTCTGTGATAAGCATTGTTATAGATGGAATGTTCCTATTACCCATAACATAACATTCATATGGGGAAGCTCTATCTTCTGATATATTTGAGTGGAGAGCTTTGAGACTTGCCCAGATTTGGATGAGGTCCTGATGCAGGAAGGGGTGGCGGTAAGGGAAGTTCCATCAAAGGATTAGTGACTCTGTAAGAGAATGAGAGCTCACACTTTCTCTGCCTTTCGAGAACACAGGGAGATGCTGGCTCTCGGGCTGGAGAGATGACTCAGTGGTTAAGAGCATTTGCTGACCTTGCAGAAGAAGCAGGCTTGGTTCCAGCACAAGGTATCTCACAACTTATCTGCATCTCCAAACCCAGGCAATCGGATGCTCTCTTCTGGCCTCTGCCATCAGCAGGCACACATGTGCTATCTAAACACACATACACACAGGCAAATACTCATACATATAAAACAAAAATAAGTAGATCTTTCCTTTAAATGTTTTATTATCTCATTTATGTGTATGGGTGTTTCGCTTGCATATATATGTCTGTGTACCACATGCCTTCCTAGTGCCCACAGAGCCCAGAAGAGGGCATAGATTCCCTAGAACTAGTACTGTAGACAGTTGTAAGCTGGCAGGTGGGTGCTGAGAGTCAACAAAGAGCAGCCAGTGTTCTTAACCATTGAGTCATCCACCCAGCCCCACAAATAAATCTTCATAACAAAGGAAAAAAGAAGAAGAGGAGAAAGAAATTGGTGTCAGCAACAACTACCTGCCAGCCTGGGAAGGGGGCCCTCACCAGGAAATCAAATTCTCTGACCTCTCGATCATGGATGCTCAAGCTATGAGAGACAAACCCCTGAGTTTAACACACCCACTCAGTGATATTTCTTATGACCACAAAGATCCATGAGGTAGAGACATGGTTCTGGCTTGGGCTTTTAGGAATGATGGGACATTTCAGAGCCTAGCGGGAGGTCTTTAGGTCATTGCAATGCATTCATGTCCTTGATGGGACTCGGTCCTTAGTTCTTCCTCTCTGTTCTCATTGTTCTGGTTAAAGGTGAGCAGTTGCAATACTATATGCCCTCGTGGTTATTATGTGCTCCATGCCCAAAGCAGTGAAACTCATCCCAGACCTGAAATTTCTACAGCTGTGAACCAAAGTAGATATTTTTCTTTGTTAGTTGATTGTGTCAAGTATTTGTTGTAGCAGAAAACGGACTAACACACACACAAGTAAAACTGATTAAGAAAGATTAAAAACTGGCCTGGAGCCATGGTTCAGAAGCTAAGGGTGTGTTCTTCCCTTTGCAGAGGGTCAAAATGCAATTCGTATTGTCCACATTGGGTAGCTCACAAGCACCTGTAATTCTATATGATGCCTCTTGCTATTGAGACCCCTGGCATTCACACTCACATGCTCTGATATAGACTCAGACACATATACACAAAGCTATAAGAATGGAATAGATCTTCAGCATGCATTAAACATGTGTAAATACTTGTAGAAAATTGCTTCAAGAAGTACAAAGGAGCAGATGCGGTGAGGTCAAACAAACATCCTCTGCCAGTGTGGTGGTGGAAGTGCCGTAGAAGGGGAGTGTCGTGGTTGTGCATTCTGTTTTCAAACCCACGCTTAATCTAGGTCTCTTCCATCACACATGAGCTTATTGTAAGACTTGCCCTAACCCAGCAGCAAGGTTGAGAGTAATAGTCAGAAAAGGAGTAAAGAGGGGAGAGAATACATTCATTAAAAAAAAAAAAAAAAAAAAAAGCCTCCAGTCTGAGCCTAGACCTCTGAGTATCAATTTTTAGTTCTGTGAACTTGGAAATGTAATTAACCTCTCTGACCCTTAAGTAAAATGTAGGTAATATAAACTGACACATTGTGTTCTGTGTTCTCGGGACTGAATAAAATATGTACTTACAGTGGGACAATTTGGATTTTGGCCATGTAAGATCTCTTCCTGTCAAGGTCAACTCTTCTATTACTCCAGATGTTGTAAGAAGTGTGTCAATCATAGAACCCTACGCTGTGATCTCAATGGTAGGACACTTACAAAGGCTAGGATAACCAAAGCTTCTTACCAGAAATTCAAGTCTCCAACTGGTGAGAGTCACTGTCATTGAGATGCAGGGAACCATCTGGGTTGGTGTTCTTTTTGTAGACTCAGTTGTTCAGTTTCCCTTGAGAATCTGTTACTAACACAGCTTTCCTAGACAGGCTCCTTGTCCATTGTTCCTTGCTTATGACTGATGAGCCCACGGTGTAGAAAATCCACGGACCAGCAGAACAGTTAGATAGTTAATACTTAACATTCTCTTTATTCTCAGAACAGATTTTTTTTTTTTTTTTTTTTTTTTTTTTTTTTTTTTTTGGTGTTCAGTGTGGGGAAACTAAATGAGCTGAGTCATTTTAATTGCAGAATATTGTCTCAACATGGCAACTTGCCCTCTTCTGTTGAGGGGATGCTGTGAGCTCTCCTCTGAGAAAAAAGTAGTATAGTACCTGGACATGGGCAAACACACGCTTGGTTAATCTCAGCACTCAGACTGCAGAGAAGCAAGCTGATTTCTGCAAGTTTAAGGCCAACCTGGTCTCCAAAGTGAGTCCCAGGACCGTAGTGGAAACTTCTAGATCTTTGGAAATAGAATTATATCAAATGATGTTTTGCTGGGGCACACAGGTGAGACAAACACGTGACAGACTGTTTTTCTGAGGCAGACACAGGTGAAAGGATGTTTGGATATAGCAAACACGTGAAAGGACACTTGACGAAGGAGTATAAATATGACCGCACAGACAGTGGGGGATGAGTGCTGAGCCTTGGTTTGATTTGCTCCAATTTGCCATTCCTTGCTAAAGACGTGCATTTATTGGTTCATCTAACATAGTGTTGTTGCACTTAACTTGTGATAACTGATCATGGCGACATTGAGAGAAGAAACTCGCCCAAGAACTTCTTGGGGCAGCTTGCCATTTTTACAGCTTCACCTCAGGCTGGTTGGTTGCTGTTTCTTCAGATTGAACTACATTTGCCCATTTGTGCCTGAAAGGACTGGACTGTAACTGCTGGTTCGTGCCTGTTGTCTGCCTGCCTAGAGAACTGGTCTGCAGCTGCTAAGTCCTATTTGGTGTTTTGCTACTCGACTGAACTGCTGAGAAAGAAGATTGAGCTCAACCCCAAAGAACTATTGTTGAACAGGTCTGTTGCCTGTACCCTGGACAGCTCCCCTCCCCCCTCCCCCCCCACCCATCCACACCCACACACAAACCCTACCTGCCTTTGGGAGATGGGAGGTGATTTGGTGCAGAGTCAATGACACAGACTTCAGGAGCAGGTGAGAAACACTGCAGCAAGCTCATCGGAGCACTGCTGTAACTGTCTTTAGTACCCTCCACCCACGCTCCCATTGGTCCAAGAAAGCATCTCTTCTAAACAGCAGTTCCTGATTGGCTAGCATTATTTGCACCAGCAATCTTTGGTCTCTCAGGGAGTCCTCCATTAGATCCTCCTGAAGGAGATGCTTTCGTGGTCCTGTGTCCCTCAGCATTTACATAGAGGCAGCCCCGCTGTTCCTGTTCCACAGGTCCACTTCCTCCATATCCTAATAACTTTTCTCATCCACCACCTCTGCTGGGGAGTGGGCTAGAGGAGAGGTTGAACCTTTATTAGAAGTAGGTTGCAAAAAGTCCATGCCTACACAGGACATCCAGTCAGCAACCCTGCCTGGAAGAAGAGAAGGAGGAGGAGGAGTGTAGGGGGATGGAGAGGATGAGAAGAATGAAGAGGAAAGATGAAGAAGAAAATAAAAGAAGCTGGCAGCAATGGCATGCACCCTTTGATCCCAGCACTCGAGAGGCATTGGCAGGCAGATTTCTATGAGTTCAAGGCCAGCCTGGTCTACAGAGGACAGCCAAAACTACAGAGAGAAACCCTGACTTGAAAAACCGAAAAGAAAAGAAGAAAAAGAAGGAAAGAAAACAGAAAGCTAGTATAGTATAGTATAGTATAGTATAGTATAGTATAGTATAGTATAGTATAGTAGAAAGGGCTTCAGCTAAGGACTCCATGACAGGAGTTCAAGGATCGGGTCTTCTGCTCTCCATCTCATAATTTTGTAGACTCATCTGATTCCTCTAAGTTGTTTGTGTATAAGAATTTATGTATGAGACGGGTGGTGGTGGCGCACGCCTTTAATCCCAGCACTTGGGAGGCAGAGGCAGGTAGATTTCTGAGTTTGAGGACAGCTTGGTCTACAAAGTGAGTTCCATGTCATCCAGGGCTATACAGAGAAACCCTGTCTCGAAAAACAAAAACAAACAAACAAAAAAGAAATTATGTAAGGGGAGTAGAGCAGGGGCAGGGGAGTGTATAGGGGACTTTCGGGATAGCATTTGAAATGTAAATGAAGAAAATCTCTAATTAAAAAATTGTTAAAAAGAATGTATGTTGCTCCAAATTTGCTGAGTGCTACTCTAGCTCTAAATCAAGTTTCTGAATATTTAACATTATTTTCATTTATCCTCACCTTCAGGACCATAAATTTGAGTTCTATTCGTTTCTCAGAACCATGCTAGGTCAGAGAGATTAGGCTCACACTTGAGAACTTTGCTCTTACTGTCTTCTTTAGGTAGAATTCTGGGAACCTACCCTCACTTCTTATACTTCTGTTCAAATCATGTGAAAAGCCTCTCCTAAACTCCTGTGTACTGGTTCCTGCTCCGTCCCTTTCTGTCTGAATATCTCATTATTGTTTTTTTTTTTTTTCAGAGATGTATTTATATTGGTTTTAAGCATGTGCGTGTGTTTGCCTCCATGTGTGTGTATGAATGTGTGTGTGTGTGTATGTGTACATGCGTATGTATCATATACTATATATATGCATGCATGTGCATTGCATGCATGTCTGGTGCCCATAGAAGCCAGAAGAAGGCACCAGATCCCCCTGGAGTTACTGTTAGAGCCAGCTGTGAATTGCTGAGTCAGTATTGAAAAACTAAAGGTCCTTTGCGGAGCAGCAAGTGCTCTTAACTGCTGAGCTATTTCTCTACCCCCTCTCTATTTTGGACAGAAAACCACGGGGAGAAGCTGGTGCCATGTTAAGTATATACTTAACCGCATCTTGTGTGGGTGAGCTCCGCCACCCAGCAAGTATACACTTCTGTCTTCCTTCCTTGCTGTACTCAAACGCCTGTCTCTCTTTCTCTCTGTCTTTCCACTGATCCTCCACTTTTATTTGAGATGAGGTCATTGTTTTACTCAACACAAACAGAAACCAGCAGTGAGTCATTCCTCTCTAGTCTCCACACTACATAATCTACCTCTCCCCAGTAACTGAATCAGGCCTCTGAACCCAACCCCTTCTTGCAATGAGAAGTAAAGTGAACATTTTCTCCAGGGCCTGTGCCTTGGTGTTAAGGCTGTCTTCCTCAGCTCTGGCTCTGTGTGTGGCTTTCTTTTCTTGCTTCTCAGGAACCTTGGCCCTTCACTTACTCAGCCGTGCTGGTTCGCTTATCTCTTTCCCTCTGGATATGTTTACCGTGCACACATTGTCTCCAGTATCCTCTATTTAAGAACTATCTTTCCCTTCAAAAGCATCGCCCTCTGGTCCTCTCTCCCGTTCCTCACCATGCGTGAGGTTTGGTTTCTAGGCTATCTTCTGCAGTCACACTCTATTCAGTGTGGTCCTTCAGTGCTGGCCACGCTGTCCATCCTCTGTTGTTTTGACCCGTGTTTGCCTTGAGTTGATCGTGGTCTGTTTTGTATTCTCTTCTCCTGCTTCCAGGATGGTTTCTTTTTCTTTTTTTTTTTTTAACTACGAGTTGTAAATATTTAATTCAGAGTTTAGGCTTGGGCTTCCAGGATACTTCATTTTCTCTCAATTTACAGTTGGTCCTTTGATGGGCTGATGAAGTTTTGTTTGTTTTTTTTGTTTGTTGTTGTTTTGTTTTCTCACCATGGCACAAGCTATAGTCCTCTGAAAGGAGAAGCCTCAGTATAGAAAAATAGCTTCATCAGTTTGGCCTGTAGTCAAAACTGTAGGGACTTTCTAGATTGATGTGGGTGGCCCAGCCCACTATGGCCTTGCTGCCTCTGGTTAGGTAGGTGGGTGGGACTGGGTTTCTATGAGAAAGAAGCCTGAGCAAGCCATGGAATGCAATCCAGTCAGCAGCATTTCCCCCTCGGCCTCTGCTTTAGTTCCTGCCTCCAGGTTCCTGCCTTGTTTCAGTTCCTGCTTTGGCTTCCCCCAAATAATCGATTGCGATTAAGACTGGTAAGCCTTTCTCCTTCTAGTTGCTTTTTCTTATCACCACAACAGGAAACAGATTAATATAGTTCTTCTCTGCCTTGCTCGAAGCTTCTTATCTGTCTGAAGGTTTAATGGCTTTAGAATTTTGGTCTGAGCAATTTCCTTTGTGTACATACTATCCTTGAGTAATCTTATCAGGTCATTTGGCTCTAAGACAATCTAAACATTGCTAGGGACTTAGGTTTTGGTCATAATAAAGTACCCAAGATAGTGAAATTATTGCATCGGGCACAGCTTAGGTCTCACAACCCTGGCTAGCAGCCTGAAGGAAATGAAGAAAGAACAGACATGTAGACACACAAACAATGAAACTAGGATCAGGTGGGGTCCTCCATAGTCACAACCAGGATCCTCAAACAGATTTCTCTTTGTTTTTGTTTATATTTGAGTCTGAGGTATTATTCTTTGGTGAATCATGGACCCTTACACAACCATGGAATCGATCTGCTCCTATTTGTGGTGTTTGAGATTCCTCTGATCTTACCTGCTATGCTAGAGATTTTTATTGCCTTTTTAACTCTTTAACTAGCAAGGAAAGCAAACCTGATTAAGACCCCTATGCTACATCAGTGTGACAATTTCCTTACAGCTCATATTCTAACTCCTGGTCAGAGTTGCCAATGAGAGCATTAGAAACATTAGAGATTACTCTGTCCCTTCCTATCACATAATGGCTGTGGAATGTGAGACCCAATGGGTTTGACTGAGACTGGACCAATAAATTTAAATTTCCTGACCTCAACCTATTATGGTGCAGACCGACTCCTTATTTTCCTCTTATGCTTATATTTTGATTTCCATCTGATCTTTTACTAGATATTTTTGATTTTCTTCTTTTGTTTGCTATCATACAAGATTTAACTGGTCTGCCACCTTCCTTATAATCTACTGTTATTGTAACCCCCAATTTGGAAGAAATGAAGACATTCTGAAGAGATACTTGTGTTTCTTGGTCTATCAGACTATTGAAAAAAATGGGACTCCCCCTCCCCAAAGAAATGAATCTCAGGAATCTCCTGCTGGGAGAAAGAAAGTGTGCCAGCCTCAGTGGGAACGTGTGTCCTGACAACCCCGACCACCTGATGGGATGATTGGAACCCAGACAATGATGAGTTCAGTCTCAGGTGGGACCACACCTCTTGACCAGGATGGCTACTCCCGGTCATGACAATCATAGGTCTCTTTAGTCTTAGGTTTTCTTTTTCCTTGCTGTAACCTGTGTAAAAGGGATCTGTCAGTTCTAAGAGGAAAGATTGTTCAAGAATAACACTATCTTAAAGAGATAGGCCCATAGTCTAACAATAATGTCACTTGTCGGCCAGGCCTTGTCAATTTGGAAGTGCTTTTGAACAAATGTAAATTTTGTTGAGCTATTTGGGACATCCATCATGTGACAGAAAAGATCAGAGGGCTCTCTCTTCAGCTTCTGAGATTCTGTGGACCCTCTCAGAATAGAGACAAGAGGGATGACAAGTTCTGCCATGATTTATGTAATCATGAAGATATTGAGCCTTACTAGTTTGGGTCCCCTTAAGGAGACTTGCAGATGAACTGTCTTTTATAAACTTAGAGTGATTTCTAAGACAATAATTGGCAGAAACCAGTCCCCCTCCCGCCAGGTTCCGGAAGAAAAAAAACTGACCACTCTAGCTCTGCATTTTCTTTAAAAACTCATTGCATACTAATAATCATTGGCATGCCTTAAAAAAAATGTTTAGTGTTTGTGTATCTGAATGAGTTTTGGGTCATTTTGGGATTCATAAGAAAAATTGCTTCTGTATGAGAAAATTTAAATTTAAGGAAAAATGTTGGTTTTTAGACTTTATCTCTGGCAGGCTTATCTAAAATTAATTAAAATATTAATTTGAAGCTTATTCCTTAAAATGATATGGGCCTCATGCTTTCAAAAGTTAATTATGGGAGGTCAGGTTGAGAGAAAAATCAGATCAGAAAATTAGGAGAGCTAAGCTAAAAAGATACTTAGATGGGTATTTTTATTAAGTAGTCAATAAATAAATAAATAAATAAATTTTAAAAAGGAGAAGAAGAAGTCTAAATTGCTTTTGCTAGACAAACTGTAAAATCAAATGATTAAATTAATTCCAGGACTCCAGAGGTAGAGGCAGGCTTGTTGAGAAGTGTGTCTGGGGGTGGGCTTTTTTTGGTTTCAAATAATCAAGCTAGGCAATGTGTCTCTCTTTTCCTGCTACCCACAGAACTCTTGATCTGCTTCTCCTGAACTATGTCTGTTACACGATGCCATGCTTCCTGCCATAATGACAATAGACTAAACCATGAAACTGTAAGACAGCCCCAATGAAATGCTTTCCTTTTATAAGAGTTGCTGTGGTCATGGTGTCTCTTTACAGCAATACAACAGTGACTACAACAAAGCATTAAGGTCCATTAAGAGACAACAAAAGCCACGAGAAGTGTAAAGTGCTCTGTGTCTTCCACTAAGAATCCTCAGAGATCAAGTGTTACGCCTTGCTAATAAGAGAGAAACAGATTATAACGTACAGTGTAATGGTGAGGAACCTGGAGAGGGAGTTCAGAAGCTGCACAGATGAAGAGTTGAAGGGAGATAAGGAAAGATTGCTTCACCATGGGTGTGTGCGTGTGTGTACACACATAGGTGCATGCATGTGTGTTTGGAGTGTTTATGAATGAAAGACCGGTGAGAATACAGAAAGAGGGAAAGAAGAAAGGGGGGAGAGAGAGAGAGAGAGAGAGAGAGAGAGAGAGAGGAAGGGAAAGAGACAGAAAGAGAATTAAAAGAGAGAGAGCCAGTAGAAACTATATCATGGGTGTGTGTGTGTGTAAAGAATCAACAAGTAACCCTAGTCAGTGATATAGGGAGACAAAATAGAAATATTGCTATAGCTCTCTGTGACCCCCACCAAATAGGAGAGGATAAATTTGCCAGAACAAACCAATAGGTCTGTGATAATGTTACCTTCCTGGCAAGAGAAGATGTATAAAGAGACACTTGTATCCTTCCTTTGCTATCAGAGTAGTCCCCAATCACACTATCGAAGAAATAGGCTGACACCCGCTACCAGCCAGAGGAGAAACTTGTCTCAGCAGAGGCGCCAGAGCTTCTGAGAGCACCGTGCATGCAGGCCGAATGCTCACATAAATGAATAAAGTTACATTGAAAAACAGGATACAAACCTAGATACTAATGCTCATGCCAGCAAGATACTGCTGAAGGGACCCTGATATAGCGGCCTCTTGTGAGGCTATGCCAGTGCCTGGTAAACACCGAGATGGATGCTCACAGCCAGCTACTGGATGGAACACAGGGTCCCCAATGGAGGAACTAGAGAAAGTACCCAAG
>NC_034591.1:42425278-42429757 GCF_900095145.1 Mus pahari
TCTCTCTCTCTCTCTCTCTCTCTCTCTCTCTCTCTCTCTCTCTCTCTCGCCTTCTTGCTCTAGCTCTGTACCTCTGGGTGCTAACTACCAGCCTCTATTCCTCTCCTCTCTCTCTTCTGTCTCTACTACCCTCTCAACTCCCCTCCCCATGCCCTGAATAAACTCTATTCTATTCTATCCTGTCCTGTGGCTGGTCCCTCACGGGGAAGGGATGCCTCAGTGTGGCCCCCCCATATCCCCTTCTTCCACATCTGACTATACATCCACCAAAACATATTCTTTTCTCTTTATTGCTATAAGACATAATAACCCCCATTCCAACACACCTCAAAGCTCTGAAGTCACTTTGTCAAAGGTTTTTAATTTCCCGAAATTGGTGTGGTCTGACCCATGACATTGCCATTATCAGGACTCTCAGTACCTTCAGTACTGGCTAGAACTTCCCTCTGGGTAGGTAGGGAGCTTTTCCTCAGACTATAAGAAGCACTTGCCCTACCTTGTTACCGTGTGACTTCCACTTTGATAGATAGTTTGATCTAATTCCGTGACAGGTGACAGCTCTTTTTCTGTAGGATTCTTCGTTCCCAACTGGTGATTGAAACTTTCGGTTAATGTGTCTGTTCCTTTAATTATCTTAGCAATGTTTGGAGATGAACTTTCTCTCTGCTCTCGTTAATACAGGTAGTTTCCCTAGAAACTTCCTAGTATAGGAAGGTCCCTCAATAGTGGTAGAAAAGCCAATTCTTAGCGAGTGCCCATAGAAAATGTTTTTATTTTTTCTTTTTTAACTTCAAAAACATTTTTTTTATTATCATGAAAATAAAAACTCTTTCATTACCAAAGTCATGCAATGTTAATTCCTTGACCCTGCCGACAGCAAAAAATAGCATCTCTACAGAGAGCCATGTCAGAGAAGCACATACTTCTTTTAAAAGAATTACACAAGCTTCTAATCCCAGCCCTCGGGAAAGAGGCAGGCAGATCTCTTGAGTTTGAGGCCAGCCGTGTCTACAGAGCAGGACTTCGGGGACTGTACAGAGAAAAACAAAACTATATACATTTATATAAGTATTTCATCAAAGCATACATATTTCCAGTGTCAGAGAAAAAGAAAATAATCCCAAGTGATCTCAGTCCAGTGAAAACAGCACCCTGCGAGCCAGGCACACAGGTAAAGTCTAACCTGTGTAAAGTATAACGTGCACATCTGTTACCCTGCCCTTGGGAGGCTGAGGTAGAAAAGCTAAATTTAAAGTTAGCCCCTAGGCTACACCTTGAGGCTTTATCTCAAAACTAACCTTCTAAATAAAATCAAAACAAGCCTAGAAACCTGCCTAGAGCCTTGGGTGAGATACCCTGCCCCAGAAAAACAGAACACCGATAACAGAGGCAGCATTTAGCCATCTGTGATGCCATAAAACACCCAAATGTGCAGGTTCCTACAAGAACACCACCCACCCTCATTTCAAGCTTTTTTTTTTTTTTTTTTTTTTTGGTTTATTTTTATTTAGATGTGTATGTATATGTGCTTGTGTAAGCTTGTGTGCACCATGTGTATGCAGGTACCCTCAGAGGCTGGAGGGTACTGATTCTCTTGGAGTTAATAGACAGTTGTGAATGTCTTGCTGCCGGTGCTGGGAACCGAACCTGGAGCTCTGCAAGAGCGAGCGGTCAGCACTCTTAATTGATGAGGCATCTTCTCATCCCCATTCCCACATTTCGAAAACAAATGAACAAAAGAAAAAACAAACAAACAAAATTCTAACATTACCAACAAAACAACAACAAACCGCCCTTCTCTCTCTTTCCTTAAATCCCATAGCTGATCCAAAATTAGGCACACGAAGAAACCCAGCCGCCTCCCTTGGCAGCCCGCGAAGACTCACGCCAGGTCCCTACTACAATCAAGGAGCTGATCCCCTGTTTCTGGGACAGATTTTCAGGAACTTATAAAAACACCCTCAATTTTCCTTCTGGAGGTGGGGGCGGACGGAAGGTTCTCAACAACAGACATAGGATCCCTTGAAGCCGAAATGCCAGCGCTAAGGAGGTATTTTCCCAATTATGATAGATTTTTCCAGATGAACCTAGCTTATGTTAAAAATCACATGACAACCAGCTGGCACACTTAAGAAAAAGAAAAAAAAAAAACAAAACACTTAATGATTTCATAACCAACAAACACCCACGGGGCACCTCCCTCCCTAAACAGCCACCAGCCACTGATTCCCCAGGGCAGGGACATCTCCTTCCAACCCATGACTTTTGCTTTTTTTTTTTTTTTTTTTTTTTTTTTTGCAACAGTTCATTGTCTTTAGAAAAAAAAAAAATGTTTTCACTATATCGGCCTGCAGCCTGTGGTGCCATTTCCCCCCAAGCATTACAGCCTCAGAAGAAATTCATAACGCCATTCGGATTCTTATTTAGACAAAAAAAAAAAAAGGTTTTGGTCTGAACCTGTACCTGGCACCTGGTAGCCCTGACAGAATGTGCTTGTCACTCTGGTCCTCAGTAGGCCACTTCAAAACAAGTAATAATGAATAGAATGGAAGAAAGAAAAAAAAAAAAAAAAAGAGNAAAAGATCGTATTCATTGGGAAAGGGAGCAAAGCAGCCGAATGGCCAATGGCCGTCTCCCCTGCTTCCAGCTATTTAAGGGATCCAAATCTGGGACGGGGGTGTTACCTTTAGGTAAGGAAAAGAAGTGTGCCTAGCTAAGCCATCCTGATCAAGACCAGCTCCCACCGGTCATCCTTGTCTTGGCTCCAGTCTCTCCTTCAAGGTGGTCCGGTCTGACTAGTCCAGCAACCTCTGTGCGGAATCTCTTTCCTGGAGACAAACTCTGCCTCTGGCAGCAGGCACAGGGCTCCCAGCCCCTTCTTTCCCAGCATGAGACTGCTGGGGAAATTCCGATTTCTTGGGCTTCCATCATCTCAAGAATCTGTTGGCCTCTGGGAGGAGCACAGCTGTCTATTTACAGTATCTTTACCGCAGAATGGTGAGGTGAATAACTCCAAACCTGTCTGCTAGCGGGAGCTGGGCTCATGGGGTCCTACTGTGAAGAGGACTGGCTCACCCAGGCAAATCTCCAGTCAGAATGAACAGATAATCTGTGCTGGAGACAGCTGCTTAGAAAAGTTTTCTACCCTGGTCAGAGGTGAAACTTGTCTTTCAACGCAAAAGCAGGGCTGGTGCATCGTGCTTGGCTCCACAGAGCTCACATCTCTTAACATCACACTTCCGGGTTCTTGTAAAGACTGTGTATGGTTGGAAAACCAGGGTTATGTTTTCTACGGCAACTCACCCCGTTGGCTTCACTAAATATGATTTCTGAGCTCTGTTCTGATGCTTTGTGCCTGTCACCTAAACCCGCCTGAGTAACATGATTACAGATTTCTAGGACTGAGGATCTGAGGGTCTGAGTAGGGTGTTGTTCCTTGGGATACACAGCAGTTGATCAGAGCTCAGGGAAGCTCTTAGTGATCAGCTCTGCCAAGCCCCACCTTCTGGGCTCCTCAGTGAGCCCATCTCTGTTTTCCTCTGCAGCCACCACAATATAGTTTCTTCAGGGCTACAACCACATTGCTTTTTCTGGTTGAGGCAGTCAGCAACTGGTGTTTTAGATTTTTTTTTTAATATCCACGTCATACTAAGCACATTCCATCAAGTATCTAAGGGAGAGTTACTGGGACCACCGGGACCCAGCCATGCAGGAACTCCACCAGACCAGTAGCATAAGTTCCTTTCAGTCTGTTTGGGCTGGTTCCCTGAGCAGACCTTGGGCGCAAATTCTGAAGTCCAGTGGAGCTTCTGGAGGAAGCTCCACTCCCAGGTGCTCTAACATGCTAAGGATCCCAGGATCCCAGGAGCTTGGTCACACCAGGATCTCAGGGTCCCAGAGACAGCTTGACTGCCAGGAGCTCTGACATACCCAGAATCTCAGGACTACAGGACCCTGGATCACAGGATCACAGAGATAGCGGGACTCAGAGGAGTTCTGACACAACCAGTATTACAGGAAGGACAGACTTCAGTCAGATATAGCTACGGCGGGTAGCACTAGTGAGAACCAGATGGTGGGAGGCAAGCATAAGAACATAAGCAACAGAAACCAAGGTTACTTGGCATCATCAGAAGCCAAATAAATAAATAACCCCCTTAAAGAAATATCGGAGAGCACAGGTAAACGGGTAGAAGCCCTTAAAGAGAAAACACAAAAATCCCTTAAAGAATTACAGGAAAACACAACCAAACAGGTGAAGGAAACGAACAAAACCATCCAGAATCTAACAGTGGAAATAGAAACAATAAAGAAATCACAAAGGGAGACAACCCTGGAGTTAGAAAACCTAGGAAAGAGATCAGGAGCCATAGATGCAAGCATCACCAACAGAATACAAGAGATGGAAGAGAGAATCTCAGGTGCAGAAGATACCATAGAAATCATTGACACAACAGTCAAAGAAAATGCAAAAAGCAA
>NC_034591.1:42429768-42433379 GCF_900095145.1 Mus pahari
GACAATTAATTTGGGAGGTGGCTTGTAAGAGAACAACAAAGAGTAAGACTGAATGTTTTATTTGATATTTATAATTATTGTACCAATTTTGAAAAAGAGGACCTTATAAGTTACTCTTTTTCTGAGATGAATGCTTTTTAAAATCATCACAGCCAATGAACCAGAACCTTACCCTCACTTAATGTCTGTGCCACCCTCCAAGCAGAACCATTGTTCATTGAAAGAGTTGATGAATGACTTCATGGATAGACCAACTTAATACACACACCATTTCTTAAATGAATGTAACCTGTTCCCTGTGGGCTGAGAATGATGACAATCACTCAAGTCAAATAGCTTTGACCATAGCAGGAAATATGCTATGGAAAATTATTAAATATTAAATATGAGGAAATATTAATATTAACATTAATAGTAATATTGTATATTTAATTAAATTATTAAATATGCAGGAAATATTATTTGTATCCAAATAATTGTGCCTACAATTCATTCCTTGGCGCACCAGAACTGTCAACTCTTAGCTTCGCTACTATGGAGGTAAAATCCTTCAGTGATGTGAGGAACATTGGAGTACAGCCTTATTACAATGAACTCCAGTGTCTAAAAATTGTTCTTATTTTGGATTTGTACCACAGTAAGAGCCAAGATTTTAAAAAGCTACTAAAAACAAAACAATCAAACAAACAAAAAAGACTTTATCCATTTATGTTCATTTAATAACATGTCCACAATTTTATGATTGATATAAAAATATATATTGTGCTGAATATAATAAAAAAATTAGTTTTAAAAAGTGGGTTCTAAAGAAATCCAAGACTAGAGTAATGTGGGACTATAATCAAAGTTACATTTTTACATGCAGTATATATGAAAAGGTGTGAAATAACTAAATCAATGAAAGGCAAAAAAACAAAAACAAAAACAAAAAACCAACCAACTAAACAAACAAAACCAAAAACCCTAGGGGAATCAAACATGCTGATGTCAGAATTGCATGCACCTCCGAGAGTGGCTGCCCCTGTCAAGTCTGTCTGTCCCATACCACTGCTCACTCTTCTTCCCTGAACCACTAGGCTACAACAGTGTGAGGCTTAAGGGACTTCGGTTGCTGTGTTGGGTAAACAGGGCCTCCTCTTCTCAGTTGTAAATATAATACAAGAAAAATATAGAATATAAGAAGGATTTGGCCCAGATGACTGATAAAGTCCTTTTCAAACCATACCTTGTAAGAAATAGATTTTTAAAAAAGAAAAGGCCTGGTTTCTAAGGAGCTTTTACTTATAATGCACTGGAATAAGTTAGAGAAAATGCAGAGACAGGAGCGTGACTAATTTGATCACAATAGATAGTCAAATGGAATAATTAGGATTCAAAGCTGATGAGTTTTTTGTTTTTGTTTTTGTTTTTTTTTTGCATAAATTTTCTTCTTGACTGTCTAGCAGCACGAGGGTATCTGCTAACTGCCGTGTCTCTCAATTTCTTCTGCTTAGCTTGGATTGCTCCATCATTCTGTTTACATGGGCTTATCTTGATGACTAGCAGTGAGCGTAGTTTATAGGGGAGGAAAATGTTAATTTCATTGGGCAAGAATAAGATCACTACCACACTATTTGAATTGTGACCAAGAGCATTGACAGAGACAAATTTGAAGCAAGCTTTATTAAATACTGGGCGGGATGACGGACACCAGCCAGGTCCAGATCCAAGATTCCCAGAGAGTGGCAGAGAACTATGTTAATAAAGTGCTTCTAAAGGCAAAATCCACAAGGCTGCATGCTTCCCACCTTTGTCCAATTGGGGGAAAGCATGCGTCCTGTCATATCTTCTGTCTACATGTGATCAAGCACAGCTTGTGCAGTTGGGGCAACCAACCTCTTTTACAGAAGTAAAAACATGTGATCTGTCCCTGGGCAAGTATGGCTTATAGATTAGAGGCATTTTTGTTTTACAGAGTTTTTAAGCACAGTAATTTAAACCTAAAACAAGACTGTAGTAGCCCTCACTGTAGAAGGAGAAAATGTTTTAAAACTGGGAGTAGTCAAGAGTCTGTAGGTAATTATTCTGCCCCAGAACAGCAGTGAGCTGTCCTGAGGTGATTTCTGACTCCAGAGCAAATTTGAGGACAGCACCCCAAGTCAGCATTCCCTAGTGCCTCACAAACCTTGCTGCAACTATAAACACCTAAAGAGCCTTTAAAATGCAAACACTTGGACTGGGGGTTGTAGTTGGGTTGGTAGAGTGCTTGCCTGGCTTGCTGTGCCTGAGGCTCTCAGTTCTACCCCTAGCACCCAAGCACCACATTCACCAGCAGTAGTGGCTTACACTTGTATAAGCACTTGGATCAGCACTTAGGAAGAAAAGGCAGGGAGATCAGGAGTTCATAACAAGTTTGAAGTTAGCCTGGGCTACATGAGACCCGATCTCAGTCTCTGTTTCTCTGTCTCTCTCTCTGTCTGTCTCTGTCACACACCACACACACACACACACACACACACACACACACACACACACACACACACACAAATACAGATCCTTGGTTCTTACTGCCTTCGCTAGACATTATAATTTAATTGGCGTGTGCTGAGGCTAGAAATCTCACAAACATCCCAGGGACTCTAATGTAGAACAGAGACTGGGAACCCTTGGAGTCTGGTCGGTATCCTGCTGAGTTGATAACATGAGTTTATTTAAGATCTGTGTAATGGGGAACCCACCAAGGACAACCACTTAGAGACAGTATATACCCAATTGAAGTCTTCAGTCCTTCTGGGACCATAATCCAACTGTCCCAGGACCTAGGTGCGGCCTCAAGTGTCCAGAATATGGGGTATTTTAAGACAGAAACGACATCTTGGAATCTTACTTGCTACATGCAGAGTCTGGGTTCTGCACAGTAGACAGCTTGAATCAAACAGTTCTATTAAAAGATAAGCGATTAGCTGGAGGGGCTTCTGAACAAACAGGCGGTTTTAACAAAGGCTAAAACAATTAGCTAGGACAACCTGACCAGCAGTTCCTAGAATAGAGTTGGGTTGTTTTCCAGTGGAGTCTCTGTGAGGAAGATTAGATTCTAGATAAACACGGAAATGGCCTCAGCAAGAATACAAGCTGGGGGAACCTTGGCACTGTCTTATCCCACCACACTGAAGGTGAAATTATAACGGCTCCTTTAAGACATTAAGAGGGCTGATCTCACAGCCTTAAGGAATTGGACCACAATCCCTTGCAGCTCTCTCGGTTAAGAACCCGTTCCAGATCCTAACTTATGATCCTAACCAGTACCTGGATCTGCCATGCCTTTGCAACAGAAGTTCTCCCAAACTAAACTCTGTGGTGTGAAAACTCCCACCAGCCCCCAAACTTATAAAAGCCCAGCCCAGATGGTTTCCTTTGTTGGTGGAATTTCTCTGAAGGCCCCATTCTCTGGCTCTTGCCTGCCATTCCTCTCATGGCAGCTTTATCTTTATTTTTGTTACTCTTAACTTTAAGCAGTCCCTCTACTGGAGCTCTTCCCTGGGCTTTGAACAGAAGCCTCTCTTTCCTTTGAGGCTCTGTTGCAGATTTTAATACACTGCTGTTTTCCTCCCTCCCTCCCTCCCTCCCTCCCT
>NC_034591.1:42434144-42455600 GCF_900095145.1 Mus pahari
GAGGAGAGGAGAAGAGAAGAGAAGAGAAGAGAAGAGAAGAGAAGAGAAGAGAAGAGAAGAGAAGAGAAGAGAAGAGAAGAGAAGAGAAGTAGAGGCTGGCCATGACCATGTGGAGAGATGGGAAGCAAGGGAGCAACAGGCAAGAGAGAGACAAGAAAGAGTAAGAGAGTAAAAGTAAGAGAGTGGAGGGGGCAAGCAGCTTCTTTTATAGTGGGCCAGGCTTACCTGGCTGTTGCCAGCTAACTATGGGGAGGAGCATACCTAGCTGTTGCCAGGTAACTGTGGGGGTGGAGTCCAGACAGAATACCAACAGACCTTGCTCCCCAATTTAAAACTGTTGGTTAAATGAAACTGTGACAGCCAATTACTGGGAAGAATAGAGAGACAGATGGAGTTTGAATTTCCAGGCTGGGAGTCACAGGTAGGCACCATGAAGGAGGAGGGAGAGAAGGAGGACAGAGAAGACTGGAGGTCTCCATGAGTCTTGATGAACTAACAGCACACGCCAGAGTGACAAGCCTCCCCAGGACACCACACTGCTGGAGCAGAAATAACTCTGGGAATTTCAAACAGCAAGTATTTGGCGAGCATAGTTGAACCAGTAGCTAGACTAGCATGAAGAGATTTTGATTAGGGGTAATCCCCCAGTAATTACACAGAGCCTATCAAATACGTATAATAGTTTGAGTCTCATTTACTTAAAGTTAGATGAGGATTAGTTTAATAAATATTACTTTACTCTGTGAGAAACCTATGTTTGCCAAGACCTATAAATACAGATGCAATGGTCAGCAATTTTATTGCCAATCCCTCATAGTGGAGGTGCATTTAAAGTCATAAGATGTAATGTTATCATGATGTAAAATAAAGAATTCTTTTTCCTTTTTAATTTTATTTTAAAATGTATTAGTGTAATGTAAAAAAAGTAAGTACACATATGTAGCTGTATTTTATTAATTAATTAATTTATTTATTTTGGCTTGATTGGGTTTATATATCTACCACCTTTCTCCACCCTCATCCCACCCTAATCCCTTCTATCACCACCTCCAGCATCAGTTAGGAGAGAAAGGAGGTTAGAGAGGAAAGGGACATAGACCTCTTTAGACTACTTCCTGTTGGTTAGGCCTATAGGGTTCCTTGGCGCAGTTGTTAGAGTATCTCCAACCAACAATCAGCTATCCGTCAGCAGTAAAAGCAGCAAATTCAGCAGCAGGACTCAAAGACAGCAATGGCAGCAGCCATGGAAACAGCCATCCCAGGCTTTCCCAGGCTCTCACCTTTACACTCTCTTAAGAGTTCCTAGAATTCCAAATGTAAACTATCTTCAGCTGGCAAAAATCATGCCCCTCCTACAGCATGTGACAAATCATAGTTAGCAGCTGTGGACAATCTAGAGCAGCCCCATATTCCACACCTGGAATTAAAACCAAAAAACATAATCCCATAACATAACTGGGTTAAAAAAAAATAAAATCTCAGTACACACCCGCTTAGCACAGTCTGAAAGGAAGTATTTTCTTGGGTGTGTGGAAGGATACGTAGGGGTAAGAGCTGGGGGGGGGGGTTGATGAGGAAGATGACTGGAAGGGCTTTTGGGCAATTTTTATAATACATCTTCTTGTGTCCCCAGAGTATTCTACTGGGGTACCTGGGGTGTTGAAGCAATACAGTCACAAGCAGTGTGGTACTCTAACTCCTACACAGACTGCTTCAGGCTCATCATAGCTTTTTCCAGACTGCTGTGTAAAGACACTCGTTTTGTTTGTTTTGTTTTGAGACAGGGTTTCTCTATGTAGCCTTGGATCTCCTGGAGTTCTCTCTACAGACCAAATTGCCCGCCCCTCCCCCCCAACTCAATAAATCCTGCCTCTGTCCCCTGAGTACTGGAATTAAAGGTATGCCACTTTTGGTAATATACTCTCAGCTTACAAGTATGTTAAAATGTGAAAGGATGGGAGGTACCTACTCCACATCACCCCAATCATTGCTTTGGTAAAGAGTTTGATAATTCTAATATTTAAAGAGAGAAAACTAAGAACTCTTGATGATTTCAAAAAAGCAGCCATACAATTTTAAAATGTTCTTTTCATTTATGTGGAAAAACAAAACTAGTTTGTCATCCAAAGTATGATAAAGAGATGACTCTGCAATATATTATAGTATCAGAAAACCTGGGTCTTCCCAGTTTGGGAGGCTATGATGACCATGACAGCTAGATGATTATCTTCAATGGAGAAACAAACAAGGGCTGGAGAGATGGCTCAGTGGTTAAGAGCACTGTCTGCTCTGCTAGAGGTTCTGGGTTCGATTCTCAGCAACCACGTGGTGGCTCACAACCCTCTGTGATGGGATCTGATGCCCTCTTCTGGTGTGTGTCTGAAGACAGCTGCAGTGTACTCATATAAATAAATAAAAAAATAAATCTTAAAAAAAGAGAAACAAACCTCAAAACAAAACAACAACAAAACCCAAAACACTTACCCCACTTTAGGGAATCCTTGAAAAACATAATTAATCTTCCCCACAGGTCAGAGAGGAATTGGTATATTTCCAACTACAAATAATTTCTTCTACTTTCAAACATTGACCTGTAAGCTTTCTTTTTCCTTTCTAGATTTATGTGTTGCGAGGTTTAACATGAACTTTAGTTCAACCTTAAACATGAGTTGGGAAGAAAAGAAAATATGTCTAGGGTGGAGTCTGCAACAAGAAACGCAGAATTCCAAATCAGGGCTAAAAACCAGATTCAATGGTTTTTTTAGGGTAGGATGTGGTCCAAATAGGAAAACTCTGAGGAGATGGCCCAGAAACCAGACTTCAGGCTCAAGTACTGAAAATTTTAGGCCAGGAAATAACACTAGGAAGTCCAAAGGAAAAACTAGGGGCCCAGAATTATGGATTTCAGCTCAGGAATAGAGTTAGGCTGTCTGTTTTACCAATGCCCTTGACCAAGCCAATTCTTCTGTTTTCCAATTTAGATAAATCCGTCCAGCCTTATGATTGCTCCTGAGATGGGGTTTTAAGAGACATCTGGAAATGACAAGATTCCAATTTGGCACCAGATGGCTGGCCACACCCACACATTTTCCTCTTGTTGCCTGTGTCTCTTCCCTTCAGTTCCTGCCTCGTCTCTCTCCTCTGTGAATATTCCTCCACTTGCGTTTTCATTTGAATTTTTTCTTTCTTTCTTTCTTTTTTTTTTTAAAAATCCCTCTTTTTGAAACTTTGCGACAGGGCTTTTCTTTGTAGGCCTGGCTGTCCTAGCGATTTGTCTTCCTCTGCTTCCTAAGGGCTGGGATTAAAGGCCTGTGCCACCATGCTCTCGTTACATTTTTAAGCATACAAGATTACTTTTCTACAAGACTGGAAAAAAAGTGAATTAAATCCAGATTTGGGTTTTCATCAGTGTATATTACTAGATACTTGTTAATTAAACGACAAAGGTCTGAAATCAATCCAAGAGCAGAAAGCAAAGCACAACAAACAAACAAAACCCAAATGAACTTCATTCTCTTTTTTTTTCCCCCAGCTACAATAAAGTCATGGTCGCAAATCTGTACAGCTTGGATCTCTGCCAGAAGTAGGCAGGATTAGTCTGCAAAGACACCGGTCACTGTGGCTCTGGTGTGTAGGAACATACGGGTTATGGTGGATTTAAGGAGAATGGCCTCTTAGGCTCATAGATTTGACAACTTGATCCCTAGTTGATAGAATTGCCAGGGTAGAATTAGGAGGCGTGGCCTTGTCGAAGGAGGCGTGACCTTGTCAGAGAAGGCGTGTCTCTGGAGGCCTGCTTTGGGGTTGAAAGGCTTCCTGCAGTCTCTTTCTGTCTGGTGATTGTAGATCAACTTGAGAGCGCTCATTCATTTCTACCACAATGCTTGTGCTTTGCTTTTGTAGCCTTTGACACCATAAGCCAAATGTCACGGTCATGGTGTTCTACCACAACTACAGAACAGTACCTAAGACAGGTGGATCTTGGGGATTTAGAGCCGCTTCATCCAGCCCTTGTCATTTCTTCATGATTGCAGCTAGCAGACATTCACTTTGCTTTCATTCTTTTTCTTCATCCTTTATCGTTCTATCTTCTCAGTATTTTGAACCCTTACCAGGAGAAGGTGTTGAAAGATGATGGATTGACAAAGCAATCTTGGTTTCCCAAGACCACACTGGAATGGTAATAAAGAACACAATGGCAAATAGAAAGGGCCCAAGTGACTGACATTTTCCAGTCAGGGTTCGTCAGTGGGAAAGCGTGGAACAGTAACTGAATTAAGGGGCAGAGGGAATCGTTTAGGAGGCCAGAAGGGCTCCTTTGTGCAGGAGGGCGACAGAAGCCCAGGGCAGTTTAAAGTGAGTGGGTTGAGCCCATAGGGACCAGTACGAAATGCGTGCACAAATATATTCACCCTCAACCATTATCTGCATGCCCTGCGTGGGAGTCCAGACTGTCAAGTGTTTTAATGGAGTTTTTTTCCGCTTTCAAATACTTCCACAGATTTCTTAAACTTCCTTTAGGGTCTGTTTGAGCATAACTACACTTGTCAGGAAATTTGTTTTATACTATTAACTTAGTTTAATTATTCCATCCTGTACACACTATCTTTCAAAGGAGCTGGGGCATAATTCTCTCCATAACATGCGTGCTTATGCTTGGAGATAATTATAAAATGTTCTCTCAAGACGAATGACTTCTATGTCTTTCGGCACAGCCATTTATTTTCCAAACCCTTTATCACCCTTGTGTGTCCCCTCTGATCTGCTTCCAAATTTCCTGCATTTATCATGCCAAGCTGTAGAGCAGAATACTGAAAATGCAGCGCTCCCGAGAGACCCCCCGCAACAAAGAGAAGGCAAGTGCTTAAGGTGTATTTTATTTTTATGTAGATTTTAAAGCACCTTTCCATGCATCTTCCTTTCAAACTCAGATTGTTGTGTGGGTCTGTCTATATTCAGTGGGGTTGAGTCAGAGGTAGCCACGTACTCATTTGCATCTGTTTAAAGTCCACCAGGTCCTGAGGATATATCAGAAATTCATAGTTCTTTGTTTCCCTTGGAATACAAATAGTCTAGGAATGGGAGAAATCATAGAGGCTTCTATAGTCCAGACTTGTGGAGATGTTGAAATGTTCTGTATCTGTGTGTTGCAGTAGCCTACTGTGCATAGGCACATGGCCTGTGAAAATGTGGGCAAGGCAAGGAACTGGAGGCGAACCCCACCCCCACCTTCCTGTCGCACTGGGGAGCAAACCAGCTCTACCACTGAACTATGATTTTAGCCCTCTGTAATTTATTTCTGAAAGGCTATCTTAAAAATTTGCTAAAGATTGTCTTCGTCATGAAATCCCGTCTCAGCTGGCCCAGAGCTTTGACTTAACGTTACCTATAAATAGTTGTATGTAGCTAGCAGCGTGATCTTTGGACCATCCTGAGGTCAGAGACTTAAGCTGAAGAGTGCAGCAGAAGTCACGCTGTTGTGTTCCGCTCTCATTAACTGGTGATGCTTGAAAGATGGAACCTAGGGCATTGTGCATGCTGAGCCAGCACTAGGAAGCTTGGTCTTCAGCTCAGCTCCCACCTCCTCTCTTCTTTCAGTTTAAACTCTTGTATTTTTGAGAAAAGGTTGTGCTAAGTTGCTGTCTTAGTTAGGGTTTTACTGCTGTGAACAGACACCATGATCAAGGCACTTCTTATAAAGTACAACATTTAATTGGGGCTGGCTTACAGGTTCAGAGGTTCAGTCCATTATTATCAAGGTGGGAGCATGGCAGCATCCAGGCAGGCATGGTACAGACGGAGCTGAGAGTTCAACATCTTCATCTGAGGGCTGCTAGCAGAATACTGACTTCCAGGCAGCCAGGAGGAGGGTCTTAAAGCCCACCCCCAACAGTGACACACCTACTCCAACAGGGCCACACCTTCTAATAGTGCCACTCCCTAGGCCTAGCATATACAAACCATCACAGTTGCCAAAGTTGGTCTTGACTTTGCAACCCTCTTGCTTCATCATGTCCCAAGCGGCAGATTACAGGCCTGCACCAGTAGGGCCCATCACAAGGCATACCGATAAGCCGTATTTTAGGGCAAATATGATGAGAAGCATCTTAATGGAATCCAAGTGTTGGCTCCCTGTAAACATTTTTTTTCAGTAATGTTGGTATTATGTAAGTAATCTTTGAGGTTTTCTTCAGAAATACATACTCAGCTTTTCACATAGTACAGTAAATTGGTTCTCAAGTACATGTAAATGAGCACAAAAATGAAAACACCAGGTGATGAGATGGGGAGCAAGCATGTTTTGGTGAAGAAGAAAAGTCTCACCTTAGACTCGGAACAGTCTTGCTAAGCCAGACAACAGGGCAGTTTTCACTAACCCATGACAACACATACTGGCATAAGGAGGTCATATCAAAGGATATATATATATATATAACAAAAATTATAAATATAAATTTATCTTGTTCATATATATGAACAAATATATATGTATATATTTGTGTATATATGTATATATATGTAAGCAAAATATATCCCCAAAACACAGATATACAGCAGACTTTAAGCTGAATCAAATATATAAACATACACACATATACACATATATATATATACATATAATACATATGTATGTTTTTGTACATGCATACATAATATATACATACATATATATGTGTGAGTATATACATATATATTTATAACTGATTCAATTTAAAGTCTTCTGTGCATCTGTGTATTGGGGACATATTTTGTTTAGTTGAGTTTTTTTTTGTTTTTGTTTTTGTTTTTTGTCTTGGCTTTTTTTTTTTTTTTTTTTTTTAGTTTTTCAAGACAGGGTTTCTCTGTATAGCCCTAGCTGTCCTGGAACTCACTTTGTAGACCAGGCTGGCCTCAAACTCAGAAATCAGCCTGCCTCTGCCCCCCGAGTACTGGTTAGTTGAGTTTTTAAAGGATTTTAAAACCCAGGGACAGTGAACAGATGGGCAAAGATAGAAGTCAATAATCACCCTTGCTTTCTCATGCATATACATTCTCCAGATAAGTCTATAAAGAGTCTCTTCCTCATGAGTCTTTTCTGCTTATGGGAAATATATAGTAGATATAGATATATTTCTTAAAAGCAATACAGTTTTATGGTTCTTTGTAAATATATAGCTGTTGACTTCATTATTGTTTTCTTGCTCTGACCTTTTCTTTCTTACATTTCTATTTCTTTCTTTGAGGTGACATTAAACTTACAACACCTGTTTCGAGCGAGTGACCTTGACTGTTTTTTTTTTTTTCCTGACAAAATAGAAGCTGTTCTAAAAGTGCTTCTCTTCCTTCTAACTTCAAACTTACTTGTGCTTATACCCGGTATATTCTGTTTTTTTTCTCCCTTTGCCATAACTGATTTTTCTAGTTTGGTTTCTGTTACTGTGGTAAAACACTGACCAAAGCAACTTGGATGTGGATCAGGTTCATTTGGATTACAGGTTACAGTCCATCGTGGAGGGAATACTCCAGGCAGGAGCCTTGCTGTGGGGTAGCCACCAGAGCGGACTGCTCAGGCATGGATATAAGCCAATAAAATGTCCTTATTAGCCAGCTGGCGACTAAATGGGTGTTTGGGATCTCAGTGTGTAGACTTTCCTGGGGTGAGCTTTCAAGCGCAAAAGCCATGTTCTGGGTTGACATACTTCAGTTAACAAGAACAGTTAGCCAAAAGTGAAACCACAGAAGCCAAACAGCAAGGTTAGTACACTTAGAGACTTTCCCAGAACTATAGACTTTGATAGATATGGCCTTTGTTTTCATTTTTGGCAAGTGGTGCTGTCTATATTGTTTTATGGCCTGACTGGTACTTCTGTCATGGAGCCAGTTGTGCTAAGGTCTGGGGGCCTATGAAGATCTGGGACCCTGTTACAATGTAGAGGCAGGAACCGAAACAGAGACCATGGAAGAATACTGCTAGACCACTGTTGCTCATGCTCAGCCTTCTTCCTTAAACAACCCAAGGCAATCTACCTGGAGTGCTACTGCCCATAGCAGCTGGGCCATCCCATATCAATAACTGACCAAGAAAATACCTTAAAGCCATGCCACAGGCCAATCTGATGGAGGCAGGTCCTCTCTTGATGTTCCCTCTTCCCAGGTGATTCTAGGTGGTGTCATAGTGACAGCTGAAGCTAACAATGGCAGTGCCTCCTTCACCTGTGCTTTACAAGTCCTCCCGTGTTTACAAGAGCTCATCTCTCCTTAGCTGTTGAAAGATTTCCTTCTCAATTTATTTTGTTCTCATTATCTATCCATTGTCAGTTTTCAGATGACTTTCTCCTATTATATACTCGCCTTAAATGTCACACATGTTCAGACCACAGCAGTCACAGCAAACCTTAATTTCAATATCTTCAGTTCTAAACCAAAGCTTGTTTTACAATTCTGTCTCTGTCTCTCTGTCTCTCTGTCTCTCTGTCTGTCTCTGTCTGTCTCTGTCTGTTTCTGTCTCTCTGTCTCTCTATCTCTCTGTTTCTCTCTCTCTCTCTGTCTCTGTCTCTCTCTGTCTCTGTCTCTCTCTGTCTCTCTGTCTCTCTGTCTCTCTGTCTCTCTCTCTTTTTGTGGTGTGTGTGTGTGTGTGTGTGTGTGTGTGTGTGTGTGTGTGTGTATTTTTCTGGGTCAAATAAGCTTTTATGTTTGAAGTGAATTATTAATCTGCTTCTAATCTACAGACTAAAGGTGGACCAATGTCACTGTCATGACCAGGGTTCATAGAGTAGTGTCATAGAGTAGTGTCTTTTCTTGCTGGAAGACTTTCCCTTGGTTGCTTGGATGAAGTATGTAGCTATGTGGGGCGCGCCTATGTGAGAGCAAAGCAGGAAGGAGTTCCAGGCAGTCGTTTGCTAGGAATCATGGCTCTCAGTCCACAGCCTTCAGAATCAATCTCTGCCTAGTCCTACCTGTGTGAGCTTGAGGACTGACTTTCTGCAAAGTCACTCTCATTATAGCCCTGTGAGTTGATAAAAAGAAAAAGCCCTGGTTCATAATTTGCAGAAATTTTGAGATGTTGAAAGTGCTTTAAGTTGCTAAATCTGTGATAGTTACATATGCAATAATAGCCAAGAAATATCCTATTCATTTATTACTTCTCTATAAAGTCCTTTCTTCTTTGTTTTGTTTTGAAACAGGGTTGGTCTCTGTAGCTCTGACTGTTCTGGGACTCACTGTATAGACCAGGCTGGCCTCGAACTCACAGAGATCCATCTGCGTCTGACCCTCAAGTGCTGGAATTAAATGTTCTACCATGCCTGTCCATCCCCAACTTTTGTATTACCTGTTAAAAATTTTTGGAGACTTTACATTTCTAATCCATCAGTTGTGTGTTGTGAACGGGATCTCGTGTGCTCTGGGTTTTGTGTTGTGAGTACCTTTGCCAATCTAGTCTGAAAATTGACTGAGATCTCTCCAGTCAATGATTTCTCAGCTCACAAAGTTCTCTTCCCATCATTCCATTGCCTAAATAAAATAAAACTGTTAGAATTAGCAGATAACACACAGGGGCTAATGTTTCTCTATAGCCCTGATATGTGGATACAGTATCCTACCAGAGAATGCCTTCCATTTCTACACCCACCTTCTATAAAGCCTTTTATTTTATTAGAATACTGCTTTGAATCCTCAGAAACTATCCCTGAAGCCCCTTTCATTCCAGATCTTTCTGCTGGCTTCACATCACAATTCTAAAATTCTTATCCAGATGCAAAAACAGAATTCATCACACCATTGATTGCAGTATTTTCCATTCACCTAATGGGACTAAAGCATTTCATGCTCATATGATACACATTTTCTTTTGTTAGAATCAAGAACTTACTGAAGGTCACACGATTCTGTTTTTAGTTCTGTCTTCTTAAAGCACCACTTCCGTTTTTAACATCTATGATTTAATGCTTGGCAAGTGACAGTTTTGCTCAGTAACTACACATGATCCTCACAGTTGTTATAATGAGATATCAAAGGTGCAAGTGAACAAACAATAGGGAGCGTGAGGACTTTGCCTCTGTCCAGTGGTAGTCCACAAAACCCACACAAACCCAGGGGTTCCTGTGGGCTAGCTCACCATGAATATGAAGAGACGCTGGGAACATTCACACCCTCTTCAGTTTAGGTTCAGGCACACATTGCCCTTTCCCTGAGAACAGTGATGAGCCTAACACAGGCAGAGTACTCTGCTCAGCTTGATGCATATGCTGCCCAGCTTCCCAGAGTCTTTGCCAGACATATTTTAGAGTTTGAAGATCAAAATAACTGGAATGGAATATTTAAGTCTTTGATCATCACTTCCTCTACTGAACACCGGGAAACTCAATATCTTCCTGTTTTTCAAAAGTGATGGGGAAACACCCACTTTCTAAAACATCTTCAAGTTATTCTTGAGACCCATAGGTTACACATTAAAAGAAAGAAGGAAGGAAAGAAAGGAAGAAAGCAAAGAGAGGGGAAGGATGGAAGGAAGGAAGGAAGGAAGGAAGGAAACGAGGGAGGGAAAGAGGGGAGCTGGTGACAGGAATATTCATAGTTTTGGAGCTCATGAAGGTTTTCTGAAATCCACGGATGTGTATGTGACAGTGAGGAGGGGGTCTCTCTGTCATGGTTTCCATACAGCACTCATGCACCACTCAACTTTGTATTTATCACATTGGAAGTTTAACCCAAACTATCCTAGCAACATGTTATCGTATATTAAAAATTTATTCATGCAAAGAATTTGGTTAATATTTTAGGCATTTCTTTTTAAAATTATTTATTTATTTATTATATGTGAGTACACTGTAGCTGTCTTCAGACACTCCAGAAGAGGGAGCCAAATATCATTACAGATGGTTGTGAGCCACCATGTGGTTGCTGGGATTTGAATTCAGGACCTTTGGAAGAGCAGTCAGTGCTCTTAACCACTGAGCCATCTCTCCAGCCCTATTTTAGGCATTTCGAAGACCTAAATTTCCTAGCAAGTTTACATTGAGGAAAGGGAGAAAACTCAAAAGGTCCATGAGTCAAGGATGGCTACATGTCAGTCTCCTTTTCTTTAAAGGATTTCCTTAATTCCCCAACCTCACTATCAATGTTGCTGAGGCTTCAGAGAGTGTGAACAGTATGCATTAACAAAAGCATAGTGAAGCTGGCCTTGGTGGTGCACGCCTTTAATTCCAGCACTCAGGAGGTAGCAACTGGCTGATCTCTGAGACTGAGCCCAGCCAGGTCTATAGAGCAAGATACAGGGCAGCCAGAGCTACACAGAGAAACCCTATCTTTAAAAAAACCATGATTAAATCAATAAACTTAGAAGAGAGAGGTTTTCTTTTATAAAACCAACTCATACGCACGATAACACTGTACTGTATAGGATAAACCTTTCTTTGTGGAAAGATGTCTGCTGTCCTATTGTATTTTGAAAGTGAGTTTCTCTTGTCATATATGTGTCGTTGATAGAATATGTCATGATTTTGATAGTTATTAAATATATAATTATTTAAATTATAATGAGAAAAAGAAAAAGCTGTGCAGGTAGTACATAGATTATTTAGTCTGAAAAAATGTTGACATATGGTTGTATTAGATAATGGAAGATGATTTTCATAAGGGAGTATGAGGGCAAACATTGTGTTTTAATAAAGAGATTTATAAAACCCAAATTCCTCTAACCTGTAAGCCTCACTTGCCCAAGGACAGATAAGATAACTTCTTGGAAAGCTGGGGCCTGTTTCATACAAAACAACAAGCCGTGTGTTCTTTGCTTCTGTAAATTTGGTTGTTCCAAATGCACAGGATGTGCTTGATCACATAGGTAGGAGGTATGTCAGGATGTATGCTTAGTGGTGTTTGGATGACGGCAGGAAGCATGTAGCTTTGTGGATTTTACCTGTGTAAGTCCCTGACTGACGACTCACGTCACCCTGGGAATCCTGGGCCAGTATTTAATAAAGCTTGCTTCAAATTTAGCTCAAAAATTGTGATAGTGATAGTGATCTTATTCTTACCAGTAGGATTAATAGATTTTTTTTTTTAAAAAATAAGACTTTAGTGAGAGATTTTAAATGAATAAGGCCGTCAATTGCAATAATTTGGTTGAATCTACGGGACATTAGACTAATTGCAACAAGCCAAGCAGGAAAAGTCCTGGAGTCATTTTTGTTTGTTTGAGACAACTTTTCACTATGTAGCCACAGCTAGCCTAGCACTCACTGTGTAGACCAGGCTGATCCATCCACCTATCTCTGCTTCCAAGTGCCGAGTTTAAAGGGGCATCTCACCATCCTCCACCAGAGTGCACTTATGAAGAGAATTGCTGATGGATGATCAAGACCCAAATTCATCTAAGCGTTGAGCCAGCTTGAACCTCCACTTTCAAGGAGATTAACAGGTCAGAGAAAAATGTACCTGTCCGTAAGGTAGAAAGCCCCAAAGCCAGAGTCATAGAAACCTCCAAACACATTAGCAGAGAGCTTGTTGGGGCAGTGTCATAGCTGGACCCAGGAAAGTAGCTTATAGGGATCACAAGGAGAAGATGTTCCTCCCTCAGGCATCAGGACATAGTGTCAGGACACGGATGCAAAGGGAATGCTCATCAAAGCAGGAGGTCCAGACTGCCATCCCATCATCCCTCCCTGTCACTGTATGACATATGGTGATAATGCAAACAGAACAACCTTTGGTTGCCTTTTTCTACTTCTTTAAAACATCTTAAATACAGTGTACCTCTAGGCAGGGGGCTGTCTGCACCCCATTTGTTATATGCCTACAGAGTACTTAGAGTCACTGTGGAACAGCAGGATGGGCCATCTCCAATACTCATGCCTGAAAAGGTCAACTAAAAAGCAAAGGTGACTTTGGAAGGGATCTGTGTGAAGGTCCAAGCTGAGTAATTTGTGCTTTCACTCAAGCTTTGTAAACTCCAGTGTCATTTCTAGTAGGAAGACTAGTGAAATTAGGTAGATGTGTGTGTGTGTGTGTGTGTGTGTGTTGAGGGGGGGGAGACTCTCTAGAGAAAGGCAATAAGCAGGCTCAGTGAGAGAGGCCACAGTCAAGGAAAGAACAGAAGGAAATATCAACCCCTTAGTAAGTCTCTGTTTTCCCCACAATAAAAGCTGACATAGGTCATTCTCTCTTAGCTCTTGGCATGCAGAGTCAAAGCCTGCAATATCCTGCTTTATGTACTATGAACCAGAGTCTTTGTGATGGTTGACACATCTCTAGGTACTTTCCTGGGCCTTGCTGTGTGACCCTGGGAAACTCTAGAGATGTACCCATTCTTTGAACTAAGAACTCCTGAGTGGTATTTTCTATTTTAGTTCAGGTGAGCTTATTGGAAATTCGGACGAAGACATTTTGTTCAAGCCACCACATTGATTTCAACACAGAAGGCCTATCTCGTGGACGAGATGAGGTATCTCACTTCTGTGACTGGGAGCTGCTTCAGAGGTGCATCAGTCAACATTCCACCAGCGTCACAAATACAAGAGAGAATCAAGTCATGCAGAAGACAGGCTTGTTTTCACGTCTCAGTCTGGTGGTTTTCAGGCTGTTTTAGACTTGTGACTGTAGTGACTCACACAGAATACCGTGGGGGACGTGAGCAGCAAAGCAAGCTGCTTATATTAAGACAGTCAAGAAGTAAGACAAAAGAGGGTCTCCCAGAGCCCCCTCCAGTAGGTCTTAGTGATTTGACATCCTCATAACAGCTTCTATCTCTTAAAGGACTCACCACTTCCCAAACCCCACTTGCTGGTCACAAAGCCTTTAACACACAGGTCTTTGATGGACACTCAGCAAACCTTTCCAGGGGAGAACAACTGTGCCGTCCAGTGAAAACGCCCATGGTGGGAGACTAGGGAATGGGGAGTATGCGAGGCCTTTTGCTTCAGTCTTCAGCACTACGTAAAATCATGCTTGGTGGGGCTAACCCAGCACTCTGGAGGCAGAACCCAGAGCATCAGGCATTCAAGGTCATCTCAGCTGCAGAAAACGAACAGATAAGCCAACACTTCCATAGTGTCCATGACTGTGTCATGAAATAGGATTAGTAAGGAAGAGGATACAGTCTGTCCTCTTTTAAAGGTATAGTGTTCTAGGCCGACACCTTAACTATCAAATCGACTAAGCTCCCCTACTCTCTAGTGTGTGGTGTGTAGTGTGGTAATATGTGGCAGCTACACTTCTGCCTCCTACAGCTCCCAGGACTGCATTACAGAACATCATTTGTTTTTCGGGGGAAGTGGGAGAGATGACCGTTGCTGCAGATGCAGAGGAGAGAAGAAAGCAATAGCTTCCTGCAGCCTTTTCACTCACGGACACTTTCGGGGTTCCCTTTAATTAACGCCTTATGTGGTAACCCGAGCACCCCACATGTTCTGCTGCTTTGGTAAACACTTTTCACTTTTTATTTTGTACATTACCTTTATTTTTTTGTCTGTTGGCAGCTTTCTGAAGTATTCATTTGCCTTCCTGGAAATGGTGTTTGGCTTGTCCTGATGCTCAGGGCTCACCAAAAAAGTGATCTTCCAATTACAGCTTGCCTCAACTTCATGGGCCATTGGAAAGTAAAAACACAGCTCTTTTGTTACAAGTCCTTGAGGGATGGCAACCCTAAGTGTGAGTGACGTTACCTTATTTTATTTCCAAGCCAAGGGAAACTTAATCACTTTACAGGGAACCTAGTCTTTCCCACAATCCAATAACATCCCCTGGATTCTAACGGCTTTAACTTTGGATTCTTTTAATCTTGTGTTCATGTTTCTTGACACCTATTCATGTCTTCTGTTAGATCTGGTGTCCAAGCAAAGAGGAGAACAGAAAAAAGTAGCTCATAATTAGACTTGGGTATAAGGAAGACAGCTTAGTAATTCCCCTGCTTCCTGGGGGAAAATGTGATTACCATGTCCCCACCAGTCAGTCACATACAAGGGGGCACTGAGGTAATACTGGAGCCTCTACTTCATGCAGGGAAAGCCTCTTCCAGGCTCCACACTTCAGCTCTCAACCCATTTCATGTAGCAACACGCTTATGGCAATGGTCATCTGAAGCTGCTAAAACAGGACTTGGTATGGCATCATGGTTTCCAGTGTGAGGATAATAAGCAAAAAGTCCAAGCAGCTGGAAACCACCCCAAGGCATTCCAGGACCCAGGGTTTTATGGTCAGAGAAAGCACACCCATTGGAAGTAGGAAGCGTCCCCTGATTTTACCAGTAATTCCAGCACAGTGTCAGCTGTTGAGGATCGGATGGGACCTTGGTTGTTAGATTACTTGCCTGGGCTCCAGCACCAGAATCCCGGTGATTTAACAGAAATTTACAAGGGTTAGTCTGACATCCAGAAGACTGAAGTCAAGTGACCAGCAGGGACATCCATCCTCTCTGGACACTCTGGGTAGAATCCTTCTTCACTTCTTACCTGGTGGCTATTGCTGTTCCCCATGCCACTCTTTGTCTTGCAGCTCATCATTTTTGTCCCTGTCATTTATTGATGGCGTTCTCCCTGTGTATGTGATCTCTTTCGGGAGCACAGTTCTTATTGAACAAGTTCCTACCCTGCCTCAGATGAGCTCTTATCATATCTGTGAAAACTATTTCTGATTAAGGTCATTCATAAGCCCTGAGACATAAGACTTCAACATATTCCTTTTTTTTTTTTTTTTTTTTTTTTTTTTTTTTTTTTGTTGTTGTTGTTGTTAATTTTTTTTCCGAGACAGGGTTTCTCTGTGTAGCCCTGGCTATCCTGGAACTCACTCTGTAGACCAGGCTGGCCTCGAACTCAGAAATCCGCCTGCCCCTGCCTCACAAGTGCTGGGATTAAAGGCGTGTGCCACCACCGCCCGGCCCAACATAATTCCTTTGGAGACCCACATCAATCTATAGGAATTATATTACAGCTCATAGGCCTATGCATCATATGATGTCATAATTGACTACCTTTGGGTAACATAGTTGCATACTCATTAAATGGATGCTTGGCTGTTAAATTGCTTCTTTAGGAAATGAATGGGGGTTCTGTCCTCAGATCTAGACTAAAGACAAATCTACAGATTTGCAACAATGTGAACCTTCCCTTGGAGGTACTTTCTGTGCCATAGAAAGTAAATTTAACCTTCTGACCAAAGGGCCCATAGAATAAAATAAAAAAGTATGAATTCAACAGATATTAGTTGGGCACATAATCTATGCTACTCTGCGTGTTAGCATTCTGTCTAAACTTCACCCCACAGTTACCTGGCAACAGCCAGGTATGTTCCTCCCCACAGTTAACCTGGAGACAGCCAGGTAGGCAGACCCACTATAAAAAGGACTGCTTGCACAGCTCCCTCCCCCCCATCTCTCTCATTCTCTTCCACTCTCCCTTTTCCCTTACTCTCTTGGGCTCTTCCCTTTCCCATTACCCACCCCCAACCATCACATGCTCAAGGTCGGCCTCTATTCTTCTCCTCTACTTCTCTCTCTCTCTTCCTTTCTCTGTATCTACTATAGTCTTAATTCCCCTCCTCATGCCCTGAATAAACTCTTTTCTATACTATTCATGTGACTGGTCCCTCAGGGGGAAGGGATACCTTGGCATGGACCTGCCGAGACACCCCCTTCCTCCTGTACCTCACCACACCCCCATAGAACATATTTCCCATCTCTTTATCTTTTTATAAACACATCACTGTGACCTTGATGCTAGACATACAATGATACATTTTTAAAAAGTTACTTTTCTTCACTTACTTGGAACCAAAGGCTTACAGGGAGGAAAAACAATTCTACTATTGAAGATGAGAAAAATAGAGGTTATACATAAAAACAAGTGGGACCACAGGAGTAAAATTTGTTAGTAAAGGTAGGGGTATATAGTATTTACCTTTGTCTTAGTTAGAACAGACACCCTGACCAAGACAACTCTCATAAGGACAGCATTTAATTGGGGCTGGCTCACAGGTTCATAGGTTCATTCCATTATCTTCAAGAAAGGAACATGGCAGCATTCAGGCAGGCATGGTGCAGGAGGAGCTGAGAGTTCTACATCCTCATCTGAAGGCTACTAGAAGATTACTGGCTTCCAGGCAACTAGGATGAGGGCCTTAAAGTACACACCCACTGTGACACACATACTCCAGCAAGGCCACACTTTCTAACAGTGCCACTCCCTGGGCCTAGCATATGCAAACCATCACAACATTGAAGTCTACATTGTTTCATGGCAGACAATGATGCAACAGTCCGGGATGCAGGGAATGACAGATGCAAGGCATGGGCATATTAGGTCAGATGCTGTGATTGTCACAGAGATAGACATCTCTGATAGAGAGAAAGACAGAGTCAACATCCAGTGGTCTGATATGCCTGCCTCAGTTATTGGAAATCAGTTTCTCAGATGTGTGGACCCGTCCCATTAAGATCATATCTGTGTATCCCAGAAAGAAAACCACAATGCTGGAGCGTAAGGCAGAGTCTAGGATTAGGGAGACAGGCCTTTTAGGAGGCTGTCACCCCTTTCCAGGCGGGATATGAAGGAGAACCAAGGACAAGCAGACGGCAATTGTAAGGGGGACACATGGCATCTGGACACAGTTGAGTGGTGGAAATGCAAGTATTTGCTGGTGAGTAGGAAAGGGAAGATAGAAGTGAGACGGAACTAGTCCAGAATTCTAGATTTATATCCATGATCAACATGGGAGAGATAAAAGACCTTGGGTTGTTATCCAGGTAAGAAAATGAGTTAAAAAGTATAGATGAGGAGAAAGGGGTCTGGAGGAGGGTGTTCAAAAATGATAAATTATTTCTCTGCTGGTGAAATGAGCCAATTCAAGACAGATTAAAAATATATATAAATGCAGGTTCATTGGGAAACTGCCTTCTGGCAGGCAAGTTCACTGGTCCCAAGGATGAAGGCCAGGGAAGTCACCTTGGGAGGGAGACAGAGGGGAGGGGGAAGAGAAAGAGAAATCACACAGAGAGAAAGGGAAAGAAGAGAGGAAGAAAGGGGCAGGGACACCAAAAATGTCTGGGACATATATGGAGGAGCCTCTTGGGGAAGGGCAGCCCAGCCCCTGGGCTGGAAAGTTCAGGGTTGGGGGGCGGGGTATGCCAGTTCGGGACTGAGGGATGCTGGGAGAACCTGGAGGCCAGGTCTGCTTTGGTATGTAAAATATTTACTTCAGCCCCTTATATTGGGCCTGAAACCCAAGAAAATGATGTCAAATCTAAACTGCAGTTTAGAGTAATGTCAGGCATAATTCATAAAGTATGTAAGAGTTGGGGCTTACGGCTAAAGAACTCTTCTTTATTTCTTTTACCTCTTCTTTACTTAAATTACTGAATAATTCACAAGAAACTGTTTTTTTTTTTTTTTTTTTTTTTTAGGATGTCTTGATTTCTCCCTTTAAATCCCAGGATTCTGTGAAAGATAAACCACCTGTACATGAGTTGATGTAATAAACAGATGACAGGAAACTTCTCTTGTTTTGCCAAAGTCCAGAATGTAACTTGACTTCTGTGAGGCATAATCTCACACCTCGAAGACAGTTCATTCTTTATGGAGAGTTACTGAAATTACTTCTTTGAATGCCTGATTTACTGTCACAAAAGCTTTTCATGATGAAGGAACCTAGTTGAAATACACAATGATGCCATTTAAACCATGAAAGAGAATGGCTGACATCCAGTCGGTGGACTTCAGAGGTGGTACACAGAATACATTTTCTAAGAATCCTGGCTGAAGGGACTCTAGCTAGCTCAAGTCTGGTGGTTCTGACTGGACGTGCCCTTCTCTCCCATTCCCTGTGCTGTGCTAAAACCCGCTAGATCACATTCCTGAAGTTAGCCCCCAAGGTCTATTCCCTTATTTGGCCACTTCCTCCTCCTGAGGCTGACTACCAAGGTCCGAGCTGTCAAGGTATTGAAGTCAGCAGTCTTGCAAACTTTATATACAGGGGAACGCCAGGGCCAAGAAGTGGGAGTGGATGGGTAGGGGAGCGGGGGGGGGGGGGGGGAGGTATAGGGGACATTCGGGATAGCATTTGAAATGTAAACAAAGAAAATATCTAATTAAAAAAAAGCCTCCTTTGGCTCACCTAATAACATGCCCAATTAAAATTAAATTGAACACCTCATCCTAACACGGGTTCCCCTTGTACCTTATAAACTGTCATTTTATGGACCATGTCTGTCTCCTCTCTATACAGAGGCAGTCTTTTATTGACCTGGGACAAGCACCCCTCCCCCTCTCCCTTGCCCCTTTTCCCCTCTCTCTTCTTTGTTCCCTTTCCTCTCCTCCTTCATCTATCTTCAGTCTCTGTCCCATACGTCTGCCCTCTGTCCCTCTGGGGCACATAAATCTTTGTTCTGAAACTTGGTCTTGAGGTCTGACTTTGAGGTGAAGTGAGTTGATTTTTAGATTTGTACTAACTCTGATCAAGAGATCCTACTGAGTCTTATCCCTGACAATATCATTCAGTCTTCTAAAACTAAAGCAAGTAGATTAGAAATAGAGGACAGAGGAGATGCCTACGTAACCCATTTAGAGCACATGAAATCCAACGGAGAGGGTTTAGGCCTTGAGGAAGACTATCATTTTAAGGGGCTATCTAAACTGGGTGTGGCGGTGTACACCTTTAGACCCAGCACTCTGGAGGCAGAGAAGTAGGTGAATCTCCGAGTTTGAGGCCAACAGAGTGAGTTCTAGGCCAGCCAAGGCTACACAAAGAAACCCTGTCTCTAAAACAAGCAAACAATTCACAAAAGGGGAGAGGCGGGTGGCGAGGTATCTGTTCAACTCATGAAGCTTCGGACAGACAGACAGGACAGACAGACAAACAGATCAGTGGTTTTTTTCCTGATGTCCCCTCATTTCTTAATAGTGAACCAACAATTGCTGACTTAATAGTGTTGATGAATAACTGAATGGATAGATGGACTTATCAGAAGAAGTCCCCTAAGAATCTGAACTATGACCCAGGAAGTAATCAGCAAAGTGGCTCAGGCAAAAGCAAACAAGTAAAGTGAACAAGGCAAAGGCTTCTATTTCCGTAAAAACAAAACAAAACAAAACAAAACAAAACAAAACAAAACAAAACAAAACAAAACAAGCAGAAAAACCCAAATGAACTGACAACACATGGTGTAGCTCTGAGGAACAGAAAAGAAGCAGGTTGGCAGAGACCAGAAGTTAGCAGAGCCCAGGCCCTGCAGAGGAAAGGCCATCTAGCAACACCAAGTTGTCACTTCAGTCAACTTTCTATCCCCACAAGCCTTCACAGTAACGTCCAGTTCTTAAACCAGCCCGTGGGACTCTTTGCCATGAACAGACTCAGCCCAGTGAATCCCCCGGGGTAACCTGAGGCCTTTTCGGACCTTAACACCCACGATACATCTCCAGGCACTTGTTATTTCTACCAAAGAAGGAAAAGTATAAAAAAATAAATATTTGTTCAGATTCACCCAGCTACTGCCGGTGGGGGTGGGGGTGAAAAGTCAAATCCAGAGCTGTCTGGCTCCACAAAACTAAAGCTTGTCATTTTTATTTTCAATTCTATGTTGTTCAGCTGGAGTGGGAGCTGAAGGGGCTCCTGCCTCAGACTTTGAAGCACTGGATTTCTGGTGTGTGTGTTTGTGTGTGTGTGTGTGTGTGTGTGTGTGTGTGTGTGTGTGTGTGTTTTAAGTATATTACCTACACTACCTAATTTTTAAAAAATAAGTTACATAATAGGCCAAAATTCCCTTTAAGCCCTTTTTTGCTTAAAATTGTAAGTACCATTGAGTTTAAGTAGATGCGGGTACTACATTAAAGTAGACTTTTAATAGCTATGATCTCGGGTTTGTTTGTTTTTCTTAAGTCAGTGAATGATCTTAGGCATTGTCTTTCGACTGATTTTTGAAAGTCGACACTTCAAGCCATCATGGTGGCACATTTGAGAGAAGAGCAAAAAATCTCAAGTTTGAGGTAAAAGTCTGAGCCTCATAGCCAGCTGGAGGCCAGACTGGGCTATGTAGCAAAGCTTCCTGTAAAAAAAAAAAAAAAATCTCGTAAAATATTTCCATAAGAAAAATTAATTTATCACCCAAGTGTGCTTTCTGGAATATGGTTTTGACTTTTCAGAGTCAGTAAATGGTTCTAGAAAGAGGTGTGCGTGGAAAATAACTCTAAGCCACAGTTTACAAGGCAGTGTTCAGAGTGAAAAGTGGTGACTCTCACCTAAAGCTGAGGAAACCAATGGTTTTGGTACAGTGATCATACTCTTTCTTGCCTTGGCAGGGACAGAGATTAAACCTAAGGAAATGGGAACTCTGAAGCCAGTCCTTTGAGCATCCAGTCTTCAACTTTTTTTTTTTTTTTTTTTTGGGCTGTGTCTGTGGCTGTCTTTTATCCTCTGATTTTTGGGTTCCCTCATCTAGAAAAAGCAGTCATGATAATACCACAAAACCTTTCTCAGGGATTTTCCCAAAAGCTG
>NC_034591.1:42455605-42457025 GCF_900095145.1 Mus pahari
TTTTTTTTTTTTTTTTTCCTTTATGGATACAAAATCCTTTGACCAGGAAAATTTGACATGCTCTAAGTTTTCAGTATGACACACTTCAGTAATTACCCACAGGCACACATGCTCGACAGGTCAGAAAAATATGATAGTGGCTTTATTATGCAGTGGAAAATGATCTCACAGCCACAAGCTGTGAGAAAAGAAATCTCCCTCTGTCGTCTCCCTGTCTCTGTCTCTCTGTCTCTGTCTCTCTGTCTCTGTCTCTCTCCATCTCCATCATCCTTCTCTCCCCTATCTTAGCACACATTCCTAAGTAATGTAGAAGTCAAAACAGTAAGGAAAGTTATCATATAGTTTCCAGCCAACTTCTCACCTGCTAGTGTTTCTCCACCATTTCTCCTCACTAAATGTTTTCTAAAATGACAAGAAGTGGAGAAGGATTAAATCCATAAAAACAAACAAAAAAAAGAAGATAGTAGAAAATTGTGCAGATGCAAAATTCTGAAAATATCTCATTCCAAGAGCATCAACTTGTGCTGGAGCCTAGAGCTACAGGTAATAATACTATACTTTGAGGTCATTTAAGACTTAAGATGGCTGTCCTTCTGTGTACTCCAGCTGTTTGCTCTGCCTGTAAGAGAACATTGTAACAGCAACCCTCAGAGATTTCTCGTGTAATCAGCTTTGACAACCCAAGCTAACTCATAGCTATACTTTTAAGTTATGTATTCCCCCATGCCCCTGGCTCAGAAAATGGATGTTTATCATTTGCTGAAAACAGCAAACCCGGACGTTGAGAAGCAACTTCCTACAATCTACCATAGAGACTGAAGTGACTATTTATGGTTACTGGTTGATAACCGATGTTTGTTTTCTGGGTCAATTGTGATCCATTGGAACCAGGGACACAATCCCTTGTAAAGCTCTGTTAATGATTTCTGTAAAGTACCCAACTCATTCCCCAGGTGATGCTTTCTATGCTGTTCAACTAATACAGAACAAAGGCCTTTGTTAGGGACAGACACACACAGCTCACACAACAGACACAGAAACACACAGACATATACAAGGAAGGGCACACATAGAGGAAGAAACAGATTCACAAGACAGCCTCTGGGCAGGTCCAGAGTCAGACTCACATAACAGTCAGTCAGTCAGTCAGACAGACAGACAGACAGACAGACAGACAGACAGAAGATGACAGACACTGGGAACATGAAATAGAGAAGTCAAATATGGACTCACTCTTGGTTACATGATTCCAAGGAGAAATTCTTTTATTCCTATCCTTACTTAATAGGATACCCATGTGTTATTGGTAACTTGGAGTTAATCACTAATGCATATAATAGGAGTAGAAAATGACAAGAATGGACAAGAGGTGGCAACATATGTTTAGAAACTAGAAGGCCAGCCTGGTGTGGTGGCGCAC
>NC_034591.1:42457050-42491281 GCF_900095145.1 Mus pahari
GAGGCAGAGGCAGGCAGATTTCTGAGTTCGAGGCCAGCCTGGTCTACAAAGTGAGTTCCAGGACAGCCAGGACTGCACAGAGAAACCCTGTCTCAACCCCCCCCCCCCAAAAAAAAAAAAAAGAAAGAAAGAAAGAAAGAAAGAAAGAAAGAAAGAAAGAAAGAAACTAGAAGGCCACACAGGCATCAGACCTCTGGAATTAGTGGTGAGAAGAATTGGTGAGGGGTTGGGCTGAAGTCTGCAGAGGGCTGGTCGCCCCACTGGCCTTTCACAAAGCCAGACAAACAACTCTTGGAGAAGGCAAAACTGAGGAGTCACTTATTTGGGAAACGGACTAGAGTAAGAGTCAACAAAAGGAACTGGAAGACCCTGAGTCTTTCTACTTCCTCTAGGATTCCTTGGTGCACTGGGCAGAAGAACAGGGGAGAGAAAGGGAGAGAGGGGGCGAGGAGAGGAGGGAAGAGAGGGGAGGAAAGGAGAGGGGAGGAAAGGAGAGGGGAGGAAAGGAGAGGGGAGGAAAGGAGAGATCTCCTGGAGGGGATGGGGAGTGCCGTTCACACCAAACACTGTGAGTCACCCAAAGAAAATCCACCTTCAACCCTGATTGTCCTTCTGAGCCATTCTGCAATTCACAAGCGTTACCCATGCACGCAGGCACGAGCACAGGGTGTTCGGTCATGCTTTTTAAACATGTTTATTTTATTAGTGTTTCAATCATGTTTCCAAGTAAGTCTCTGAGGGGATACTTACATACGAGGACCAATACCTTCAGAGGACAGACAGAAAGAAGGGAAACAGTACGTTTGACTGACTGATAAACTTACTAATAGACTCATAGAAATCAACATAACAGAACATGGAGATGAACAATAAACTACCCATAAAAGTAAAATAAATAAATAAATAAATAAACTTTCCCAAGGTAAGTGTGGTAGTGCATGCTTTAATATCAGAAGAAGAATTCAAGTTCAGAGCCAGCAATTCAAGGAGACCCTGTGTGATGGTTTGAACGAAAATAGCTCCCACGGGCTCACAGGAAGTGTCACTTTTGGATGTTGTGACCTTCTTCAAGTAGGTGTGGCCTTGTTGGAGGTAGTGTGTCACTGGGGATGAGCTTCGAGGTTTCAGAAGCCCAAACCAAGCCAGGCCAAGTGTCACTCTCTCTTCTTGCTGCCTGCCAGTCCAGATGTAGAGCTCTCAGCTACCTCTCCAGCACCATGTCTGCCTGTGTGCTGCCATGCTTCCCACCATGATAACAATGGACCAAACCTCTGAACTGAAAGCCAGCCCAAGTTAAATTCTTTACTTTATAAGAGTTGTCGTGGTCATGGTGTCTCTTCACAACATTAAAAACCCAAACCCTAAGGCAGAAGTTGGTGTCAGGACTCAGGCATTGCTGTGATAGGCTGGACCACGCTTTTGTTTGGAGGAAAATGGAACACTTTGGGATTTTGGATGAGAAAAGCCCTTGAACATTTTAAGTGGGGCTTAATGAGCTTGGAAGACAGTGGTGCTGACGGTGACTTGAAGTGTGGGGGATCTGGGTCAAGAAGTTTCAGAAGAGAATAATATCACTACGTAGCCTGAAGACTGATCTTGTGAGGATTTGGCTATTTTGATGTTTTCTGATATTTTAGATATTTGGATATTTTGTGACATTTGGAAGAATGTGGCTGCTTTCTGCCCTTGTTAAAAAAAAAAATCTGCCCGAGGCTAAGTTGAAGAGTTTTTGGATTAATTACGTAGGTAAAGGAGATTTCAAAACAGTCTTATCTTTTACTGTATAGAGTGATGTTTGGTAGCCAGTTTCATGCAGATCTATACTAAAAAGTAGCAAGCTGAACAAGGAAACGTAAAATGTACAGTTAGAGGAGAAAAGGGGCACAGATTAAAGAAAAGCCTGATGCTAAGAGGAGTAAAAGTAGTGATGAGTTCAGAGCAGGACCCCGCCTAGCTGAGCATCCGGCTTGTGAAAGGGCTAAAGAAAAGCATAGACTTAGCTATGGGTGGTACCCACTGCACCACCTTCAACCCCAGCATTTGCAAGGCAGAGGCCTTCAGATCTTTGAGTTCAAGGTCAGCCTGGCCTATGGATCAAAGATCAAGTTCCGGGACAGCTAGTGTAAACAGTTACTGAGAGGCTTTTCCTAGTATTCTTATCAGTATGGGATTTCCACAGAATTCTCTCTCTCTTTAACTCTGCGTCTCTCTCTCTCTCTCTCTCTCTCTCTCTCTCTCTCTCTCTCTCTCTCTCTCTCCCACAGAACTCCCAATGGAATGCTATGTTTATGTGTGTGTGCCTGTGGGGAGGCACACATGTGCGTGAGCTCCCATGTGTCTTGTCTGTCTGTCTGTGTGTCTGTCTGTCTCCCACAAATCTCCTCTATTGGAACCAGTCTTCTCTACTTCCCTTCCTCCCTTTGTTACTCCCCCCCCCCCAATTTCCCCTTTCTTTCACCTTGGTTTCTTTTCTTGTCTTTTTCTTTTTCCTTATTGTTTAATTTTTAACTCCCCCGCTCTATTTTTGCCAGAAGCAGCTGTCTAGCCACAAGTTTCCTCACAGTTTTCATTTCCCTGTACACACAGACTGGCAACTGAATGAATTATCAATCCACCCTGAAAACTGTGACAGGAGCCCGGCTGCTGGATACGTAACAGCTGATTGTTGTAGTGTACTCATTACATATACACCACTCTTGTAATAATGTTGAGGTCCCTGCTATTTTATAACTTTATAGTTTTAAGTTTATTGTGCTAAGATCTGTTAATGTCATCAATGTGCTCTGTAAATTTAACATGTTCATCAAACTAATAACATTGTGTCAGTCCTGACCCTGTGTTCTAAGTAAAGAATTGTCCCTAAGTGGAGATTAAATAAGAGAAAGTACAGTGTATGTTTGCACTGTAAGACATAGATTGCTCATGTTGATGCTCATAGAAAAATAGATAAAATTTACAATGGGGGATTGGGGAGCCAGTGAAGGAATTCACCCTTAAGGCCAGTCAGAAAGAAGAGTTCATTTAGCAGTGTGGAAAGAGAGCAGCAGACCTTCTGTGTCTCCCCTTAGCACCTTGCTTTCGGTCCTTCAAATCTTTGCTAGTTGACTCCGTTCCATACACCCCTGTTCACTGTTCTAAGGACTCCTGCGTGACGTCGGAGAGCTGAGAAATTGGCCCCACCCTCAGGACTGTTTCCTGCTGCTGCTCTTTCTGTTACTGTATGTTATGCGGTTCTGTAGCTTCTCTCCTTCTGGTTATCACATGTAGAATAATTCTAACACAATATATACCCGATCTAGGCATCTTTTCTGAGCTATAGACTGACAGCCTAAACTACTTATAAAGTCTCCTAAGGCTTAGGTGTATTTAGCAGAAGTCGTGCTTCCCCCCCCCCCTTTCTCGTCAACCCCAAAGTCTAGGGAGAGTGTTCAGTAGATAAAATCATCACTTACAGCCTAAGCCTGATCACCTGAGCGCAGACGCTCAGAGACCATGAAGAGCTGGATGCTGTAACCCAAGTCTGTTAGCCTCGCACTCCTATTAGTATAACCAATAAAGCTTATCCCCCAACTAGCCTACAAATAAATGACAATCAGACTACGGTTATTTTATTTGGCTTTGACAATAACGGGGGAGGGGGTAATCCTGAATCTATTCTTCTAACTGTCGGCCTGGCTATTTCCCAACCTTGTACCCCAGATATTTGTTTTTCCTGGTCCTGTGCTCATGGTTCCTCTCCCCTCACAGTGGCTTCCTCCTCTCTCCTGATTTGTCTTTTCTTTTCTTTTCTTTTCTTTTCTTTTCTTTTCTTTTCTTTTCTTTTCTTTTCTTTTCTTTTTTTCTTCCTCTTTGGTCTTTCCTCACTCCTCCCTCTTCTCTACCCCCAACCAGGTAACTCAAAATCCACTTAAGGCTAGTCCCTCCAGTAATTGGCTGTAGCCAATTTAATTTAAACAGTAGCTATGAATCTTGGTTAAAAGTTTACAGAACAAAAGCTTATAACCTTGAGAATTTACTCATACGCCTAGACCTTTGCTGTAGAGCTTAGTTATCATTACAATACATAACAACAAATCTCAACGCTTCTGTGTCAAGACCCGAGACACAGACAGACCCTGTGTGCCAGTTGCCCTGGAGTACATAGCACAGAGGCAAACAGGGGAGACTGCCTTAAACACAGATGGTGAGCACCACCTCTAGAGCCTGTCCCCTGACGTTCACATTGTCTTAGGCAGTGTTCTAGTGCTGTGAAGAGACACCACTCGAGGGAGGCAACTCAGAGAAGAGATTTTAATTGGGGGCTTGCTTACGGTTTAGAGGTTAGATCATCATGGAGGGAAGCGAACAGGCTTGGCACAGGAACAGAACTGACAGCTTTAGGTAATGATCTGTAGCACCAGGGAGAAGGGGGAGGGGAAGGGAGTGGGGGAGGGGGAGGCAGAGGGGAAGGGATGGGGAGGGGGATAGGGAGGGATGGGGAGAGGGGAGGGGGAGGGAAGGGGGAGGGGGAGGGATGGAGAGTAGACCATAGACCAGACTGGCTTGGTGTGGGCTTTTGAAACCTCTGAAGCCACTTCCAGAGACACATTCCCTCTAAAAGGGCACCACTTCCCATCTGGAGGGAAGCTGGAAAAAAATGTCAGACATTTTCATCATCTGTGATGGGAGGCAGTCTTTGATTCCCACTAAGCCTGGAATATCAGAGATTCTCTGACCATTTGGTGGGAACTCAAATGTTGGTTGAGCAAAGAGAATTAAAAACCTTTACTATAAGATTTCCCCTTTCTCCTTGACAGGTTCAGTTCTGTTACCAACTGACTGTAATATGACATTCTTAGCAACATTTCCAACACTGGGAATTTTTATATGTATGTATTATGCCACAATTCACAGCCCTGATTTCCTTTAATAACCTGCCTACCAACTCTGTAGGAGAGAACAGGCCTGTAATCATTCACCTGTCTATTTCTAATGCCTAGCAAATTACAGATGCTCAAATATTGCTCCAAAGTATATTATTGAACTATAAAACTCGACTTTTAATAATAGATGAAATTCCCAGAACAAGCCGGGCACTGATTGTGCAGGATTTTAATGTCAGCACTCCTAGCACTCAGGAGGCAGAGGGCAAGTGGGCCTCTATGATTTCTAGACCCACCTGGTCTGCAGAGCGAGTTCTAGGATAGCCACATCTATACAGAGAAACCTCCTTTGTTGTTGTTGTTTGTTTGTTTGTTTGTTTGTTTTTTGTTTTTTTAGACAGGGTTTCTCTGTGTAGCCCTGGCTGTCCTGGAACTCACTCTGCAGACCAGGCTGGTCTCGAACTCAGAAATNTGCCTGCCTCTGCCTCCCAAGTGCTGGGATCAAAGGCGTGCACCACCACGCCCAGCTGAAACCTCCTTTTTAAAAAGCAAACAACAACAACAGTCTCCTTTACCCCACCAGTGGGTATTTGTCATATGCCTTCTCCATCTACAGACCCCAGATAGGGGAAGCTGCCTACTGCTGACCTATTATACAAGGGACAGAAGGTATTTGTTTTGTATGTAGGCACTCCTTAATTGGGAGCAAGGAACTTGGTAAATTTTGAAATGTCTTTCACACTGATCCAGACCTTACAAACGACAGGTTTGTTCAGTTTTTAGTCCCTGAAGTAATACAGTAGTAATCCAAACATAAAAAAAAAAAAAAACCCTCCTAGACACGACTACATTGTGCTCCTTATGGTAGACTTGCTTGTTGGTTTGCTTGTTTGTTTTGGTCCTTCAATTTCACCATCAAGAGATTATTACTCTCCGTGGTATTCCTTCTAGATTCATCAGCGGTGACTTTGCATAGATGAGTCTAGCCATAATGGTCTCAGAAAGTATGGGGGAACTCAATAGAGAGATGTTCATATAAGTAAAAAATTTAATACTCATGGTTTCCTTTCTAAAAAGATTAAAAAAAAATCTATCTGTGTGTGGTGTGCACGTGTGTACATGTGAGCATGTACATGTGAGGGTGCACACATGAATGAGTGTATACATGTGTGTACATGTGAGTGTACACATGTGTATGTGTACATGTGAACAGGTGAATGTGCACACATGTGAGTGTGCACATACAAGTATGCACATACGAGTGTGCACATGTGTGTATGTGTGAGTGTGTACATGTGAACATATGAATGTGCACACATGTGAGTGTGCACATACGAGTATGCACATACGAGTGTGCACATGTGTGTATGTGTGAGTGTGTACATGTATGCACATGTGAGTGCACATGTGAGTATGTACACCTGAGTGTATATGCATGAGTGTGTGCATGTGAGTGCAGGTCCCTCCCCACAGAGGCCTGATGAGGCCATCAAACCCTCTGGAGCTGGAGTTATAGCTGCTCGATGTGGTGATGGGAACCCAGGGTTTCTGTAAGAAGCAGTACACGCTCTTAGTTGCTGAGCCACCTTTCCAGCCGAAAGTTACTGCTTTGTTTGTTGCTAGATTATTTTTTATGGGTGTCTTGCCTGCCTGTGTGTCTGTGTGCACCATATTCATGCAGGGGCTGTAGAGATGAGGAATGGGTGCTGTATCCTATGGGACTGGAATGAAATAAGGTTGTAAGATAGTAATTAGGTCCTGGGAGTCAAACTCTGGTGGTCTGGACATCAGGGAGTGCTTTTAACCATGGGGCAATCTCTCCAACACCCTTTATTCTTTCCCTCCTTCCCTACGTTCTTCCCTTTTTACCCTCTCTCTTTCTCTGCCTCTCTGTGTCTTTCTCTGTCTCTGTATCTCTTTCTCTCTCTGAGACAGAGTTTCAATATGCAGCCCTGGCTGGCCTTGAATGACTATGTAGACCATGATAGATAGTCACCTATTTCTGACTCCTGAGTGCTGGAATTAAAGGTGACCATCACTGTGCCTGGCAGGTCACCCCCCCACACACACACAGCACCCCATTTCCCCACTACCCACACTTAGTGGTTCTACCTATTTAGAATCTAGGTGTTGTTTCATAAAGGCATAAAAATCCTGGACACACTATAGGTTGAAGGTCTGAGACACTTTAGCCTTATAGTAGTTTTTCTGTGGAAATACACTGTCTATGCTTTTGTGAGGCCTGCCACCACTACATCACAAGTGACTTACAGGACTGGAATTTGTTGCCTCAGGGTTCTAGGGGACAGGATCTGAGGTCAGATGACCACAAGGATGCTCTGTCTAAGCCTACTGTTTCTCCTAACTGAGGGTAGGCTCAGACATCAGATAACAAACCCAGAGCTTCTCCATATCTTTCCCCAGAGTGACTGCCTCTCTTACCTTGCCCTTTTTTGGGAGGACATCAGCCAGACTGGATTAGGGCAGACCCCAGTGATCTCATTTCTACTTAATTACCTCTATAAAAGCCTTATATCCAGATAAAGGCATATTTTCAGGTTGGGGAGGTTGAGATTCCACCTTATCTTTTGAGGGGAAAGACAGGATTGAATATATAACATACCCCGACCTGGAGACTGGCAGCGGCTGAAAGACTATCTGCAACTTGGACTGCAGGATGGGATGATGTGTGCCAGCCAAGAAGCTGGCCAGTGACTATCGAGAGAGAATTGCACAGACAGGCTAAGCTCAGCCAGGGGAGGTCCAAACAAAGGAAGAATTGTACCCAGAGCAAAGGCTGAGCCTCAGGCTGTCCAGCTCTGCCCACCCCCACCCAACCCCATAGAAAATACCACAGAAAATGTGCCAAATTTCAGAGACAAGGAACAAACCATTACTCTAATCTTACGAGATTAGATCTGATATTCATTTGTTAAAGAATTAAACAACACGGACATAGTTAGGTGAACTCAAATATAGTTTAACTCTTTTCTTTCTGAAGACTTTTTTTTTTGTTTTGTTTTGTTTTTTGAGACAGGATTTCTCTGTATAGCCCTGGCTGTCCTGGAACTCACTTTGTAGACCAGGCTGGCCTCGAACTCAGAAATCTGCCTGCCTCTGCCTCCCAAGTGCTGGGATCAAAGGTGTGCGCCACCACGCCCGGCTCTGAAGACCTTTTGAAGATGAAGTTGTATCTCTGGTTTCATGGGCAGCAGACTGGAAAATATCCTAGCCCATTACAATCACATACATTGCGTAATCTTTTAGCCTCATGTGTCTTCATGAGTTAGCCCCTGTGAAGGATGAAATTTTACACTTACATGTATCTGCTCTGTTAAAATATTATCTACAGACAAGAAATATGCTTGTTATTTGATTTTTAAAGCCAAACATATTTATTAAAAACCACTTTATGTGTATGTGTGTGTGTGAATGAGTTTGTGCACTTCACATGCATGCAGGACAGGGAACGAACATTGGATACCCTAGATCTGGAGTGACAGGTCGTTGTGAGCCACTTGGTTCTGGGTTCTGGGAGCTGAATTCAAATCATTTCCAGGAGCAGTAAGCAGTGTTAACCACGGAGCCATCTCTCCGCCCCCGTGTTCGATTGTTTCTTGTTCCCAGAAATAATCACCGAGGTTGAGCTATAGCATGGCCCCCAATAAATACCCATTTATTGTAGGGAAATAATGAGGTTACATTGTGATAAATTTGCTTATCATCTAGACAAATGCTCATCCAACCATTTATACCTAGGAGTACATATTAAACTATAGATATTATGGTTTCAACATGAACGGCTTCCCCTGAAAGCTTATGTGTTGAGAATTTAATATCCATCTAGTGGCACTACTTTGAGAGGTTCTGGAAACTTTTCCAGGTGGGGCTTGGGAGAGGAAGTCACTGGAGGGAGGTCCTTGGGGTTGTATTGTTCTTGGCCCCTGTCTGTAGCCCTCCTTGTCTGTCTGCTCCTTCATGAATAGCTTTCCTCTGCCATATGCTTCCAGCCTCACCGTGTTCTGCTCCAGCACTAAGTCACATGGATGGGACCCTCTGAAATAGGGAACCAAACAAGTCTCCTGCTCTTAGGTTGTGTACGGGGGTGACTTTGGTTATAGAAATGCAAAAGTAGCTAATGCAAGTAGGTATAAGGTAGAGCTTAAGAAGTTCTCAGGGACAGCGCGGACATGCCTTGATTCCCAGCATTCAGGAGTCTGGTGCAGATCTCTGTGAGTTTGAGGCCAGCCTGGTCTACATAGAGAGTTTCAGTCAAGAGTATCTAGAGAGACTCTGTCTCAGAAAAAAAAAATTCTAAAGAGGTTTTAGTAATTGAAAAAGAGGAATCTGGCTGGAGAGATGGCTCAGCTGACTGTTCTTTCGAAGGTCCTGAGTTCAAATTCCAGCAACCACGTGGTGGCTCACAACTATCTATAATGTGATCCGATACCCTTTTCTGGCCTGAAGGCATACATGCAAATAGAGCACTCATATATGTTAAAAATCAATAAATAAATCTTTTTAAAAAATGAATAAGAGCAGTCAGCCACAGCAGAGAAGCATCCAGTTCAACAGATGGGCACAAACATAGAGACCTACAGAGAGTGAGAAACCTTGGAACATTCAGCCTTAACCAAGTGTAGCCATCAAAGTCCTCCCCTCGGGGCTCAAGGAACTCTGCAGAAGAGGAGCAGAAAGAGTTTAAGACTCAGAGGGGACAGAGGATGCCAAGAAAACAAGGCCCTCTGCATTGGTCGGCACGATCAACAGACATATGAACTCACAGAAACTGAGGCAGCGTGCACAGGGTCTGCATGGGTCTGCAGCAGGTGGGGTCCTACAGCTGAAAAGAGAAGTAGACAGACACACCCCACCCCACCTTGTACCTAACCCAGAGGCAATCTCCAACTGATAACCACTTGCTAAGGAAAATTTAGTTCCCCCCAAAGGAGTCTCTGGGTAAACAAACTATGCTTAGTGTTAGGCTGCATGCCCTGAGATGGAACAAAGAACAAAGCTCTTTTCTTTCCGTTGCTTTTCTTTTTTTCTTTTGGCCGATTCTAGTATGGTGTGATTTTGTTTTATCTTATTATATTTTATTATTATCACACAGAAGCCTCTTTCTTTTCAGATGAGAGACAGGAACAGGGTAGGAGAAGAGATGTGGAGGATCTGAGAGCAGTGGAGGGAGTGGAGACCATACTCACGATGTGGTATGTGAGGGAAAAAATAGAATTTCAATAAAAGGAAAAAAATGTATTTGAATATGAATACCATAAAAATTGATGCAAAAGGGACCATGAATTTGACGAAGAATGGGGAGAGGTGTATGGGAAGGTTTAAAGAGACAGAGGGAAGGGAGAAATGTAATTAAAATAGAATCTTAAAAGTAAACAAAGATGTAATTGAGTACTGAAAACTAAAAGAATGAGGGCAGAACAAAAGTGCCACAGGCAACAGAAGGTCAGGGCACTGTGAATAAAGTGTGGGAAAGAAACATTAGCTGCAGAGATGGCTCAGAAGTTAGCAGCACTTGCTGCCTTTGCAAAAGATCAGAGCTCAATTCTCAGCACTAACTTGGTGGTTCCCAACCATCCATGGCTCCAGCGCCAGAGGATCTGAGCTCCTCTTTTGACCTCTATAGGCACCAAGCACACATGTGGTACAAGTACATACATGCAGAAAAACACTCCCCCATAAAATGAATAAATCCAACATGTATGTATGTGTGTGTGCCTCTCTCTCTATATATAAAATATATAATATATATTTTTTTTCTTAAAGGATTGGTACAATTCATACAAACTAAAATCTGAAATCAAGGTGAAAGGAAAATAGGGACAGGAGGGACCAACACTGATGGTTTGGACAGACGTAGGTGTGGGCTGAGGACCATCTCCGCACCTCGCTAAGGAAGGGCTCCTTTGCAGAGACCTCCCTGCTCAGATGAAGGTGGGATTCTTGACTTGAGTCAGCGTGAAGCAGAACTCGAGTTCACTAAGAAGTGATTTATTTCTCAAATATATTTAAATGAAAGTTAATGGAAGGAAAGACTTGAGTACAGGACAAGACACATCCAAACGCACCCTTCAGAGGTGAGTTGTTCTTACCCGTAGCCCTAGATATGAGTTTGGTGGCTCTTGAGTTGAATTTTTGTTTTAAAAAGCTGCTAAGACCTCTTCTTCTTCCTCTTCTTCCTCTCCCCGCTTCTCCCCCTCCCCTCCTCCTCCTCCTCCTCCTCCTCCTCCTCCTCCTCCTCTTCTTCTTCTTCTTCTTCTTCTCTTCCTCCTCCTTCTCCCCCTCTCCCCCTCCCCCCCTCCTCCTCCTCCTCCTCCTCCTCCTCCTCCTCCCCCTCCTCCCCCCCCCTCCTTCTCCTCCTTCTCTTCTCCTTCTTCTATGCCCTGGTTTGACCATAATGACTTAAGGAGAAAGGATTTAATCATTTTACAATTTCAGGTTAGTACCCATCACTGTGAGGAAGTGAAGGTAATGTATAAAATAGCTAATGCATTCATCACATCTACAATTAAGAGCATGTATGACTGTGCTCAGCTTCCTTCACCTTTCTTAGTCCTAGACCTGAACCTAGAGAATGGTACCACAGTAAGCTCAATGGTCACACATCAATTAGCCTAAGCAAGAATTCACTCTTCTCTCTCTCTCTCTCTCTCTCTCTCTCTCTCTCTCTCTCTCTCCCTCCCTTGTCAACCGGATCTAGATCATTTCTCATTAAGATTCTTAGATTACTCTAGGCTTCATCAAGTTGACAAATAAAACTACCCCTCATATTTATTGCATGTGATTACAAGGTGGTCCTGGAGGTATCATGGGTGGAATTTCAACCTGATAAGGTAAAACCGTTGCCTACAAGGGTTGCTCAAGAAGGATAGTTAGATCTTATTATAAATGGAGCTTAGAAAGCTGGCCATTCACTTGTGGGAAAGGAAACTATGCATTTAGGTCTTAAGCATGATTCACTGCTATTTTAGCATTCTTATTTGAAACATATTCAGGGGAAAAGAATATTGTTTCTATGAAAAGAATATTGTCTGTGAACAGGCAACGTTCACAGCAAATATGCAAAAAATCTTGATTCTCAGCCGATAAGAAGTTTCAGACAGACTCCATCCATGCCTGTGTTGGGTTTCAGACCTGGGACAAGGCACTGAGGAGCGTATTTTACATACCAAAGCAGACCTGGCCTCGGGGTTCTCCCACCATTCCTCAGTTCCTACCTGTTCCAGGGCATGGCTGGTATGCTCTGCCCATGGACTGGTATGCCCAGCCCAGGGACTGAGCTGCCCCTCCCCCAGAAGCTCTTCTCTAGATAATCCAGACATTTTGGTCTCTCCCCTCCTCTGTGTCTCTCAGTCTTCTCTCTCTGTCTCTTTTATTCTGGGAAGGTTTTTTTCCTTCTCCCTTCTGTCTCCCTCCCCATGTCGACTTCCCTGGTCTCATTCTTTGGGACCAGACGTTTCCCAATAAACTTGCCTTTAAATATATATATATTTGGCTCATTTTTACCAGAGGAGAAATGACTTATCACATGTCCCCTTAATTTTTCCTTAATTTTCTTTCTGTCCTGCCTCAGTCTTATAATACAAGCAGTAGTTTTACAAGATTTTATGTTGGCATAAGAGCAAACACATTATGCTGGCTGGTGATGGATCATACCTTTGATCCCAGCACACAGGAGGCACAGACAGATAAATCTCTGAGGCCAGCCTGATCAACAGAGAAGGTTGCAGGATAGCCAAGGCTACACAGAAACCCTGCCTCATAAAAACAAACAAACAAACCACAAACAAAACAACCCCCCTCCAAAATACCCCCCCCAACATCACAACAACAAAAACAAAAAAGGAAAAAAGAGAAAATTAAATTAGACCCCTATTTTTCAGGTTGAAGAATTTAGAGAATTTATCAAATATGGGACTATAAGGTGTTTCAACAATGAGGAGATGTGGTGGGGCTGGTTGCCTGGGAAGAGTACTGACCGGCAGTGGACAGTATGTGCTGGAATTATGTGAGCAGAAGAGCAAGCCTCCTTAGTAAGCTGCAGTGCTGCTCCAAACTAAGGAGAGCAGACACAGGGGTGGTTGGGCCCCAATGCAGACACAGTTGGACACTTAAAGCAAAGGGCTGAGGGTGTGTGACTCAATGAGGGTACTTGTCAGTTTGTGCAAGGCCTCGGTCTCGATCCCCAGAAACAGCAAAAGCCAAATGAATACACACCTTGCCCCCTAATAATAAAGAATCAAACTAGTTATTTTAAGGAATAGAGATTCCAAAAAGTACATATTTTTTAAAAGTTAATAAATGTCATACATACAAAAAGTTCAAGAAAGTGCCACATCTTAGCAACCTGACGCTAGTTAATAAGATGCTAGTCTTTTAGAGTTTTAAGGCACATTCTTGTTAGCTACCTCTTCCCGTCGTAAGTGATATAACTGAAACACTTTACAGAGAGAACAGAAAGATGCAGGTTCGGACTAATTGTAGACGTGAAGAAAATTAACCATTTTTTCTGCTCAAACACCATAGGCAATATGGAAGCTTTTTTGCCTAGAAAAGGCATGGGGATTTTTCTCAGCAGCAAGTACGAAATCCACTTAGCAGTGAAAGCCAACTGAGTGTACTCAGGTTTCATTCTGACGCAGCCTGGAGATAAAGTCAGATCCCATAGGAGCGGAGTCCTCCACACTCCACGGCTCTCATTTCGGATGCCAGCCAGAAGCCTCAGGTTGTTTTAGCCCTGCTTCAGAACTCGGTGTCATAAAACAGCTATCTTACAGGAAAGAGTCAGGAGGCTGGAGAGACAACTTAGTAATTAAGAGCACTTGCTGCTCCTTCAGAGGACCTGGGTTTAGTTCTCAGCATTCACATGGCAGCTCACAGCCAACTCTAATGCAGTTCTAGGGGATCCTAGGCCGTCTGACCTCCTCCAGCACCAGGCATGCTCATGATGTACAAACGTACATGTGGTTAAACACTCATACACATAAATAAGATAATAGGGTTGCTTATAAATTTGCATATGATGTGTTATTAAATAAGTTCTTGACAAGATGGAACTTTTTCGATGAGGTATTAAGAACCAAATCTACTTTATTTTTTGGTGTGTGTGTGTGTGTGTGTGTGTGTGTGTGTGTGTGTGTGTGTTGGAGACACAGTCTTGCTATATCACCTAAGCTGTTCTGAAACTCCTTGTATAGCCCAGGTTGGCCTAGAATTCAGGACCATCCTTTATCAGGTTCCCATAGGATTATAGACATGAACATGACCAGGCTCACGCAAATCTTTCATTTCTACCTTTATACACTTAAAAATTGAAAGAATGCTTTCCAGGCAAGTTTCTCACTCCAAACCTTCAGACATTGCTTCTCCTTATCTAATTTGGCCCATGCTGAATGCCTAAGACCTGTTCATATGAGGAAATGATCTCTACATTGTGCCTCAGACTGGCAAAATCCTCACAGTGGTCAATAGGTACAGTCCTGAAAATCATTCCTCCATCTCAGGGACTAGAAATTGTTATGGGTCTGGGGGAGTCATTCAGAGATTTACCAATCTGATTGTGAACAAATTTAAACAAAGAAGTCTTTATTAAATACTTGCCAGAGCCATGGATACTGGCCAGGTCCATACCAGCGACTCATGTTCAGAGCATGGGGCCAAATTACATTAATCGGGAGCTCATAAAGGCAAAACTCATAAGGCTACCTACTTCCCGTCTTTCTACAATCAGAGGTAAACACACGTCCTGACATGCTTCCTGCTTATACTTCCCTGTTCCCAGTTCATTTGGGGGCAATCAAGCTTGCTTACAGAAGTGAAAGCCCACGGCTAGTTATCTTACATGGAACAATAGTCCTTAGGATTCCAGGAAGTCATCTGTCTGTGGGCAAATCGGGTTTACAGGTTAGAGGTGTTTTTGTGTTATGGATATCTTAAGCACAGTACGTTAAACTTAAAGCATAACTTTAGGCATCATGAAATAAATTAGCTATGCAAGGAAGTGGCTATAAACCACTTAGAAGACTACAACTACACCCCATGGTATCTCCAAGTTATTGTGTTACACAATTTCTGGTAATGCTAAGGGCACCTGTCCAAGGAGGTAGGGGAACTTCTCAGATGTGTGGTGGAAGGAAATCTGAAGTGGAGACACATAGTGATTGGTACTGTTTAGTCCTTGCATGTCCTGAAGTCCATGTGTTGAAGTTGCCAGCACGTGTTGCTTTTGAGAGATGGTAGAACCTTTAGGTATCAGCTAATAAAAGGGGATCAGGTAAATAGGGGCAGGACTTTAAAAGAGATATTAAGACCCTGACTCATTCTTTATCTCTATTTGCTTCCCAGTTGTCATGAGGTGAAAACTTTCTTGTCACATAATCCTTGCTTGGTGTACTACCTTACCACAATTCTAAAAACTACATACCAAGAGACCAGAAATTGAAATCTTTGAAAGTAGGGATGAAAAAATGCATCTTATTTAATATTAATTTGAATTTCAAAAAACAGCTGATCATTTCATTAATAATAAAAGAAAATTGCATATATGTTATAATATTTTCATTGTGAGTGAGAAATAATAATTTGCCCAAGATTTAGAGAGTAATCTTCCTTTAGCAATTGTTTTAGGCTACACTGAATTGATTTCAACAAATCAATTCATTAACAGACACTATTTGCAAGTCATCTAAAATCAGCTATCAGAAAGGACATAGGGTTACAGTTTCTGCCTTAATCTGATTTTTTTGTTTTGTCATAGAAAAAGGCATGAGTTTTTTTCTAGACACTGAAGTGAGGGTTTCATCTAGACTCAAGGAAGATGACATTTGAGGAAACATTTCTAGCTGAATATTGATCGATCCTAGAACTAATATGTCCTTGTGGGCTACTGCACAGTGGCGTGAGTGTAGTTTACAATGGGACTGCATGCTGTGTGAATAAGTATGAGAGGCACTCAAGGATCATAAAGGAGTGATAAGGAAACAGAAATGTTAACTCTGATTAGATCGGTTTCCATGGTACATGGGCATTGGAATGTTATACCCTGACTTCAGAAGTATATAATGTGCCAATTAAAAATGTCTCAGAGATGTAAGGAATTGGAAATGGTAACCACCCTGATTGATCGTTATACAGCCTATCAAAGTGATACTCAGAAAAAGATGAATACATGCCATGAAGATAACTACGGTAGTTTTGTTCTTGTTTAAGCTGAATATTGAGAACAAAGCGGAGGTTAGTGGACCCCCTGGACATCATGGACACTCAAGTGGCCTCTGACTACTCAGCTATGACTTTAAAGGTTAACGTTTCATCTTTGAAAGAGCGTCTTGCATCTGGGAACGCTCACACACACCAGATCCTCTCTCTTCAGTGTCACAGTCCAGACTCCCAGACTTGCCACCAGGAAAAAAAAAAAAAAAGCACTCACGTTCTGTGGGAGCTTTAATTTTGCCCAGGACCTGTGGCAGTCGATATATTAAACTCTCAGTCTTGGCCGTGGCAGTGAAGTTCCCCATTGGATCCAAGGTGGAGCTCCTGACGCAGAGTGGGCACCACAGCACGGCTGCTGCCAAGTTCCCTTCAGCCTTTAGTAGGAAAGCAGCCACGTTGGCGTTGCTTTTTTATCAGGCCACGTCTGTTGTGAGTTTGGTGCTGTATTTTGGAAACAGCCTGAAGTTTAGTTTGTTGACCTTTCCAGAAATCCTGAGAATTTTGAATATGATTTGAATAAAGACCTTTTTCGGTCATTGTGCAGTCATCATATGTTTTGTACAACTAAGAACCCGGCCCTACATTCCTTGTGTGGGTGGGGCAAACGGAAGGCCTTCCAGATGACGTTCAGAAGCAGATGCTTTTGTCGTCTGTTGCTTCCGTCTTCCTTTTCCACTGAGGTGCAGAGTCATTGAAGTGATCTGGGTGGGGCGGACTCCTTTGATTGAAGTTACTGCTGTGGTTATTAGGCAATAATAAATAAGTAAATAAATAAAATAAATAAAAATAAAAATTCCATGACAGGTTGTCCAAGTCGGCTAAGCTCCCTGTAACAAAATGTCTCAGACCGATGGCTTAACTTACAGCAACTTATTTACCCACAGTTTGGGGAGTAAGAGTGAGTTTAAGCTGGGCTGTCAGCTGGTTTCATTTCTCTTTCCCCACTGATTTGCAGACAACTCTGAGTCCTGGCAGCCCCCTTTGCACCCTTCTGGGTGCAAACACCCTTCTGGTGTTTCTTAGCAATGGTGGAACTCTTTCAAGGAACCGGATACGAACGGATTGGGAGCCACCTTAAGATAATTATTTTAGAGCTGCAGTGGCGCATGCCTTTAATCCAAGAATTTAGGAGGCAGAGGCAGGTAGATCTCTGTGAGTTTGAGGACAGCCTGGTCTACATAGTAAGTTCCAGGCCAGCCAGGGCTTCACAGTGAGAGCCTATCTCAAAAAGCAAAACAAACAAATGAACCTTGGTTTAACCAATGAGCTCTGAGAGAACTCTATCTTCAAATGTAGTCATGTTCTGAGGCTCTAGGGGGCTAAGGATTCAATGTATGAGTTTATTTTGTGGAGAACCAATTTCGTCTATGCAATGGCTATCCTTGGTTGTTAATGTGACTACATTTGGAATGAAGTAAAACACAAAAAATAAAGGGCACACCTGTGAGGGGTTTTTACTAGTGTACTGGGCCAGTAACATAGATGGACATTTCTGCATCTTTCCACAATGTCAGAATTTATTGATTAGTGATGGATTCTAAAGGTTTGCGTGTTTTATTGGCTGCATTTTCTGTAGTAGTCTTGAATTCTCTTAATAACGGACCATTAGGATGCAAGCATGGATTCTTTTATTCTTAGTTACTAATATCAACTCTCAGATCACATATAAGTTATATCTGCATATAATTGTATACGTGCAGGCTATAAATTAGTTTTAAATGGGTTAGTGTTCAAGGAGTCCAAAGACTTCAAGGAGGCCCTAGTGGAAGCAGAAGCAGAGACTGGGAAAAGGTTAAGGGAACACTGTTGCTGGTCTGATGGTGAGATGTAGGGACTCCTGCTACGGTATGTCCTTATTATTCTTTGGGTAAGTTCTTGCATTTAACATAATGTGATGTTCTAAGCGCTTCATTTTCTGCTCCAAATCTGGTGTGGCCATGTTTTGAAACAAGTATGTTTTGAATAAAAACACTGACTTATGTTTTGAAGTTAATGTAAGAAAGGTTTCATTTACCTAGTAGCTTTGACTTTGTAAAACTATTTGGGGGGCTGGGGGTTAGCAAGTGAGGGTGGTGGCGGGTCATGACATGACTCAGCTGCAAGTACCTTGCACACATAAAGAATCAGAAGGAAGGGCTATGTTTGTGTGCACACGGCTACTTTGAAAGTAAGTTCTATGACAGACAACAGAGAGGAGCTCATTATTTCCTTAGAAATTTCTACACCAGTTGGACAAACCCCTCAAGGCTGTTTGCCCAGGATTATAAGTACTTAATAAATGGCCACCGGCTTAGCATTCAGCCCAACGGAGGCAAAACAACAAACAAGAAAGGACTGGAGAGGCTAAACAGCCCCACCCTGACTGCCCAGATGAAAACCTCAGCTACAGAAGGATGGGGTTTGAAGATGGATCAAAGATACTAGATTTTCATATGGATATATATATATATATATATATATATATATATATATATATATATACTTGCAGGGGCTTAAGATAGGTGTGTGCCTTTTTAGTGCAAGAAGAAGCACTTTGTGGGTCTGTCTGTGTGTCTTTTGATGTGGGAGGCATCTGAATTTCAGAGACCCATTCGACTATCCTGAGTCATAGGGAAGAAGCCGGGTCTGGGTGAGAAAGGATGGCTGGAGTCTTTAGAGACTCAGGGTTCAGAACAGAGAAGGAAGTGAGGTAGTGAGCTTCATTTTTATCTGATTTTTAAATATCGGGTTAAACTGGCTGTGAAGGGTCACCCATCAGCACCATGGAAACAAAGACAGAAGGAGTGTTGCAAGTTATGACTCCAGCTTAGTCTACGTGGTGAACTCCATGCCAGTTGAGAACTCATAATAAGACACCTCCCTTTGCTCTGTCTCCCCTCCCCCTATACTGGATTGACCCACTGAGCAGGAAGAAAAGCTTGAACTTGGAAGTCTAGGCAGAACTTTAGCTCTAAGAAGGCATTTTGCAGTTCCAAAGTTTATATCAGTGGTAAAAGAGCCCTAGGAACCAAATAATACCAATTTAATTAAAAAGTAATTTGTCACTTAAATTTGTCTCATGTTCATCCAAAAAAATAATTTAAATAATGAGTAGCTATCTTTACAAATCGTTAAAACATTAAAATGTGTATGACTATATTTAAAAAGATGTCTTGTAGCTGGGAGATAAAATACAATCTAGCGTAAAGCACGCCATTAGATTTTAAATGACAAAGAGGAAAACAATGAGGATATCAAACCAGACTAAGGAACATTCTGTTTAATGAGAGAGAAAGAGAAAAAATACTTTTCATGCTCTGTCAGTTGATTATGCCTTTGAGTTAATATTAATAATGCAGAGGGGTTGTTTTGACAAGGCTAATGCCATAAAGGCAGCTGTAGAATAGTAAAAATAGCTCTGATGTTCCATAAAGAATGACAGGCATCTGTGCTCCAGCTCTGTCCTCTTCTTAGCTGTAAGGCTCAAATGTAATGGTGTGGGTCAAAGAGAAGGTCTAACTCGAAAGGAGGATGTTGCTACTAAAGGCATCCCAGAGATGCAATGGAGTGGGGAGTGTAGGAGGCAGTATCATTCACTGATTAGAGAAGAACAGACAGCCACTCTGAAACTGCAGCTATCCTTTGGGTAGAGCTGCAGAATTACAGTCGTAGATGGGCTGAAGAACCACACCTCTTGGTATGCATACACTGTGTGGTCTTCTTCCCCACTGCAGTGGCATGGACTCTGTGGCTGTGGTGGTTTGCACATGTTCCATCCATGGGGAGTGGCACTATTAGGAGGTGTGGCCTTGTTGGAGGAACTATGGCACTGTGTAGGCAGGTTTTGAGGTCTCCCAGTGCTCATACTCTGCTCAGTGGGGGAAGAGTCAGTCTCTTTCTGGCTGCCCTCAGATCAAGATGTAGAATGCTCAGCATCTTCTCCAGCACTATGCCTGGCTGGACACTGCCATGCTTCCCACCATGATGATAATGGACTAACCCTCTGAACTTGGAATCGTCTCCTTCTGCTCAGTCAAGCCTTCAGATGGCCTTGGCCACAACTATTTGCAGCACTGTAGAGACCCTGACCGAAAACCACTTAACCAAGCTATGCTTGAAGTCTTGACCAAAGAAAGTGTGTAGATGAATAGGTGTTTATAAATTAAACAGGCAAGCTCCGAGGCTTGTATCTTTGATGCTGATTGATGTGACTAAGCTCAACTACAGGTACCACACTTCCTTTTCTTGGGTTTTTTGTTATATTGGGCCCTAAGAAAATTTCTATTAACAATACTCCATTATGCTTGCAGATAGGAAGGAACACAGATAACTGTTGTCTAAGAGGCTCTACCCAGCAGCCAATGGAAAGAGATGCAGAGATTCACACCCAAACAGTAGATGAAGCTCAGGGAGACTTACAGAAGAGTTGGAAGAAAGATTGAGGCACCCAAAGAGGACAGTGACTCCACAAGAAGAACCAACAGAGTCAACTAACCTGGACGCTTGGGGGCTTCCAGAGACTGAATCACCAACCAGAGAGTGAGCACAGGCTAGGCCTAGGTTCCCTTCACATATGTAGCAGATGAGCAGCTTAGTCTTCATGCAGGATTCCCAAACAACTGGAGCAGGGGGCTGTCCCTGAGCCTATTGCCTACCTGCCTGCCTATGGATCCCACACCCCTAAATGGATAACCTTGTCTAACCTCAGTGGGGTAGAATGTGCCTAGTCCTATAGCAACTTGATGTGCAGGGAAGGGGTCTAGGGGATGGAGAAAGTGGAGTATGTGGGAGGGTTGGCACCCAGAAGGGGGCTTCCCCTTTTAAGGGGAAAAGGAGGAGGACTTGCATGAGGGGGTACTGGGAGGAGAGGAAGGACTGATATTTTTAAAAAGAGAGGACATATTGATCTTTCAGGGGGACCCTCGTTCAGTTCCTAGTATCCACAGGGACAATTCACAACTACCTGCAACTCTAACTCCAACATATTTGACCTCTTTGGCCTCAGAAAGGCCTCATTTTGCCAGCAATGAGAAACCTGGGTGAATGTAGTAGTGCCTGCCTAGCATGTATGAAGTCCTGCGCCCCACCCTCAGCACTGCATAAATGAGGTTTGATAGTGAGAAGACTGGACTGATTCTATGACAGGCTTCAAGTCGACAGTCCAGGAGACTAGGCCTAAGAACTTGACAAGTCTGGACAAGCCCAGACAAGTCAGTCACTAGAAAAAAAAACCCCAGGCTCCAACCCCAACGACCAGGTTTTGAAATGCCTAAAGACTGAGTAAGATAAGGTTCACCTATCCTTGAATTCCTCTAATATGCCTTAAATCCTGACTACAAGCTCAGTTGGTTGTCTCTCCATCTTGGTAATGGGAGACCCCCAACATGCTGGACTTCTGCAGAATAAAACCCTTTCACATTTACACTGAGTCGGGGTATCATTCATTGGCAAATCATAGTCCCTTACATTAGCACATAGATGTAATCGCTACACTCAGGAGGCGGAGGAAAAAAGTTGAAGAGTTAAGGTCATCCTTAGATATATAGCAAATTGGAGGTCAACCTGGGCTCTGTGAGATCCTATCTCAAAAGAAAAACAAATTAGGAGGGCTAGTGGTATTGCTCCTAAGAAACAAAGTTTGCTGTGTAGGCACAGTGACCTGATTTTGATCCCCAGAACCCATGTAAAGATGGAAGAAGAGAATCAACTTCACAAAAATGTCCTCTGAGTCTCTACGTGTATGACATGGCACACATATGCTTGTGCACACGCAAACACACACAAAAACACAAACACACACACACACACACACACCAACTGCAGGAACATCAAAATAAATACTTCGAGTTTTTTTTTAAACCCAGTAGTCCTGTGGTTTGGTCATTTCTGACTGCTCTATGGTAGACTGGGAGAGTCCATACAACACTGTGCTGGGCCACAGAGCTGGCTTGGTTAACTCCTGAATCCAGCTGACCTTGAAATGTGTAATCGGAGCTGCTGTGACTGATCTGAGTAGGGTCTGCCCAGGAGTGGTCACCTTCCTGCTCTGCCAGCGTACAATGAAAGGTATTGTGTGAACAAGAATCAGAATGACAAGTCCCTGGATCAGGGAGGGTGGGAAGGACTGTGGGAAGGACAGGGCAGCCACCCTGCTCTCCACTCACAAAAGGGAGGAAATTAAACGTCCAGAGCCTATAACCCAAGCAAAGAACAGTTCAGCTGGTGAGCCAGAAAATCTTAATGAAGTTGGTTTTTATTTCTGGGAAATAATGCCTTGCATTTATTCAAGGTGTGACCTAATCTTAAAGAAGCTTCACGATTCAGAGGGCAGGCTATGCAACTGGGATGGGTGGGAATTCAGTTCCAGCCACTACCCTTTACACTTCTACCAGTGTGAGGTTTTTCCTCCCGTGTCATCTCTGTGAACTTAACACTCAGCTTCAGACAACAGCTCTAGGTACTGTTTAAACAGCTGACATACCTTAAAAAGGGTCAAATCTTTCTAGCATATTTGCCTACAGTCATGACTGCGTTTGTGTGTATGTTATGCTATTGAGGCTGCAGAACAAGGCGTGTTGCCAGTGGCTCTGTGGTATCTCGAGTGACAAGGCACGCTCAGAGAACTCGCATAACCTGTCTGTAAGCAGCAAGAGTCTGGGAAGGTGCTTTAAGGGGAGTGCTCTTTCTATTAAATCACACTGTTCCTTTCAGAGACCTCAAATACGAAAGATGAATTACATCCAGGGCTTTACTTCCTCTTTGGTTTAAAGGGGAAATAGGTCGTGACATGTGGTTGTTGTTTTGCACACCTTCTTGATGTATACTTGAGCCTTCAAAAGCTGTTCCAGGGAGAGGCAGGGAACAGGCAGATGGACAAACCAGTGCCTTAGCCAGACTGTGTGTGTTGCATCTTGACACTGGGAATCTTATCAGTGCTGCAGCTTAAGAACAGAGCTAACCACACTGTTCTCCAGATTGAAGTATTTGCGTTGTCTAAAGCCACAAGTCGAACACACGAAGCCCTTACTGTGGACTGGACCATGCTCTCAGCGCTCTCCACAGAATACATCGCTGATTGCAACCTCTTCCTGAGATAGGCTTTGTTATCATTTCTGTCTTGCAGATGATAAAACAGAAGCAAAAGTAGCTTGCTCAAGTACAGTGTCCCACACTGCTTGGGTCGTAGAACTCTTGACGATGAATTGAAGGGAAGACAGATGCACATATAGAAAAGCTGGAGTCAGGAAGTTGTGTGCACAGCCTGATGGAACGGCCCCTGCTACCATCCCAGCAAGGGACCTCAGCACAGGAGGAGGGGTTGTCCACTCTCAGTAGGCAAGCGGTGCATCTGGAAAGGAAGCTGCTGTTGCTGGGTTTTGTACCAACCCCAACCGGTCAGTCCTCAGAGAGCACTCATTCTTGGACAGAGGAAGGCTTTGTCTTTCTTCCTTCCTTTCTCTTTCTCTCCTTCTTTCTTTCATTTATTTCATGTATGTGGGTACATCGTTGCTGTCTTCAGACACACCAGAAGAGGGCATCGTATCCCCATTACAGATGATTGTGAGCCACGGTGTGGTTGCTGGGAGTTGAACTCAGGACCTCTGGAAGAGCAGTCAGTACTCTTAACCTCTGAGCCATCTCTCCAGCCCAGGCTTTGTCTTTCTGAACCTGGCCCATTCGAGAAGTGGGTTTGCCAATTACCCATGAGTCCAAGGCCCGTTTCAATAACACACATTCACTCAGGACTTAACTCCCTCTTGCTTAGCTCCCTACGCTGAAGGCCATCTCGTTTAAAGCAAGCTCATTTGGCTTTGGAGTTGACATAGTCTGCGAACGTAGACTGCCTGCCTGTCAAGCACTCAGCAGAGTACATGGCAGAATTCATACTTTCTGTGCAACAACTGTACATCCAGATGGTCTTAGGCTTGTAATGGTTTAATGTACAGTTCTTCATCTTACAGCAGGGCAAAACCAATGTACATGCAATTGAAACCCTATTTTGAATTCTGACCTTTTCCAAGGCCTGTAATATCTGGAATCTTAGTACATTCAGGTCTCAGTAATCCACATGCTCTGAGGATAAAGTGAAGTTCTGCAGGGCACGGAACTGCTCAGTTGTGCCGTTTAGTACATTAGATGCATTAAAAGCATCTATTTATAACACTTTTCCCTATCGGGACATAAGGCTACGGAAGCCAAGGGGCATCTGTATATGCTGTCAGCATCCTTTCAATGGCCTGCCTTCCTTAAAATACATAAAGCATGTTGCCACGCACGTGTGTGTGATGCTCTTCAATCCCAGTTGGTGAGGAGCATATGTTCAGAAGCCAAACTCCATGTGTCCCTCACCGTGCTTCAGTGTGCACCTGTGCTTACAGGACGTGCCACTTGCCTGCCATGACCTGAAAGAGGGAATGAAATGAGGAACAGACTTATGATAAACAGAAAGTGAAAGTGAAAGGACTTGGGGGAAATTTTCTACTTAAAAATAATACTTTTTAGAACTGGAGAGATGCATCAGCGTGTCCTCAAGAGTTCACATGTCAGCACTGTTGTCATGTACGTAGATAGATAGTAAACTTCTGCATCTCCAGCTCCAAGTGATCCAACACCCTCTTCTGGATTTTGGGGGCGTCTACACATACATGCACACCCACACCTAAGGAAAATACAATACAATCCCTGAAGAGTTTTCCTGTGTTCTACACTGTTCTGGAAAAGCTGTGGTATTCCAAAAGGAGCAATGTTTAAATAAACATTTTGAAATAGAAAATCATCTTGATGTCATCTCTCCCCCACGCCCAGTTAGGATCCTATTAGTCATGTGTTTTCACGTGAGCAGGTGTATGGCTCTTAGACATACTATACATTAGTCATGCATAGCATGTGGATAAAGTTAGTGTCTGTCTAAAATGCATCAGCCTGTAACCAATGACTAAGTCAGAGTATGGTAAACTTGATCGACTTGGTCCACAGCAAGCACACCCTGCCTGGTAATGTATTTCCCAAATTGAATTCACCTCTCATTTAGAACTTCTGACGTCTCTACCTCATTCTTTGTGACCAATCCCAAGTTTTTTGGTTACCATTTTATAGTCAAACAAAAACCAAAGACAAACAAGAAAATAATCAAACAAAACCCACCAAGCCGGAGCATGGATGGATAAGCATGGTTAGGAAACTTCCAATTCTCTGCTTGGGCCATATACAAAAAAACTGTGAGCTGTTTTAGCAATCAAGATACTGACTCCCAGGTAAGTGTGTTATGAATATGGCAAAACAAACAAAACAAAACCTATTTTAAAGATGCTAAGAGAACTCTTGTGGCCAAGAGGAAAGTATAAAGGATACAGGCTCACAGAAATGAGCCTTATGTGAGGCAAAACTCTAGCTGTTCCCTAGGCTTGCATAGTCTGACCTGCATTCCTTCACTATACCCCTCCTCTCTCTGCCTTTCTCTGTGTCTGTCTTCCTCTCTGTCTCTGTCTGTCTGTCTCACTCTCTCTCTCTCTTTCAGTCTCTCTTTCTCTGTGTCTGTCTCCCTCTCTGTCTCTGGCTCACTCTCTCTCTCTGGAATGACTCAGACTCTGTGTAGGTGGTCCTAGATAAGAGAGGTTTTCCCAATGGTTAAGGAAACAAAGTTGAGGCTGAGGATACACCCTAGGGCAAGAGTTCTAATGGGATGGAGGAGAGGGGCCAGTGCTGACTGGGAGACTCAGCCTGTCAGTGACAGGGAAGAAACCAGAAGTTATTGGGCTGTAGGAGCAGTTTGTGGCATGCTGACAGTATTATTTTGAACATCTCTGCCTATATAAAATACAGATCAGGGTACTGTTAGTCCTTGGAAATATCTCAGCATTGTCTTGTATCTGTTGGGCTTTGTGTGTGTGTGTGTGTGTGTGTGTGTGTGTGTGGTATGTGGTGTGTAGTGTCTGTGTGTATAGTGTATACATATCTATATATACATATATAGATATAGATATATATGTGCGTGTGGAATGTGGTGTGTAGTGTGTATGTATGTTGGTGTGTATGTGGTGTGTGTGTATGTATTTGTGTGGTATGTAGTATGAGTGTGTGTTATGTGGTATGTGTGTAGTGTATGAATGTATGTGTGTGTGGTATGTGGTGTCTGGTGTGTGTATGTTTATGTGTATGTTTTGTGTGTGTATGCATGTGTGTGGTATGTGGTATGTAGTGTGTGTGTGTGTTTATGTGTATGCAGTGTGTGTGTATAGTGTATGCATGTATGTGTGTGTGGTATGTGATAGGTAGTGTGTATTTGTGTGTATGTTGTGTGTATGCAAGACAATTCAAAAAGAGACAGGCACATCCCATACATTGTTAATAAGGGAGTGGGGAACTCGTAGTAAATGCTATGGGCCCTGGTATCCATTGTCTCTATTTCATTTGTACTTGTGTTTGATGGCCAGAGTCAAGTAGATTACATCCCAGCCTATGTGTGACCCTGGTAGGTTTTGAAAATGTGTGAGCATGAAGAAATGTGAACAGGAAGAAGTGAGTCCAGGCTCTGGAATAAGAACAAGAACACTTTCTAGTTTATGATCTAACTAAGATCTCTGGTCATATATGTGGAGATATTTAAGAGATCAGCTATAAATAAGCCATTGCTATGGGAGGTGGGAAATGCCCAGGGCTGATAGATAATGAACATGGTTATCGGCAGAGAAAGGGAATGAGTGACTACCAGTCCAAGAAATGCACGGGGACCATATTCCCTTATCAACTAGGGCAGTAGGGCTGTACGGATCGCCTGGGGCTGAGGCCCAGGGATTCTTGATGATGGATGTCAATGTATGAGTCAGGATGGAAAGAGGACAGGGATGTGAGGAAAGAACACGCTTTCTCTTTCGTCTAGATCTGCATTATGTCTTACTAGTGGAGAGGCAGGAAGTCTGATATCATTGACTGAATTGCTCCAAACTCATCCGGACGGAGAAGGCTCACTGTCAAAAGTGTGTCTTCATAGGAACATTAAAATAGCTGAAAGTTCACAATTTCAACTCTGGGTAGCCTGGCTTTACCTGTACCAATACTCCGTCTCATCTGACCTCTTCAATGACCTTCATGAAGCATTTTTGATCACATTGTTAAATGTTTAATTAACATTCAAAAAATTAACCAGCTCACTTTAAAAAAAAAACATTTATTTATTTTTTTATTTATATGAGTACACTGCAGCTGTCTTCAGACATACACTAGAAGAGTACCTTGGATCCCATTACAGATGGTTGGCAGCCTTGGTTGCTGGGCATTAAACTCAGGACCTCTGGCAGAGCAGTCAGTACTTTTAACAGCTGCTCCATCTCTCCAGCCCACCAGCTCACGTTTTACATTTTGTTTTTAACTTTAATCCATGAAGTCTGATTAATTTTTAGGCTTACTCGTCAGTGATATCCTCTGAACAACGTAACTTCAAAAGCCAGAAAAGCAGGTCTCTGGCTGTTGTTAAGACACTCAAGTGTGGCTGGGCATGGTGGCAAGGGCTTGTACACTTGAGAGATAGAAGCTAAACGATCAGAAGGTCTAGGCCAGCCTCCGCTTTGTAATGAGTTCAAGTCCAACTTGGGCCACAGGGGACCGTGTCTCAAAAACAACAGCAACAAAACCAAAAGCACAAGTCGGGCCTAGTGTCACAGGCCTGAAAGTCCTAGCTATTTGAGAGGCTATAGGCGGGAGAATTGGAAGCTGAAGGGCTGGCTTGATTGCAGTGTAAGTTCAAAGCCAACCTGGACAAACTGGTTGGACTCTGTCACAAAATAGACTGTACAAAAAGGGGCAATTAAAATCTCAGTGACAGTGTGAGAACCTTGCACGTGTGCGGCTCTGCCTTCCATCTTCATTACTGATAAAAGAGAAACGAAGCATCTATCTTGCTTTGCGCCTGCACTGCCCGTTTTGTCTCCCTGCGTGGCACTTCTGTTGGCTTTCTGGGGTCAATGTGGCTCCGCACTGACTCGTCCTGAAATTTGTTTCTGAAGCTGTGGCTCTGCCTGAGAATTCCTTAAGCTCTTACTTAGCAGCACCAGCAGATGCTTGAGAGAGTGGCTTCTGCTATCAAGTCTGTGGGTCTAGGCAGCCAGTGTTCCCCAAGTTCAGGTCCGAGATAAACAGAGAAGAATCTTAGGTGATTGGGTCCTTAACATTGAGTTCTTAAGGTGAGCCTGGGTGCAAGGAATTGGAGATCCAATAGCAACTCTCAGCAAGAGCGAATTCCTTGCATGTATGAATTTTAGAAGGTGGATGTCTCTGAGCTTAGAGGGGAAGGGTCTCAAATTAAGAAGGTTAGTGAAGGTAGCTACTAGATAAGATACCAAGCAATGGTTTAACTGTTCCACTCCGCATAGGGACTATTACAGGGTAGGAGCGTTAAGGAAGGCTCTAGACAGGATACAGAGTGTCCTCTCCTCTCCTTGGGGTAGCCTCTGTGGTCTAACAGTTCTGATAAGAAAGATTTTCTAGGGGATATTTGAAGGCTTCAGGCTGAGTGGAGCAGGGTGGTCAAGTGTGCACACTGGCAGATAAAACTAAACGCACTCCACCGGCCCACCTAAGGACTCAGATATTGCTTCTGTCTTCTGGGTGGATTTCCCTTTTCAGAGTATCAAGCAGGACATCGTTCTTCCGGGTAGCTGTAGGGGTGGGTCTCTAGTTCCAGGCAGCTTCACTTCATTCCCCCAGGTATGCCAGATATTTATCTCAGTACAGTATTAATACATGAGGTCCTTCCAAGTGGAAATCAGGGAGTACCTTCCGGTTTGACTGTCCCTCAGTCAGTCTGTCGAGGCTGGGGACCTAATGACTCACTCTGATCTCCCTGGTTCCTTAGTCCATAAGTATTGAATCCTTAGACACTTGACTGATTTTCTTGTCTCAGTTAGGTTTACCATTCCTATGATGTAACACCATTACCAAAAACAAGTTGGGGAGGAAATGGTTTTTTTTTTTTTTTTTTTTTTTTTTTTTTTTTTTTTTTATTTTTTTCGATCTTTTTTTTTTTTTTTTTTTTTTTGGCTTACTTTTCCACACCATACTTCATCATTGAAGGAAGTTAGGACAGGAACTTAAGCAGGTCAGACACCTGGAGGCCAGAATTGATGCAGAGGCCTTGAAGGGGTACTGCTTACATCCTTGTTCCTCATGACTTGCTCAACTTGCTTTCATATACAGCCTGGACCTCCAGCTCAGGGTAACTACCACCCACAGTGGGCTGGGCACTACTCCACCAATCACCAATTAAGAGCATGCCCTCCGGACATACCTACAGCCCCACCTTCTGGAGGCATTTTCTTAATTGAGGCTCCCTCTTCCCAGATGACTTTAACGTGTGTCAAGTTGACATAAATCTAGCCAGAACATTTGTCTAGCCTAATTTCTTATTTCTCCTCTTTTTTTCTCTTTGTTTTATTATCATAGATTTCTATCTTTTGTCTTACATTTGACTAAACTGCCTTTCCTCTTGTCACTTTCACAAACTTAGGTTGTGAAAATGGATATTTTCATATTCATATATCAGAAAATTTCACTTTTGTTGGCTCTGCTATACAGGAACTTCAGTTACCTTAGTTATATGACACCAGTCTCTCAATATACAGTTTGCACTTTAGGAAGCACAGCATATAAACTGAGTAATTCTACATAGTGTAAGCAGCTGTTGTTATGTAAACAGATATAAATCATTATCAGTGGCCTTCACATCACCTGTAAATGTCAGATCACAGACAGCAGACAAAGCATGTAAGCATCTTACCTCTTTGTTTCCCATCACTTGAAATAGATTAAATACTTTTATATTTAAATTTACATTAAATTTAAAGAATACTATCAGTTGATTTTCTAGGGGACTTGATAGTGTAGGATTTGTTTTTGTCACTGTCTTAGTTACGGTTTGCTCTCTGTGAAGAGACACTATGACAACAGCAACTCTTATAAAGGGAAATATTGAACTGGGTCTGACTTATGGTTTCAGAGGTTTATCATCACGGCAGGAAGCATGGTACCGTCTAAGCAGACATGGCTCTGGAGAAGGAACTGAGAGCTGTACATCTGGATCTGCAGGCAGAAGGACTGTGTGTCATACTTAGTATATGTAGGACCTCAAAGCCTGACCCCACAGTGATACACTTCCTCCGACATAGCCACACCCACTCCTATAAGGCCACACCTCCTAAAGTGTCACTCCCTATGGTCCAAGCATTCAATCACAAGAGTCTATGGGGGCCATTCATCCCTATCAAAGCACTATTGTCACCAAACATGACTTTATTAATCCAGCCTAGCAGAAAAGGATTTTATTTTATTTTAAGTCTTTTTTTTTTTTTTTTTTTTGTGGGACTGGGGATTGAACTAGATCTTCTATAGGCTAGGCAAGTATTCTATTGTTGCTGGAAAATTTGGAGATCCCCTCTTAGGGGTTCTTAGTCTTAGTAGTAAAGGAATTTAAGAACTGACTCAGAAGAATCATGGGATGGTTTTGCTGGAGTCTAAGAGAAGGGACTGGAGAGATGGCTTGTGGATCCAGAGCATGGTAGCAGGTTCATCTGGGTTCAGATCCCAGCACATGCACAATGGTTCATGGCCATCTAGAACTCTAGTTCCAGAGTTCCAATGCTATTTGGATCTCTAAGGGCACTGTACACACATTGTGTGCCTATGCACTCATATACACAAAATAATAAAAATCAAATTTCAGCCGGACAGTGGTGGCACACACCTTTGATCCCAGCACTTGGGAGGCAGAGGTGGGTGGATTTCTGAGTTCAAGACCAGCCTGGTATATAGAGTGAGTTCCAGGACAGCCAGGGCTACACAGAGAAACCCTGTCTTGAAAAAAAAAATAACAAAAACCAAAAACAAACAAAATAAAACAAACACACACACACACACACACACACACAAAACAAATTTCAAAAAGATATTTCAAAAAGAGAAAAGAAAAACCCTGAGGTCAGTAAATTGTAAATCCTAGCAGCTGCCCAGAGAAGGAAGATGGAAAAGAGGAAGAGAGGAAATAATTCTTACTATACAGACAAATAGCCACATGGTAGAAGCAGGCTTAGTCCAGCTTTGGTTCCATAGTAGCAGCTCAACAAGTAACTACAGCAAGAGTGTGACTTCTGTGAAGGAACAGTATATTATCTCATCAAAGCAGCAATTATTCCTTCCATCTCTTTTGCATAGTTTTAGGGAATTAGTCTCCTTCAAGGGTGTTCCTTTGGCCAGGTGATTGACAGGCCTAGCCAGATTAACTCTTAGGTTTCTACTCAAGATCAGAGGTAGAATCCATTCCTTTGATGAAGAAGAATAGCTGTTTTAAAATGAGCTGCAAGAGAGTCCTGATCGAAGTTACCACCAGCACTAACTACTACTGAGCACTACTAGTAGTAGCAGTTTTACCTAGCTAGCATCTTTTTTCTTCTGCGTATGCTAGGATATCTTTGTGAGGATACCAACCAGAGTTTATGTAACTTTTTACCTGAATTTTGGGATATATGTAGCATAAAGCATTCAACTGAATTCATTTAAGCATTGGGGTATGAAGTAAAAGTGCACTATACCCATAGAGTGTGCATTGGACATTTACTGCATAGTGAAAGTAATTTTGCATGTTAAAGATAAAGAGAGCTACAATGGATGACTGTGTTAGCTTTCCACTGATATGGCAAAAATACCTGAAGTGATTTATAAAAGAGAGAAATCTGTTTTGTTCATGGTTACAGAGGTTTCACTCTAAGGTTGCTTGGTCCTGCTACTTTTAGACTATAGCGAAGCAGAACACATGGCTGAGTGTGTGATAAAGGGCAGGCGCTCACTTCATGGTGGCCAGAAAGCAAGAAAAGAGACAAGAAAGCTACGATTCTAGGGGCTTCTTCAAAGCAAGGCTCCATGACCTACCTTCCTACTCCAAGGCCCCACATCCTAATAGTACTGCCTCAGAGGCCCAGACCTCAGCCTCTGGGCCTGTGCAGGACACTCCAGACCAGATGATAGCACAGGCTGTGGGGGAAGTGAAGCTGAATTCCTCAACATTCATGTAGAAAGTGATTGCGATGAGAGGCATGTGGAAATGCTAATGTGATCCCCGATAAAGGAAACTTCACTGTAGCTGAGGCCTTGGTGCTCAACAGAATAAGTAGTAGAAGGCGATCTAAACTTAGAGAGGTGGGTGACAGCTCATCAAAGAGCAGAAAGAGGTCTACCATTTTACAAGTTAAACATTGAGAAGCAATCAAGGAGAGTTAGAACAGGAACTAAAACAGCCATTCACACCACATCACAATAGGAAGCAGAGATATAAGTGCCTGCTCATTTGTTTACTGGCTAGCTTGTATCCCTTCCTCCCTCCCTCCCTCCCTCCCTCCCTCCCTCTCTTCCTTCCTTCCTTCCTTCCTTCCTTCCTTCCTTCCTTCCTTCCTTCCTTCCTTCCTTCCTTCCTTCCTTCCTTCCTTCCTTCCTTCCTTCCTTCCTTCCTTCCTTCCTTCCTTCCTTCCTTCTACTGCAAATACAGGTCAGAATCTACCCTAGGCATTGGTGTCACCCACATTGAGGTACATAGGTCTTCTTCCTTCAATGTCCACAGGCAAACTTGATCTAGATAATTCCTTATTGAGACTATCTAGATGATTCTGGGTTGTGTCGAGTTGATAGTTAAAACTAACTGGGACAACAATATTTGAATAGACAGAAAATTATGTTCAGTTACTTAACTGGTATTTATTTAGCATTAGCTACTACCACCAATTGGAAATATAAAGGGAAGAAAACAAAATTTTTGGAAAAAGAAGTGTGTGTGGTGTGTGTGTGTGTATCTGAGCATGAGTGAGGTGCTCCCAAAGGCAAGAAGCATCAGATTCCCTGGAACTAGATTTATAGGCAGTTTGAAAGGTCCCAGACATGGGTGCTAGGAACTGAACTTAGGTTCTAAATAAGAGAAGTACATACTCTTAATTACTGAGCTATTTTTCTAGCCCTGAAGAAAAAAAAACAAAAAAAAATGTAATAGTAGTAAATAAAGTAAAAATCTATCTAGCAACTATTTTGTTTGTTTGTTTGCTTGTTTGTTTGTTTGAGACAAGATTTTTCTGTATAGCCCTGGTTGACCTGGACTCTCTTTGTAGACCAGGCTAGCCTCCACTTCACAGAGACCCACTTGCCTCCGCCTCTTGAGTGCTGGGATTAAAGACACGTGCCACCATGACCAGCCCAGGAACTTTTTTTTTTTTTTAAGGTTTTATTTTATATATGTGAGCACACTGTCACTGTCTTCAGACACACCAGAAGAGGGCATCAGAACACATGTGGTTGCTGGGAATTGAACTCAGGACCTCTGGAAGAGCAGTCAGTGCTCTTAACTGCTGAGCCATCTCCCCAGTCCCAGCCCAGGAACTTTTAAGAGCCGTGAATAAAACTAAATCTAGAAAATTGGTTTACAAGATTGGAGCAAGGATCCCTGAGAGCCTAGTTCTGAGATGACATTGAATATGGGGACGCATGGAGCTAGAGGAAGAGAATTCCAGCAAAGGAAACACTGTGTACTTGCCATTCTCGCTTAGTATTGATGACTCAGGGAGATGATGTTTTTGGGTAATTCAGGATGAAGTCTTGGACAATGGACTGAAGCACACAGAATGAAAACCACAAACACTGTGCCTCCAGATCAAGAAAGAAATATCTTCTCCATTTCGTTCTTAATAATTTCATAGAAAATAAGTTGATTCAAATCCTGCTCAGTGTTTTGGAACATAACTAGTGGGGGGAGGTCTGTTTAACACCGTTTCTAGTACCTGGATGCTGTCTTTCAGGTATCAGACATGTTATAGTTAATAAAGCTCACATGTAACTGTAAACTATTTTCAATTGTATTTCGTGCCTCTTATTTTTCTGAGGGCAATGGCAATACATGGGTCTTAATTAGCCTGACTTTGTGTTTACACAGTTCCACAGTTAGGTCACAAACTATTTTTTTTTTCCTTTGATGGATGACAATTACTTTAAGGTACAAAGCTGAATACTTGTAAACTAGCAATTAAACATTTGTCACATTTGCGATTTAACCTAAGAAAGAAAAAGAGAGGGGGGGAGGGAGGAAGGAAGGAAGGAAGGAAGGAAGAAAGGAAGGAGGGGGAGGGAGGGAGGGAGGA
>NC_034591.1:42491403-42516920 GCF_900095145.1 Mus pahari
AGAGAGAGAGAGAGAGAGAGAGAGAGAGAGAGAGAGAGAGAGAGAGAGAGAGAGAGAGCCTGAAAGAAAGAGAGAGAAAGGGAGAAATGCAGTATAAACTTTATCTTACTGTACACCAAATATTTTTAAAAGTGTATTTGCTGGTTAAATCTTCAGAGTCTACAAAGCAGATACTACTATTATCCTTAATTTGGAGATGAAGACCAGACAGGAGACGAATTGCCAGGTCTGGGATTTGGGCTGGCAGTGGGACCCCAGAGCCTCCTAATCACTGCCTGGACGGACTCACAGAGCCCAGTTGCCCGACAGAACATGTCTCAAGAGCGCATTAGGACTGGTTAAATGGGAGTTTTGCCACAGACCCTCCATCCTCCTTCCAGTGGCTGTTGTGTGTTGAGGGCGTAGAGAGCCATACCCTAAATAGTGTTTAAGCATGCCAAGTACTTTGAAGTAAAGGAAGTCTGAAAACCCAACAAGCTGTTTCTGATCCAAGATGGCTAAGACTTCGCCCTTTTCAACCCACCCATCCGGTCACGCGGGGAAACGCTTGTCCTTGAAGTCGACTTATCTGGGTAAAGGCAGACCTGCTGAAAAAGGGAACAAACTGCCTTCAGTTCTTTTACTGAGGTTTCATTTTTCCAAGCAGGACTGGATGCCTAACAAGAAGAGATGACTGAAAGCCAAATACCACACCCAGAGCACAGAGAACTTTCTCGAAGACCAACAAAAGTCTCCAGAGCTGCTCATCTTTCATAAACATCACTGACTACCCTCAAACTGCCTTCAGCCCCATTTTCTTCTCCCTATGCAGAAGGGTATGTGGATTTTTGCATATCGCTGTGTTATCAGATGCCCGCACACAAGCAAAGAAGTTCCTGTGCTTTTCCTTCCTATTAATATGACTATTGCCAATTTAGTTCAGCAGATTTGTAGACACCAATCTTCAGAAAGAGACGGAAGAATTTCCTGTTACCACCCTACTTCTAGGAATCATTTTGCTCCACGCAAGTCTCCTTAAAGAAGAAGACTAAGAAAGATGACGGCTGTATTTATGTTCAACTATTTTAAAGAACAAGAAGGCAGATTTGTTCAATTGAAGTCTGAATCGTACTCATAAAGATGTGGTTATTTCTATGGCTCAAAATCCACATACTAGAGAATGTAACAGCCAGCTAAAGCCTTATTCCTGTTACTCATGTGCAAAACACACACACACACACACACACACACACACACACACACACACACACACAAATTCAACTCTTCTAGTACAATTAAAAACCAGCCCTAAGTTCAGATGATTATAAGCAGGAAGATTCTAATAATTAAAAATTGAAGAATTATTATCTACTCCATAAAGGCCTTTTGAATATGCAAAAGCCTATATTTTTTTTCACACAATATATCCTATTATGGTTTCCCCGCCCTCTACTCTTCACAGCTCCTCCCCTCTCCTCCCGTCCAATCCACTCCCTTTCTGATTCTCACTTGAAAGCAGCCAGGCTTCTAAGGGATAATAATAAAATCAAATAAAATAAGATAAACCAATTACACGTCAGAATAGGACCAAACAAACAAACCAAAGGAACGAAGCTCAGGAAAAGGCACGAGAAACGGGTATAGATACAGGGACTCACTCATTTGCACACTCAGTAATCTCATAAAAACACTAAACTAGAAGCCACAATATATAGGCAAAGGACCTGTGGGATAAAATAAGAGAAGAAAAAATATATATAAATAAAAATTTAAAGATGAGATCATTGTTTTCATTCATTAATTTATTTATTCATTCACTTCATATTCTAACCCCAGCCCTCTCCTCTCCTCTCCTCTCCTCTCCTCTCCTCTCCTCTCCTCTCCTCTCCTCTCCTCTCCTCTCCTCTCCTCTCCTCTCCTCTCCTCTCCTCTCCTCTCCTCTCCTTTCCATCCTTACCCTCTCCCCTTTTCCATAGGAAAGTTGTAGCTCCCCTTGGGTACCACCCAACCCTGGGACATCAAATCGAAGCAGGACTAGGCACATTTTCTCCCATTGAGGTCTGAGAAGGCAATCCAGGTAAGGGAAGGGGATCTAAAGGCAGGCAAAAGAGTCAGAGACAGCCCCTGCTCCAATTGTTGGGGGACCCACATGAATACCAAGCTGTGCTTCTGCTATAAATGTGTAGGGGACCCGGGTCTAGCTACACATGCTCTTTGGTTAGTGGTTCAGTTTCTGTGAGCCCCCATGAGCCCAGATTAGTTGACTTTGTAGGTCTTTTTGTGGTGTCCTTGATCCCTTCAGCTCCCTTATTCCTTCCCCCTACTCTTCCACAAGATTTCCCAAGCTCCACCTGATGTTTGGCACCTGTTTCCATCCACTTCTAGATGAAGCCTCTCAGGAGACAGCGATGTTAGTCTCCTGTCTCCAAGCATGGAAGAGTATCATTTATAGTGTCAGGGGGCTGACTCTTTCCCACAGGATGGGTCTCAAGTTGGGCCAGTCATTGGTTGGCTGTTTCCTGGATCTCTGTTCCATCTTTGTCCCTGTGGATCTTGTAGGCAGGACAAATTTTGGGTTGGAGGTTTTGTATATGGGTTGATGTCCTCTTCCCTCTGCTGGAAGCCCTGCTTGGCTCTAGGAGGTGGCCACTTCAGTTTTCATATTCCTCTCTCATAGGAATTAGCTATGGCTATACCCATAGACTCCCTGGAGCCTCACCCATCTCAGGTCTCAGGCTTGTTCTAGAGATTTCTTCCACCAACTTTCATTCTCTCCTAGTCCTCCCCACACCTGATCCCTATCCTTGCTCTCCTCCTTACCCCTTCCCACCCAATTCCCTCCCTCCCTCCTCCTCTGATGACTATTTTGTTTCCCCTTCTGAATGAGATTCACACATCCTCCCTTGGACCCTCCTTAGTACTTAGTTTCTTTGGGTCTGTGGACTGTAGCATGATTATCCTGTACTTTATGACTAATGGCCACTTATAAATGAGCATAGACCATGTGTGTCTTTCTGAGTCTGGGTTCATCACTCAGTATGATATCCCCCAAATTCCATCTATTTGCGTACACATTTTATGATGTCTTTGTTTTTAATAGCTGAATAGTATTCCATTATATAGATATATAATATTTTCTTTACCCATTCTTCAGTTAAGGGACATCTAGGTTGTTTGCCACTTTCTGGCTATTATGAATAAAGCTGCTATGAACATAGTTGAGCAAGTGTCCTTGTGGCATAGTGGGACATCTTTTGGTTATATGCCTAGAAGTGGAGTATAGCTGGGTCTAGGGATAGAACTAGTACCAGTTTTCTGAGAAACCACTAGATTGATTTCCAGAGTGGCTGTACAAGTTTGCATTTCCACTAGCAATGGAGAAGTGATCCTCTTTTTCTATATTCTCACCAGCATGTGCTGTCACTTGAATTTTTGATCTTAGCCATTCTGATGGGTGTAAGATGGAACTTCAGAGTCATTTTGATTTGCATTTCCTTGATGCCTAAGGACATTGAAAACTTCTCTAAGTTCTTCTTGGCCATTAGAGATTCCTCTGTTGAGAATTCTCTGTTCAGCTCTGTATTCCATTTTTAAATTGGGTTATTCAGTTCACTGGTATTGACTTTCTTGTGTTTATATTTATAAAATTTGTAGGCTGTCATTTTGTCTTGTTGACAGTGTCCTTGGTCGTACAGAAGCTTGTTGGTTTCATGAGGTCCAGTTCATTTTCATTGATCTTAGTGCCTGAGCTATTGTTCAGGAAGTTGTCTCCTATGCCAATGTGCTTAAAGCAGTGTCCCACTTTCTCTTATGTTACATTTAGTATGTCTACTTTTATGTTGAGATCTTTGATCCCATAAAAGCACTGAACTGGAAGCTGCATAGGCAAAGGAACTGGGGGTTAAAAAGAGACACAAAAAAAATACAAATAAAATAAAAATAAGGTAAAATTTAAAAAAGGAGAGCGAGAGCGAGCGAGTGAGCAAGCGAGAGAGAGAAAGAAAGAGAGAGAGAGAGAGAACAAAAGGAAAAGCCCTAACAAGACAGTATGAGATAAGGAACTTCCAAAGACAGAACCCCAATGAGACATCTCTTGCAACCAAATGAAGGTTCCAGAACTGGAATTAGCTATATCTAATTGAGTTGTTAGCCAAAAGGGCTCCCATAGGAGTCCCCCCAAAACACAGGCTGTTGCCAAGACTATAGGTTGCTCTCCAAAAAACTGTTGGCAAGTCACCATAAGATAACACCTACAGAACTCATTGAACATGGAGGAACAGAGCTGGTGCATAACTAGAACCATCACCCTATGTGCTAGCTAGTGCATTTAGTAAAGAAAGTTACTCTGCATGTCACCAGAGGAGAAACATAAACACAACCTCAGCAACATAGTCTTTGATCTACAAAGGTGTCCTGCTTGCAAGATATGCTGGTATAATGGTGGCACAAAGCTTGCAGGAAAAACCAATCAATGTCTGATTTGATTTAAGGCCCACTCTATAAGATGCAACCCAACACTGCTTGGATGACCAAGAACCTGAGACTAGTAAGCCCAGGGTAAAGCTAGGGTAAAGCTAAATACTTCTGTTTGAAGAAAGAGAAGGAGGAAGAGAAGGAGGAGGAGGAGGAGGAGGAGGAGGAGGAGGAGGAGGAGGAGGAGAAACATAGCAATAAGAATTCTTAATGACTTTTTACACTCATAGAGCTGAGCCTTGCTCAGCCATCATCAGAGAAGCTTCCTGCAGCAAATGGGAACAAATTCAGAGATCCACAGCCAGACACTCTGTAGAAAATAAGAGACTATGAAAGACTCAGTTCTAAATGAGGTGCCTCCATTAAATCCCTCCCTCAGTGAACTCTGCAGAAGAGAAGGCAGAAAGACTGTAAGAGCCACAGGGGATGGAAGACACCAAGAGAGCAAAGCCCTCTAAGTCAACATCACCCATGGGCACACATACGGACTTACAGAAACGGAATGAAGCAGTATGCATAGGGCCTCCATGCATCTGTATTGATGGAGGTTCTAGAGCTGAAGGAAGTGGGCATGTGTCTCCATCCCTCACCCAGAAGCAATCTCCAATTAACATCCCCTTGATAGTGAAAATTTAGTTTTCTCCAAGGGAGTCACACTGGTGAAACAAACTCTTAATGGTCGGATGCAGTCCAAATCATAGACAACCAACGGAAAATGAACGCAGAGATGCAGTCCAAACCATAGATAACCAACAGAAAATGAACTCAGAGACTAGTTTTTAAGAAAAGTTACATTTACTTAAGCCATGTTTTTTTTTTTAAATTATAGTCACAAATTATTAATAAACAACAGTTCTTAAGGTAAGGACAGTAAAAATGTGTCACAGAAGATAATGGGTTATTAAGAATGTAGGTTTTCATTTGTAATTAATATGTTTGCAAAGCGCCTTCTGTATTTGTTTGTTTGTTTGTTTGTTTATTTATTACCAGAGTTGCAAGTTAGTTCTTTCCCAGAAGCAGAAGATATCATAAAAAGAAGTTCTTTCCATTATTCAAGTTTCTATAACTCAAGACCTCTCAAGAAGTCTATCAAGGCTCAGGGAAAGGACCTGACTTGGAAAGTTCTCATCAGTGCTCACATAACTCTAAAACACTACAATGCAGTTATTTTCAGTCACTTTTTTTCTTAGTTTATGTGTATGGGTGTTTTGCCTGCATGTATACATGTGTAACACAAAGCTACAGTGCCTGTGGAGGCCAAAAGATGATAGCAGGAATGGGAATTACAGACGACTGTGAGCTGGACTGTCATGCTGCTCTGAACTGAACCTGGGTTCTCTGCAAGAGCGACGTTTTTAACCACTGAGCCCTCTCTCCAGCTCCACATGATTTGATTTGATAGAGTGTCTTTTATAGTGTTGATGTTCAATAATGTAAGGGACCCCAGACTGAGTTCCTCCAACACTCTGAAATCTAGTCTAATGTACTTACTCTACTGAATAAATGGTTATTTATTTGGTCCCTGACAGGGACAGTAGCACACACTCGTCCATAATTTCCTACTTTAATATGCTTTTCCTTTGAGTGAGCTGAGCCAGTCACTGGAACATTCACCAACCATCTCCCATCCTTTCTAGGACTTCCCACTTTATTTATTAGACTTAGATTGTGTGTTCTTGGATTTGGGTGGGGCCAAAACCATTTGATAACTAGTCATTGAAACATGGTTGCCAAACATAAAAAAAAAAGTGCCTTTTCTCTTTATTACACTAAACAGTGACAGTTGAAATAGTGGTTGATCTAGTAGTTTGGGTCCTTAAAAGAATGGAGACAGCAGAATGCCCTTACCAACTTGTGATAGACACAAAATACATGTTAGAAATTCTAGTGTGTTGTTTTAAGCCTCAGATACATTTTAGTTTGTTCAGTAGCCAGAATGTCTGGCTACAGATTGTCCTGATGCAGAAGAATGCAATCTATAACACAGTGGCAGCAGCTGGCCTTTTAGTGGAAATTGGGAAATAAAAACCAAGCCATTAAGTGTTTCTTTCTCCACATGAATCAGGATAAAGAAATACTCAATGAGTAAAAAAAAACCCAGAGGTACGCCCATTCAGTATCTGCAATGTTACAGTTGTCTTTTTTTTTTTTTTTTTTTTTTTTGTTCTTGTTGATGTTGTTGTTGATGTTTTCTGTTTTTGTGGGGCGGAGTTCATGTAGCCCAGGCTAGCATCAAGCTCAGTACAAAGCTTAGGATGACCCTGAAGTTCTGACCTTCCTGCCTCTCCCAAGTGCTGTGATTACAAGAGTGTGTCACTGTGGAGAGCTTTTGGGGCCACTTCTAGAAACTTGGCAGGAATTTGACATTGGGCCAGGACAAGGAAGTAAGCTTAGGCAGGATTCTGACTTGGGGCTAGAACAAAGAAGTAGGCTGCAGGCAAGAATTTGACTTTGGGCTAGGACTGGGAAGTGGGCCCAGATATCTTGGTCATCTGATAAGCCCCTAGACTGAAACCTTGATCAGGGGACTTTGTTTATTGCCTTGCTTGTTCCTTGACTGTTTGTTTGTGTTTATTGTCTCGCTTGTTCTTATTGCTTGCATGTAATTAAAATGGTATAAAAGCAGACAGGAAAAAATAAACCTGCTTCAGCCTCAGAACTGGCCAGGGTCACGCTACAGTGTTGTCTAATTGTCTTTTTTTTTTCTTTTTAATTCTCCCTCCCTCCCTAGAGAACCTGTTGACTGACTGAGCTGGCTTGGTCACACCACTATGCCCAGTTTTAGGCAATGCTGTGGATGCCCAGAGCTTTGTGCATGCTGGGAAAACACATCTCCTATCTTGATAAAGGTCTTTGACAAACAACTTTCTCAGCTAAGTTGTCTTGGGTACCAAAGCATAGCCACTGGAACTAACCTGAAGCAGGGGCTATAGAATAGGCATCTAAAGGGACGAAGCTTTAGGAGGTGCAGAGATGAGATAAAGGAGAAAACCGAAGAAAATTAGAGAATTATTTTATGAAGTTGATTAGGATTCACACATAAAAGGAAGATGAAAGATTCACCTAGGAATACTTTGAGATTCTCTTTTTAGAGGCAAATGAATCATGTAGATAAAGCATCTACTGAATTACAGGTTTGAAGAAATGGTTTAGTGGTTAAGACCATTGACTACTTTTACAGAGGATCTGGGTTCTGGGTTCAGTTCCAAGCTCCTATAAATTGCAGAACACCAGTTCTAGGGGATCCAATGCCCTCTTCTTATTTCTATCTGCACTAGGCATTCATGTGGTACACAATCATATACACAGGCAAAACATCCATAGACATAAAATAAATCTAAAAAAAGGTTTAAAATAAACAAAATCAGAGTAAATTTAAAAGTTAAAATAAAATTACTCCAGGAGAAATACTGAGCATATCAAGAAACTAACACCTGCTTTCTCTGGGATCAGGCTAATAATAAGCAGAAAAAATATAGGAAAATATAATATTAATGAGAAGCTTCCTTTTCCCAACCCACACACGCCATGCTTTGATTTTCCATTTGTTTTCGTACCAGGACAGGTACAATAGCAGTTCACTGTGTTCTAAAAGGTCTGAGTTTACAATGGTGCCTGACTTCTCAGGCGCTACTCATTAATGCCATGAGATTTAAATAGTCACCGTACTTGCCTATAAATGTCACAAAGGGTTATTCATTAGAATTACATGGTAGCTAGCAATCACTCCCACTAAAGGAAGTTAAATAAGTTTAATCAGAGGTCATTTTAAAACATACTTTAAAGGTGCTCAAGAGCACAATATGTTCATTCAGACATTCTTCTGAGAAATTACCCATAGTATTCTGGCTTTTTTGTTTTCACTTGGGATGTGTGCTTTGCTTATCTTCTGTTGATTTCTTTAGTTCACTGCACACCATACGTACTAATGGATGATCCGCTAACATGGTCCCTTTTTTAACATCTCACTGATGGCTCACTGTGTTGGGATAATAAGATCTCTTCTGGGGCTTTTGGAATTTCCCCCCAAGCTAAGAAAAGACACAATTAGAATACTATAGTAATGACAAGGGGGGAATGGTTGGTGTGCGATGAGAGCCTCCACAAGGGTCTGTGGAGTCCACAACTGTGGGAATGGAGAAAGTCAGTCAGAGCGGATTCCTGGAGAATTCAGCAAATTCAGTGAAAGGGTGAGTTAGGTGTTCTGGCTTGCGTATGAAGGACACTGTCCCTCCAGAAAGTGACTCATCCCTTGTGGGGCTATTGCAGTGCTAGTTCCCAGCTCTTGGCACTGTGCTGGATGGGTCTGAAAATTTTAGGACATATTCCTGCCTGGAATTAGATCTTTGGAATATTTTGTCCCTGGCCCTTTCCTCCTTGGCCTTTTCCCACTAGTCCATTTTGAGGTGAGCACACCATCCTCTACAGGCTCCCATGGGCCACCATGTTAACACCCAAGTAACACGGGGCCAAGCACCCTTTACCCAAACCTCCTGAAGTCCAAGTAAGTCATCCTTTAAGTTTCTCAGGCATCTGGCCACAGAGATAATCCAGTAAGCCATCAGTAGGAGTCAGCCATCCAGGAGGGAGGAGGGAGGCAGGCATGAGCAGAGATTTCCATGTGCCCTTTAGAGTCACACCTGCTGACTGGAATCAGTCAGCCACTACTAGATTATGAGCCATCTCTGATCAGGAACACTGTTGTATTTATGTGTCCTTCCTTTTTGCTTCAGGAGTTTGAATTTATTAGGTACACCACGAACGTTTGATCAGTGGAGTAAAAAGAAAGATTCAGAGAATGATCAAATGTCCACAAAGAAAGCACAAATTTGCAAGTCTTGCTCACAGCCTTATACCTGCAATTCTTGTAGACCTTGAGAGTTAAGCTCATCAGGTCAGTGAACATAATACTGTGCATGGGCACATGTTTCTGTTAATGCGCTTGTGCATGTAGTGGACATGCACATGTGTGTATAAAGGTCAGAGAGCAACCTGTTGTCCTCAAGTGATGTTTCTTCTTTTCTTTTTCTTTTTCTTTTTCCTTAGACAGAGTCTTTGCTTGGCTGGGAATGCTCTACGTAGGCTCTGGCCCTGGCCCCAACACCCAAGCTACTTACTGTCTTAGCTTCCCCAGTGCTGGAATCACAAGAGTGTGCCAGCATCTTTAGAGATGAAATTTAGATCCTTGTTCTTAAAAGGCAAGCAGTTTATAGATGGAAGTACTCTCCAGCTCTAAGCCACCAGTTTTTAAAAGCAATATTTTGAGCTAGGATCTCAGGAGTTAGCCATCACAGGATTTGAGATGAGGCAGAAGGATCAGAAGCTTAAGTTTAGCCTACGGTAGTAAATATCAAGACTCTACTGCAGAACACCACACACACACACATAGACACACAGACACACAGACAGACACACACACAGACACAGACACAGACAGACACAGACTCAGACACAGACACAGACAGACTCAGACACAGACACAGACACAGACACAGACACAGACACAGACACAGACACAGACACAGACACAGACACAGACACAGACACAGACATACACACAAGCTCAACTACGCCTCCTTCATTTTGGAGAACTGTAAATCATAACTGTAGTGATTTGAAGAAAAATGACCCCCATAGGCTCACAGGGAATGTCAATGTTGAGAGGGGTGGCCTTGTTCGAGGAACTGTATCACTAGGGTTATCTTTAAGGTTTCAGAGACCCAAGCCAGACCCAGTGTCACTCTCTTCATGTTGTCTGTAAGTCCAGATATAGAACTCTCAGCTACGTCTATAGCACCACGTCTGCCTGTGTGCTGCCATGCTTCCTGCTATAACGACAAGAGACCTCTGAGATGTAAGCTAGCCCCAATTGGAAGCTTTCTTTTATAAGAGTTGCCATGGTCATGGTGTCTCTTCACAGCAATAGAAACCCTAACTAAGACAATGACTCAGGTGATAAAGTTGACTACAGAGAAAAAGTAAATCAAGATGAAAGGTAAAAATGAATAAGCAAAATAAAGGAATGAATGCCAGCAGAGAAGAGTAAATAATATTGCTTTTTTTTTTTTTAATGAGAAAGGATATAGACATGGTGCCAGACTCTTGCAATCTTAACACTTGGAAGGAGAGTCAAGAAGTTAAATCCAATCTTGTTGTATAGTATGTTCTAGGCAAGTCTGAGCTGCAAGAGACCCCATCTTAAAAAAAAAACCCACTAAATGAAAAAAGAACAAAATGCAAATCACCATATAGGAAACTGAACAAAAGTAAAAGAAATACTTCTCTAAAGCAGTTGGGGGTAAAGCTTGAGTGTCTAATCCATGGCACTCTGGTGAGAAGAACTATGAAAGTAAATGGCCACCAGATAGCTTCGGCTAGTTGATCAGAGGTCTTCTGACTGGAAGAAGAAAAGCCCTTTAAGTAATAGAAACCAAGTGTTTTTTACAGCATTACTGAATCAAAAGTTTGTCATACAAATAGATGATAATTTTTGGAAACTATTGCCCTACTTTTCCTCCTTCAAAAAGGATTTTTTTCCATGTGTATATTGGTGCCATTTGTTCAACCACAAGTAAACAGTCAAATTATTTTGTTTATAACCTCAAACCCAAAAGCTTGTTCAGGACAGAAATATGAACTAGAAATAAATTACATGGTAAACGAAAACCCTCATTTAGGGTCCGGGAGACGAAGCAAAGTGGTTTACAATTTGTTCTTTGCCGTATAAATGAAAACCCCAAGATGCTGGTAGTGGAGGAACTTTTATCCTCAGCCATCAGATGGGCAAAAGCCCAGTGTAATGCTAGGCTGCAGGGAAGCAGAATTTCTCACTTAAAGGTGATGAAACTATACTACGTTCATCACTGGAGGAGAAAATGTGAAGACACCTAATGTGAGCACACAAGAATGTGACCACAAACTTCATTTCCACAAAGCTAGCCCAACAATAGATACATGAGAAAAACGTGAAAACACACAGGTTTAAGTGATTTCTTGGACCGGTGAGATGGCTCAGAAGATAAAGATGCCCAATGCCAAGTCTGATGACCTAAGTTCAGTCCCCAGAACCCATGGTGTAAGGGGAGAACTGAGTCCTAAACGTTGTTCTCTGACCTCTACATGTATGCCATGGTGTGTGTGCCTACACTCACGTGCTCACACACAACAATAAATGAGAAAATGAATAAGTATGGTATTGTCACTTGATATGATAGATAATGAGAACAACCCAGTGATCCTCGTATAAGACTGGCTAAGTAAATTATGGATCATCTGCACAGTAAATTTGTATATTCATGTAAAGTAATAATAGGTAAATATTAAATTGTATATTAATATTAGTATGGAGTATATTAGTATAGTCCATACTATCTTTCTGTCTGTCTGTCTGTCTGTCTATCTATCTAGATAGTATGGAATAGTCTCTAAAGTATATTGAGGAAACAAGAAGGAAAAGGATGTGTACTGTAGTATTTTATGCTTTAATGGGAGTGTGATGGTTAATTATGACTGACAGTATGACTGGACTGAGAATGATCTAGAAGATTAGTAAAGCATACTTCTGGGTTCTAGAGGTAATTAGGTCACCCCTTCTCTGACTCTGTTGCTGACGGCCTTATACGAATGTGGTATTCTCAGAAGGTATTAGAAGGTTAATCTTAGATGTCCAATACTAGAAACTTGGCTTGGTGAAGCACATTTGTCCTGGCCCATTTTGGTCACTGTCTATCTATCTGAGCCATCATGTCTTCCCAACCATGGTGGGCTGAAATCTTTACAAACAGGAGCTAAAATAAATAATCTTCTCCTTTAAGTTGTTTCTTTGTCAGACTAGTGGGAAAGTCTAAGTAATACAGTATATGGAGTGAGTGTGTGTGTGTACATATATATGACAGTGGGAGAATATTCTATACAATCCTTTAATTATCTACAAAGAAGATAAGGTAGTAGGGTGAAACACAGATGTAAACCAGGTAACTTGGTATAGACATCCTATAGATTTGACATTAAAACCAAGTAACTGTGTTATTACTTAGTTTTCAATGAACTTATTTTCTTTCCATCTATGTGTGTGAGTCCGTGTCTGTAGAGATGTGTGCCACATGTGTGCTGCTGTTCTCAGAAGCCAGAAGAGGACATTAGAGAGGAGTTATAGGTGGTTGTAGGTCACCTGACATGGGTGTTAGGATCCAAACTTGTGTCCTCTTGTGAAACAACAAGTTTTACTGACCCCAGAGCCATTTCTCCAGTCCATAAAGAACTTTTTCTTTAATCCTTACATACTTCCAGTAAACAGAAACAGACAAAGCGGGGAATCTGTTGGTAGCACCATCATTCTAAGTGCCTTTAAGAATAACTTTAGGATGAGAAAGGGAAGCCCTGTGTTCAGTCACCAGTACTCCAGGATGCAGAAATTTAATTCTATAGCCCTAGCAGGGTATACTTTTTGAAAAGAGCTACAAAGGAGCTTTGAGACATTCTTTAGGAAGGCAGTATTGGCATGATAGCATTTGCATTGTAAATTTGAAGCTAATATATTTATTGTGGAAAACTGACTATTTCTTCTAGCAAGTAATTTTTTTTTTTTCCGAGACAAGGTTTCTCTGTGTAGCTATGGCTGTCTTAGAACTCCCTCTGTAGAACAGGCTGTCCTCAAGCTTAGAGATCCACCTGCCTCTGCCTCCTGAGTGTTGGGATTAATGACGTGCGCCACCATCATCCAGCTGCCTTGCACAGGGTAGGATGGGGGTGAGATGACTGAATTAGTCTCCACACAGGGAAGAAGTGTAGGAAAATATCACAGCAGTGAGACGGCACGTCAGGTTCCATGGCATAGTAAAGGCCATCTTAGGCTTGCATGAGCCAATCTCACGGTCTCCTATAAGATGCACATCAAACCCTGTTTTAAGGGCGCTCCTGTAGCTGTTCCACTTTTCTTTCTGGCCATCTCAGTCCTGCCCTCCAGGCATGTGGCTATGCCATGTAAACACAGCTTTCTCTTACAGTTTTGGTTGTAAGCCTAGCCTTTAGTGGCTGAGACATCTCTCCAGCCGCCATGGCTGTCTTCTACTTGTCCCCTGCCTTAGCTCATTTCATCTGAACTTTTAAGACCTTACTCCTTGCCAGTAAAGTAGAGGAATTAGGAATTAGGAGATGGATAGCAGAAGAGAAGGAATAATAATAATAATAATAATAATAATAATAATAAATAAATAAAATTTAATGGTTGGGTCTGAGAATCTAATCAGCAAGCTGTAAATCAGTTAACATAAGAAAATACATGTCTGTTTCCTACACAATGAAACTCTTCAAAAGAGAAATCGTTCATGACAAGGAACTTCTATTATTGTATCCAAGCTGTAGGTACAAAGATGGAGGATCCTAACAGGAAAAGAAAGTCATGGCTGACACTAACACCCATTAGCAAAGATACATGATTTCACCAAAGCAGTTCTTACACTGAATCCCATTTACCCATCAACAATGCATATACACATGCGGGAAAGCAGTGCTCACACGAGTGAGTTCAGGGTAAGAGTGAGGAAAATGTTTGCCTTGGCTCCAATGGGCAACAGACAACTTCAAGTAGATGGTGTCAAGCAGCCTTTGCCCTCGTTTTTTTTTTTTTTTTTTTTTTTTTTTCATTATATAAAAAGATGGGAAGCAGATGGCCCGCTTTGGTTATTTATAGTTTGTGTTGAAACTTGTTACAGACAGTTTGGATCATGATTGAGAAATCTTCCCAACCTCGGAGCTAAAACATACCATGGGTAATTTCTTGGAAGGTGTTAGAAGGCAGCTGAGGGTTATAATCACACTTCCTACTTCTGTACAGAAAAAGGAGAACAACCAGAGTCCCCGGAACACAAGACAACTAGAACACAGAATCTCCACACAGCTCAGAAAGCAAAAGCACCGTATTGGACAGGACTTCTCTGGGTACCTTGGCCCATGCTTAGCCAGCAGCTTTCTTCAAAAAAAAAAAATTTTTTTTTTTACTGTGTTTTGCTGCCATATTTGTTTGGTTTGATTCTGAGACAGGGTCTCACTTTATAGCATCTGTTGACCTAGAACTCAGACTGTAGCCAAGGCTACACTCAAGTCCTCAACTAGCTTGTCTCAGTTTCCAACGTGCTGTGTGACATGTTGGGTGCTTCAGTGTGTTTCGATTTGTAAAGGAAAGGGGTCCTTTCAAAGTGCCCACTGTAAAAGAAGCGAGATAAGAGATTCCTGGAAGTCTTAGAGAACCCTCCTGAGATATTTCCAGTATGCAGGCAGGGAGGCAGGCCCAGCTGGCTGGCTGGCTCTGAGAAGAAAAGGGGAAGTGAGACGCTTTAGATACCAGGGAAAACTCTCACAAGGCTTTACAGTTTCTGCACGCAGCTCTCTACATCCCCAGACTCTCTAACACCTCTTTCTCTGACTCATTCTGAACACGGAAAACACAGTCCTGACCCCCCCATAGACATTCCAGGAACAGGGACTACCGCTGACCTCCTCCCTGACTTGTGTGATGTGACTTGCTTTTTCAAAAGGGAAATGTCTTGATTGGCGCCAACCAGTCAGTGGATAAGCTAGCATCTGCTCAGGCAGGTTTTTCTGATCAAGTCTGCTTCCAGGATGGAGGGATGCGGAGAGGAGGCAGAGGTGGAGGACGTCTTCTGAATACACAGTGAGCACACTTGGAAGAGCGCGGACAACATTGTTAATAGCTGACCAGGTTAGCGACTACACATTGCTCCCATTCCAAGAACTGTGGCTGGAGTAGACTTTCTAGAAGAAATGGACAGAGACAAGCAAAGAGATGTAACCAGTGTATTCCTTTTATATATTCTGTTTACTTGTCTTAAAAAAAATGCACAAATATCTTTTCATTTATGAATAACGGCTTGTCACACATACAACTGTAGAAGTAACCAATAATTAGAGGGAAGAAACCCAATCACAGTCAATTAATGTATGTGGGAGCCTTCCATTACCAGGCCATACCACATGCCCTCTGATTCTCTCTCTTCTCCAGTCTGTGTTGGCTCCTCCCTCTAAGCCTTGTGTTCCGCCTATTGCAGACAGGTTGGGAGTTTCTTCCTGGAACCCTGGATCTGGACAGCGTCCTCGAACCGCCCACTGTCACCGCCCACCGTTGCCTGGACCGCCCACCATCGGAGACCTGCCCGCCACTGCCAGGACTGCCCATCATCGCGAGACCGCCGTGGCAACTTCTAAGGACTCAGGGGAATGCTGGGAACTCTTCCTTGTATTTAAGCCAGTTCTGACAATAAAGATGAGGGCTTTGATCAGACACTTTGCCAAGGCCCCATATTTCCTTTCGCAGCCCTGTTCCTTCTCAGGAGTTCTCGTCCTCCAGTTCGGATCCACAGTGGGTTCTGCAGGCAGAGCCACACATTTGGCGCTCAAGTGCGAACCCACCCCAAGGTGTTCTGCCCACGCAGACAATGCGCCGGTCTGCATGCAGGCAGGAACGCCACAAGTCTGTACTAGTTTGCACACTAGAATAAGTGTGTGTATGTGTGTGTGTGTGTGTGTGTTGTGTGTGCGCACCCTCTATGCCTGGTTTATGTCTTGCTGGAGATAGAACCTAGGGCTTAACGCTTGCTAGGCAAGCTCAGTATCAAGGGCGCTACCCCTCTAGCTAGCCCATCAATAAGCCCACATAAAAGTACACTTGGAGGTCAGAAGACAATATCAAGTGTTCATGTGCTTCCAAGAATCTTTCTGTCTCTACCCCCATCTCATCATTAGGGTTCTAGAACTCTGTCTTTTATGTAGGTATTGGGTTTCTGAATTCAGGTCTTTACACTTGCCCACTGGGCCAACTCCCCAGCTCCCACATGAGTAGCTCTTGAAGTCATTCCCTTGAGAAACTCATGGAAATACAGATTTTCAGGTCTCACACCAGACACACTGAATCAGAAACTTTCAGCATAGCTTAACAATCTGTCTTAACAGATAATTCCTGTATATGCTAAACTTAGAGGTCCACTGGCATAAAATCTAAATTTAACCACCACTTACAAACTAGAAACAGAAAGAAAACCATTTTTGCTTAACAGAAGCAATTTTCCCTCCTAAATTCATGGATCTCCTTACAACTTGAAGAGAAGTAACCTATCTATGTTTTATAGTTCAGACAGACAGACACATAAGAGAGGGAGGGGGTGGGGAAAGAAAATTGTTACTTTATAAAGAAGAGAATGGATTCAATTCCAACTTCTTATTTCCTAGCTCTACTATGTCTTGAAATATGAACATACCCCATTCTTAAATTATCTTCATAGAAAATACGCGATATATATATATATATATATATATATATATATATATATATATATGTAAATATATATATTATAACAGTCTGGTAACTGAAAAATAACTGGTTTCTAAATAAGACAATATCCAATAATTGGTAACAGAAAAGAGAGTAAGGGTTGAAGAGATGTGCTGTTGTAGAATATTTCTGATTGCTTTGATCTTGAATATTAAGCAAATATCAACAGCCGTCCGGACAGAAACACACTCTACAAAGGCCTTGTGTACTGGCACTGCATATCCAGGGGCTGTAAGGGATGCCATCAATTAGACCAATATACAGGATAGACATCAGCATGCTCTCTCAACCCTCCAGGGACCAGTGAGGGGCTTGAAGAGCCTACTGGTAGTCTTCTTTATTTCCTATCAGGGAAATTTCAGTTTCTCACTTTTGTTAGGGACACTCAAAGACAGCATTCAGGGTCAATGCCTTTACAGGACACTGGATATTTACTGGTACCCTTCAGGGTCATATGTAGCCAGACTCCTTGCTGAACTGATTTCAGTCAGACACAGTCCCTTGTTAACCACTTTGCAACTTCCAAAAAACTTTAATAAGCAGGTGCTAAATCTTGTTTGGAAGCCTCTCGTGCATGGAGAGGAGTACCAGAGGGGCTGTCAAAGTTGTGATGTACCCGAAACGATCCACTTATCTGTTTTGCTTTTTCAATACCCCTAAGTTCAAAACCCTAATGGGATTGAGCAACTATTCTTATTTCCAAATCTGTCTTTGAGATAGCCTCTGAATTCATGGTGCATTTTCAGACACCTGAGACTTGAGATGCAGAAGCAGGCTTGGGTGTGTACTTGCTAGATGGTCCATTGGGGAATTATCGTACGCTGGCTGAGGCACGATGTGAGGTGTCTGGGGTAAGGCACACAATCCCTTCACGTGGATGGGGGTCCAACTTTTTGACTCTTGCAAATAGAGCCCTTGTGCCTATTTGTGATCATGCCCTCTGGAACCTCTTCTTGTGGGACACCCACGTACTGCCTCACCCCTTATAGTAGAAGGACCTCTGCCTTAAACCACCCTGTTAAGGTCCCCGCCACTGTTACTCATTGTGTGCACCTGGTCAATATCCTAACTCCACTCTGTAATTTGAGATAGAGCCAAGGCCTCGGAAACAAACCAAACCTGTTATTCCATCCTTCCACAAAACCACCATTTATGCTCTTGTGGACTATGGTTGCTACTTTTGCTGGCAAATTTAGTTGCAGCACATTTAAAGGAGTGTAATAAAACCAGACAAAGCAGAGAATGCGCATGTTTGAGGTCAGCCATGCCAAAGCAAACATGGGCTTCGGGATCTCGGTGCTGACTCAGAGGGGCTCTGCGCTCACTGGCTTTCCGATTCATATGGCTTTTCCTAGTCTGGTTTCCCTCAAATCTTTCTTCTTCCTCACTTTAACTGGACTTCCATCCTCAGTCAAGATATCATGCTACACTCTTCTGTTCTTTGTGGGCACAAATTGCCTCTGTTTGCTTTGAGATGCACAGTCCTTTGACATCGGGCCAAACAGAGCTCTGAGCTTTGAATACACTCTTTAGTTCCTTCCCCCGTCCCTTCTCCTGAAACCCTTCCCTGAGTTTCTCAGATTCCTCAACTCTCTCCTTATTATGGATATATTGCTCTAGTTCGTTGGACACCTGGATTTTAAGTCTACTATTTAATATGTGGCCCTCAACAAGTTGGAACAAATTGGCATTTACCATAAATATTTACTGATTACATTATATTCTTGCCAGATCCAAGTCCATCATTTTTCAGATATAGATACTGAGATGCAAAGGAGCCTTTGACCTCATTTGGCATATTAGTGAGAGCAAGCTAAACACCGCTCATCTCTCACTCAACAATCCTGAGAAATTAAGAAATTATGTAGATTTCTTTCTCCACATAGTCATATAAGGCCTAGACTGACATCTTTAAAACACTGCTTTTAGCATCTGCCTATTGGTTAACACCCTTGTTATCTTCAAGAGAAAAGAATTAAGTGTAAAACAATAGGATGCACTCTGTGATAGATGGAGACCATTTGCTTCCTACAATGCACCTGGAAATGTGATCATCAAAGAGTTGACTGACTGCAAAGGAAGCCAAATAAGGGACAAGATTTGGGAGATGGTGACTTTTGTACAAAATTCACAGGTCTTATAGTCAAAGACAAGGTGTGCCTCCGTTTGTCAGTTTGGAAGGATTTTGCCTGGCAGCCCAGTTTTCTGCCTGTGCCATTTGGTTAGGTCCGGATGTGTCCTTCAGAGAGGACAAAACCAGCATCCTCCTTGAATAGCAGCAGTAAACTCAAGCTTTGAGACAGACGCTGTAGGCACGATGGTATTGTGTGTGCACTACGGCTGCAGACAAGAAGACATGCCTGAGGTCCTGCCCAATCCCTGCTTTCTGTATCTTTCTGGGAGTGAAACACAGCTCTTTCACTTGTTTGCTTTATGACCCATCTGTATATCATATATTCATTTGATGAATAAGAAAGAGGGAGAGAGAGAGGGAGGAGATTGGAGAAGAAAGAAGGGAGAAGAGCAGTGATCTTTGCTATAGACTGGTTCGCTCTGGCCCCTTTCTTTGTAACCTTTTCCTAGCTCTCTCTCTGGCTATGTAAATCTTATTGCAGCCAGGCAAACATTATCTGGTAATCCACTGCTTTCGGTAATCCACCGTGTTTGGGGAAAATTGTTCTGTGGGAGGATTTTGAGGAACAGATGTTCTGTGGATTGTCTTTATCTCTTGCATGGATGGATATTTCCTTCATCTCCTTCTTTCTCTTTCTTAGCCTGGGCCCTCATTTTGGTGGAGAACATCTTTTGGCATATCTCTGAGAAAGGGATGGTGGGTGGAAAAGGTTTTGAAATCTCTGCTCGTGACACAGTGTGTTGCAGGATTTTTGATCACATTGTGAACCCCAAGATTGTCAACTGGAAAAACCTTGTGGTGTGGTTCAGCCCTAGCAGGCACCTTTAATCCAAAAAGCTTTCTGTGAACAGGATTAAATGACATCAAACATAGGTCAAGAGGCATAGCAAGAAACCAGTTGAGAGGAGGTGAATCTAAGGAAGGAGAATGAAGGGACCGTGAGTTGAAAGATATCTCAGAAGGAGAAGAAGTTTTTTCCTTCTGGGACTTCAGTGGAGTAGGAAGGTCAGCTGGTTGTTTTGTCTGCCTCTCTGAGCTAGCAGGCTTTCACCCCAGCATGTGGCTCCTGAGTCTTCATTGGTAAAATTGAATGGCTAGGATTTTTGCCTTTTAAAAACAACAGAAGTGTCTCATTGTGTTGACAGTTAACTGTTCACATTGCTAGGTGTTCAGCTGTAAGGCAGAATTCTTTGAGGCATTTCGACCGTTTGAGGCGGCACTCCACTGTCATCATAGGGCAGCATAATAACTGCAGATGTCTCTGCAGAATTTTTCTTTTCAACACAGGTTCTGCTTATGAAGCCTTGAATGACCTGAAAGACACCATGTAGACCAAGCTGATCTTGAACTCACAGAGATTGTTCTGTCTCTGCCTGCAGTGCTCTGGGATCGAAGGCACGTACTACCATGGCCCTCTCTGCAAGGCATCTTATTTCGTTACGAAGGTACAGAGTAGAGCAAGGGCTTCTGCAAAAATGACAACCCCACAAGTCTCTGGTTCCCCACAAGAGACCTCTTTCCATCTGAGACTCCCCTGGATTTTTCTTTTCTCAGAGTAGGGAGTTTGGATATATATATATATATATATATATATATATATATATATATATATATATATATCCCCAAAGAATCCATCAGTGTCACACCAGAAAGCAGATGACAGTACAGTTGTATCCGCAGAGCATATCTTCATAATCAGTCTTTAAAACAAGTCTATTTCAGGCAGGGCATTTTGAGTTCTTACTATTTGGTGCCCTTTTCTGTTGTATGATTGCATACGTGCAGAAAACCTTCAGTTAACTTCCTTTAAGTCCTGGAGGGAACTGGGCCCCTTTACTGCTCTGAACTTCCCTGGGCTTTCTTTTGCCCTCAACTACTAGCCAGTCACAAAGAATCTTGCCTCTTTTCTCAATGTCGCACAGACATGCTACATTTCCCAGAACATTTTATACTTATAGTTGTCCTGGCATTAATACAATGTCCCCATGCAAGATAGGGTTTCCTTCTGGGTTGAAGACTTTAAGAAGAATGTGTTTCTGGGCACACACTTCTAGTTTGCCTGCTGGTTGCACATGATAATCATGTTCTAGAGGACAGAAATTTCTATGTGAGAAGCATCCTTAATTACAAATTACTAAAGATCCACAAATTGATAAAAGTTAGAAACACAGAATTCTGTCTCTCTCTCTCTCTCTCTCTCTCTCTCTCTCTCTCTCTCTCTCTCTCTCTCTCTGTGTGTGTGTGTGTGTGCGTGCGTCATCTGCATACATCTGTGGAAGTCAAGAGTTAACTTCCACTATCATCCTCTATTGCTTTAAGCCTTATTTTTCCTGACACGGGCTCTCTCACTGGATCTACAGCTCAGAGGCCAGGGATCCCTTATGATTCGTGTGTCTCTGGCATTACAAGCACACGACTGTTCTTGGCTCTTAACATGGATCTTGGGAAATCAGACTCTGATTCTCATGTTTGGCCGGCAAGCGCTTCCCCCACTTAGCTGTTTTCCCAGCCTGGAAGCCTTGGCCTTTTACCTGAGCAAAAAATTAAACTAATATTTAAACCATTTCATACTGTGGGTCTAGCTCCTATAGCACCTGTATCTTTTATAGAGAGTGCACTATCGGACTGTCTTTCCCGCCCTTATACACTTTGAAAATATATGTTTTAAAATAATGCTGGCAAGATGTTGAGAATAAATACACAGTTCAATGACTAGAGACTTTCCCTTTTGATGTCTCTCCTTCCACCTCATACACATTTTCTATGCAAACTGAGTTTTGACTAAAACCATTCTATTAGCATAAAGGAAAGGCACCTTGGCTGAGAAAGGGTTAGCTCTGGACTGGATGAAGATGAGCAATGTCCTGTAGAGAAACCCAGGCCACCCATCACCAGCTGTGTCCCGAGTTCAGCGACTGCCCTCTAGAGTTTCGTCTGTACTTTTGTCTAGTCTGACTCATCTCTTCACAAGGCTGTTACCATAAATAGTGAGGAAACTTCCTAAATTCCCAAAGCTCACTTCAAATAAAATGTGAGAAACAAACCTGGAAAGATATTAAATTCTACACAAACAGGTGAATATTTGTTTTATATATATGTATGTATATGTATATATTTGTTTTATATACAAATATAAATATTACAAATATATTACAAATATTTATATTTTATTTATTTGCTTTATGTGTATACTATATATGAGTACACCGTCACTGTCTTCAGACACACCAGAAGAGGGCATCTGATCTCATTACAGGTGGTTGTGAGCCACCATGTGGTTGCTGGGATTTGAACTCAGGACTTCCGGAAGAGCAGTCAGTGCTCTTAACTGCTGAGCCATCTCTCCAGCTCCCTGTTATATATTTTTTAACTTCTAAGGTGCCTAGTATAATCTTAAGTAATCAGGGGAAATGTGTAGTGATTATTTGAATACACAGAAGCATAGTAGAAAGTCGCCAGGGGTTGAGGATGAAGGCAGACAGCTAGCAAGGTACATATCAACGGGTACAAAATTACAGTTATGAAGGGTAATACTATAATGCTAACTTACCATCCTGAGAATCTAATGCACAGTATGAAGACTGTAGTTACTAATATTCTCACTGAATGTTTAATTATTAACAGTATATTATATACCAGGATTATTTGATGACTTTTTTCTAAGTAAAACCAACCTTTACTCATTTTTTTATAGATTATATAAAATATCTAATTTTTGAAAAAACAGTAGCTTTTACGTTATCTGTTTTTTGTCTCTACCTTTTTCTATTACCATTAATCTTCATGTTATAGAAACAACCAAACTTCCTTGCCAATGGTGCTTCTTTGGGTTAATAGTGTTACCTCTTTTGACCTCTGAGTTTTTGAGAATCATCAGTAACTAGGTCATATGCATTTGAAGTGTCAGCCTTCTACGGAACCCTTTGGTTGGGCTGTGATGCCAGCTTGAATGCTTATGAATTCCCTTTGGGAAAACTGTTCTGAAACCCTGGCTTTAGGGCCTATAGGTGCTTCGTTGGCCTTCAAGTTGAGTTAGAAAGGCTACTTTTTAGTAGTTCCCTGAACCTCAGAACATTTAGGGATCTTAAGAAAAGGATAGATCTATCTGGTGATGGATCTACGATTTGGTTACCAGTCACAAGGGGTATATGACAGCCCAACCTAGAGGTTCCAAGACCAGCTTTCTGCAAAACAAACTTATTAAAGATGTGGTAAGCTACCATTTTTACTGTCCTATGCAGAGAACTGGGGAAAATCCAATAAAACAGAGACCAGATTATTTTGTAATCAAGAATGGTTTTGATGTTATCCTCAATCAAAACATGGCAAGTAGGAGATAATTTTAATTTCAGTAGAACATTATAGTAGTCATGTTTGGACAATCAGATTTAGAAAACAGTTCCCTTTCCTTTTGACCTACTTTGTCCCCTTTCGTAAATTACATTTAACTCATAGATAAGGAAACTGACGTGTGTTTGGTTGAGATTTCATTTTGATTTATTTCCCCATTATTGGAAAACTAATTTTGTCCCTTGTGATTAGATGTGGTCTTCTTATCGAGACCGAGCTTGCCAACCTGAACAAATTTTTCGGTTTTTCCGATTTTTCTTCTGAATCGGACAGTGTTTCCAAGTTTCTCCCTCTTGGTTGTTTGTGGTCACTGAAAACAAAACTATGAGTACCCAAAGAACTCCGACGGTCTCTAGGTCACCTGTGGATGACCTGCCCCCCCCCCCCCACCCCAGATATGCTATGAAGCAATCCTGGAAGCAAAATGCAGCTGACATGCCTACAGGACTGACTCATTGTCACTGAAACCCAAACATGGACTGGATTGATCCTGGGGCAAGCCACTGTCATAGCCATAAATACACACACACACACACACACACACACACACACACACACACACACTCCACCATCCATTTGCAGCATCCTGTTTTTGCATGCTCTGCTCTTTACAAAAAAAAGCCACTGAGTCTCAACAACATCCTCAAGAACATCCACTTAACTGCAAGGGGCTTGGCTGGAAGTCCTCCATGATAAAGTGTTACCACTCACCAAGGCTTGAATCCACAGGGCTGAACTCTGTCAGAGTTCAATTCTGATTCGATAATTCAATTCTTTATTGTGATAGTTTATATCTCAGTCCTCCCCACAAAGGCTACCCTGGAACTCAAGATTCTTCCAAGTGCTGGGATTGTAGGCATGTGCCACCATGCCTAGCCTAGGCCACCAGATTTAAAGATGCCTGGTCTTTAGCTCTCACACAACAGGCCCTTGTCACTCACTACCTCTCAGTAGAATCATTAACAAAGTTCCCAGAGGTAATTTTTTAAATTTTCGAATCACCTTTTATTTTGAATCATCACCTTTTCAGAAGAGGACAAAGCCAGAACGGTCACTTTTGTTAAGTGCACTCTATCAGACTGAAACATATTGAAACTGTCCAGTCCTTTAAGCTCAGAGTTTGAGTGAAGCTGAATCAGCATAATAAGGATGTCGAGGTTGGAAAGAATGCTAGGCAGGCACATAAGGAGGGTTGCTGCCAACCCCTGTTCAGTCCTGGGACTCACAGACTAGAAGGAGAAAATGGATCTCACAGGTTGTCTTCTGACATCTTCATGTATGCTGGGCGTGTGGTGCTTGTGAGACGTGTGCATCAGACACACACACACACAGATAATATGTAATAAAATACTTTTAAGTAAGGAAATTGAAGATGTGTGTGTGTGTGTGTGTGTGTGTGTGTGTGTGTGTGTGTGTGTATGGTACTCACTCTGTAGACTGGGCTGACATTGAACTCACAGAGATCCACCTTCCCCAGCTTCTCGAGTGCTGGGATTAAAGGTGTGCCACCATTGCCCAGCTGAAGTTTTAGTCTTATAAGGAAAGTGCGGTGAGACAACAAAACCAGTTTTGACTCTCACGGTTCTCTTCCTGCCTCTTTCTCCCAATAATGCTAAGCCTGCCTGTTCGTCTCACACGAACACTTATTTTATAGAACGAGCGAGCTATTGCCTGATTCTAGAATTGATAATAAGAATCAGACTGATTATTTTCACCTTTGTCTTTCAGTTCTATAAGAATGTTTAATGACATTTATTTATTTACTTGTACGTATGTATGTCCCACTGTCAAAAGACGCTTCTCTGGCCAATGCTGAAAGCTGGACTAGTCTCAGGTTGTCACCATAAATATTTAGAAGGCATTTTAATTACATTTGTTCAGGAAAAACATTAGTAGATGCCTTATCTACCATCTCTGTAACCATAAGCTTTTTTGACCAAGTAAGTCTACCATACAAGGTATGCATTGCCTCCTGTGAATAGGGCATCAGATCTAATCGGGAAGGAGTCGGTTTCAGCCCAGAGTAGCCATGCCTCTACTGTACCACTGGGCACATCTTGTCTGATGGGTCAATATCGTAGTACCCGGGGTCCACAATTTGTCTACTCTTTCTTATAAAAGTTTTACTTCAAACCACCTGCAGACACAGTCTGGTCTTCTGGCAACAGGTGGTGTGTGTGTGTGTGTGTGTGTGTGTGTGTGTGTGTGAGAGAGAGAGAGAGAGAGAGAGAGAGA
>NC_034591.1:42516935-42521406 GCF_900095145.1 Mus pahari
GAGAGAGAGAGAGAGAGAGAGAGAGAGAGAGAGAGAGAGAGAGAGAGAGAGAGAGAGAATCTTTGTTGTCTGGTCCATTTTGTCTCAGGCAGTGTGGAGACAAGGTGAGGTTCCTTTCTTCTCTGTTTCATTTCCCAAGTAAACGGAAGCATAAAAATGTAGGAAACCACCGGATGAGACAGAGAAAGACGCTCAGACAGTAGCACATTCTTTGGAAATAATTCGCACTTCAGGGATTTAGAAAGTAGGACACTTTCGTTTTAAAAAGCAGTTTATACTGCTTTGGTGCACTCCTCATTTGCCAAACAAATGATTATGTTACTATTTTAAGCACTGCATATTTAGTGCACGGCTGTGCTCTGTCGGTGATACTTAATCACTCTGAAAAGGAAAGAAGAGTTTCAGGAAAGGAAATAACTAGAGGCGCTGAATACCCCAGGCCTGGCCTGCCCCGCCCCACCCCGCCCCATCTCCTCCTTAGGAGTCTGCACAAGGGAAGTATCCGCGACAGTGACATTTTAGCTAATAACTTAACAAACGGAAAAATATGTCCTAAGATCTGTTCTGTATCAAGTGGAAATCATAAACGGACAAATTTCATCTATTTAAGAGACGGCTCCGAATCTGGAAATTCGAGGCTATTTCCCAACATCATCAAAACAAGGACTCGGCTTTGTCTGGGGCCATAGTTTTCAGACTTAACCCCTGAAATCACAGAAGCTACAGTGTGTTGACTCTGGGTTACACAAGCTGAAAAACTGGGCTCAGTGGGACAAGTAGCTTGCTTATCCGCCTTTGGGCAAGACACCTTCTATCGACCGCTATTTCTAAATTTTCTCAGAAATTGATGCAATGTAGGAAAAAGCTTTTCTGTTTGATTGCTTAGTTTTCGAGACTGTATTTTAATTACAATATTTCTTTTGTCTCTGTCCTCCTTCTAAACCCTTCCGCACACCCCTCCCTCCCTGCTTTCCTTCACATTCCTGGCCTCTTTGGGAAAGAGCTTTTAAGGTCCAATAATGCAGCTTTTTCGGCTTGGCAGAACACTGCGGGGCTGAGTAATCATCGTAGACAGTTCTTAACTAGAGAAGGAAAGCAGTTTCGAAAAAGTGGCGAGAATTAAATACAAGTACAATTACTATTGGAATCCCACGCCGTTGAAAACATTTAGAGAAAAGCATTTTTTTCACAAAACTGCTGAAAGTAATTTTCAGGAAATAATATATATATATTTTCTTTTAAAAGTGGAATGCTCTGTAATTTAAGAAACGCTGACAAAGACGGTGCAGGACTCATGCTCCAGGACTGGCTATTTTAGATTCTCGTGGCGCCATCTAGTGATAGAGACAAGCAATAGCATCTGTATTTGACCCAAAGGCTTTCTGCTTGGGGAGGCTGCTCTGTGGATTTTTCTGCAGGGCTGAGTAGAATAACCACCCCCACAGATTTCGCTAGTTCTGCTCTGGGGTACTGAGAAAAAAATAATCTCATAATCTTGACATGGCTTTAGCCTTATTTTAACGAAAGGATATGGTTCTCAGCAAATATTTCAATTGTGCTTTTATCTTGAAATTCTTATTCATCGGGTACGGCTTTCCTTTAAAGTACATTTTGCACTACTTTTTTTTCCCAATTAAAATTAACATAAGGCTAGAATTCACCTTGAATTTAATATCAAAAATTGAAGCAGGAGACTGTGTTTCTGTGGAAACTTGTAAGATGTCAATGAAGTGTTTAAGACTATACTGCATATTTCAATTAGAAAGGGCGGACTTTCTTAGGAAGAAAAAGGTTGGATGCTTTATGCAAGTGGTGTTTTTATTGGTGCAAAGGCACCATGCTAAAGAAGGAGCATGAGGTCGGCCTTGAAAGGCAGAGAAGGCTGAGGGTGTGGGGCACTGACTATCAGAAACTTTCCCTTTGGTTTCTAGTGTTGTAAATACCGTTTCTCAAAGAGCTGTAAAAAGAAAATACTGGTACCTACCTATTTACTTACGATTTAGAGAATACATACTGTTTAAGAAGACAAAATGACGTGGAAGTATAAGATGCCATGGTTCCTTGGTGGAACCAGGCTCTGCCAAAAACCAGTGTCAGATGAGGCAGGATCTGAGCTGTGGAAACAGCCGAGGAAGACATCTGAGGATCAGCCTAGCCTGGTTCACTTCAAGATAGGGCGAACACTGTACATTCAAAGCTCTTTCCCAAAGATGCCATGAATGTGAAGGAAAGCAGGGTGGGTTGAGTGGAATTTTAGGTCAGGCACTTGGGCATTCATTAGTGATCTCCTGTTGAGATCAACTATGACTCTTTTCCTGGTCAAAATTTAATTAGGTGCGGAATACACACATGTGTATTCATGTGTGTATAAAATCATATGTGTGTGTGTGTGTGTGTGTGTGTGTGTGTTAGCAATAAAAGTTCATCTCCCTTTTTACGGCTTATAGAATTCCTTGTTGAAATAGAGTAAATACCCCCTTGGGAAAGGGGAGGGGGCTGTTTTATGAATGATGAATATATCAGTTTTTTGTTTCTGTTTTTTTTAAAGATTTATTTATTTATTTTATGCATATGGGTACACTGTAGCTATACAGATGGTTGTGAGCCTTCATGTGATTGCTGGGAATTGAATTTAGGACCTCTGCTTGCTCCGGTCAACCTCGCTCGCTCTGGCCTCCAAATTCTTTATTATTATAAATGTTTACACTGTAGCTGTCTTCAGATGCACCAGAAGAGGACGTCAGATCTCGTTACGGATGGTTGTGAGCCACCATGTGGTTGCTGGGATTTGAACTCAGGACCTTCGGAAGAGCAGTCATTGCTCTTAACCTCTGAGCCATCTCTCCAGCCCAAATGCATTGTTAATGGTAAGGGTGAAATTCACCTATTAACAGAAGCTTCAGAAACTCCAGACAGGATTCTCTGTCACTTAAAAACTGGTGTTCAAAATTCATTTGCTGGAAGAATGTTTGCTTTCCAAAACAAGAATGTTATAAGACTGAAATCTTTCAGGATGCATGACTAACTGGCAAAAAAGACTTCAAGGTGACCATGACACTAATATACATTAGCCTGAGAATAGATTTGAAACTAGACTAATTGAGGTCTTTTTTTTCTTTATTTTTTTATTAGATGTTTTCTTTATTTACATTTCAAATGCTATCCCGAAAGTTCCCTATACCCTTCCCCTGCCCGGCTCCCCTACCCACCCACTCCCACTTCTTGGCCCTGGCATTCCCCTGTACTGGGGCATATAAAGTTTGCAAGATCAAGGGGCCTCTCTTCCCAGTGATGACCAAATAGGCCATCTTCTGTAGCTCATTCATTGGGGGCCCTGTGTTCCATCCAATAGCTGACTGTGAGCATCTACTTTTGTGTTTGCCAGGTACTGGCATAGCCTCACAAGAGGCTGCTATATCAGGGTCCCTTCAGCAGAATCTTGCTGGCATGTGCATTAATATCTGAGTTTGGTGTCTGATGATGGGATAGATTCCCGGATGGGGTAGTCTCTGGATAGTCCATCCTTTCGTCTTAGTTCCAAACTTTGTTTCTGTAACTCCTTTCATGGGTATTTTGTTCCCTAACCTAAGGAAAAATGAAGTATCCACACTTTGGTTTTCCTTCTCCTTGATTTTCTTGTGTTTTGCAAAATGTATCTTGGGTAGTCTAAGTTTCTGGGCTAATACCTGCTTATCAGTGAGTTCATATCTAGTGACTTCTTTTGTGATTGGGTTACCTCACTAAGGATATATCCTCCAGACAGATCTATTAGCCCAAGAATTTCATAAATTCATTGTTTTTAATAGCTGAGTAGTACTCCATTGTGTAAATGTACCACAGTTTCTGTATCCATTCCTCTATTGAGGGACATCTGAGTTCTTTGCAGCTTCTGGCTATTATAAATAAGACTGTTATGAACATAGTGGAGCATGTGTTCTTATTACTAGTTGGAACATCTTCTGGGTATACACCCAGGAGAGGTATTGCTGGATCTTCCAGTAGCACTATGTCCAATTTTCTGAGGAACCACCAGACTGATTTCCAGAGTGGTTGTACAAGCTTGCAATTCCACCAGCAATGGAGGAGTGTTCCTCTTTCTCCACATCCTCGCCAGCATCTGCTGTCACCTGAATTTTTGATCTTAGCCATTCTTACTGGAGTGAGATTGAATCTCAAGGCTTTTTTGATTTGCATTTCCCTGATGACTAAGGATGTTGTACCTTTTTTCAGGTGTTTGTCAGCCATTCGGTATTCATCAGTTGAGAATTCTTTGTTTAGCTCTGTACCACATTTTTTAATGGGGTTATTTGAATTTCTGGAGTCCAGCTTCTTGAGCTCTTTGTATATATTGGATATTAGTCCTCTATCAGAATGAGGATTGGTAAAAATCCTTTCTCAATCTGTTGGTGGCCTTTTTGTCTTGTTGACAGTGTCTTTTGCCTTACAGAAGCTTTGCAATTCTATGAGGTCC
>NC_034591.1:42521816-42528078 GCF_900095145.1 Mus pahari
CAGATGAATTTGCAAATTGCCCTTTCTAACTCAGTGAAGAACTAATTGAGTTCTTATAGAATAAGCCAGATGCTAAAAAGGGCCGAAAGAATATTCTGAGGATGCTTAAACCAGCTTTCCCTGGCAAACTGCTATACCAATGAGCAACAATTTCATTCTCATCAAATTAGGCTTGTGTTTCTTTATTGGTAACTTACATAATGAAAGAGTGGCTTCAGAACCGTGTTTGTATTTGTCAAATCATAACAACATCAGTGTCAGGGTAGAATGTCTCCTCATCGCTCCCTGCTGCCCTCTACTGACACCTGAATGAGGGGACAGACACAGATTTCCACTCTCTGGAGGATGGAGAGATAATCCTGGATCCAATCTTGACTCTTAACAACTTGGATGGACACAGGACCACAGTCTCGTTCCTTTCCTTTCGTGATATTTGGTCAAAGACACACAGTGATGATTTAAACTCTTACTTTCTCGACTGTCTCTTTTCATTCTCTGGCCAGAAATAACAAGCATTTTTATGGACCTTACTCCTCATCCTTATCCATTGGCATCTCCAGGTAACCAGCGTCTTCAACCTTATTCACATCTAAAACATATGAGGGGTTAAAGTAATAAAAATAACACACACATACATATAAATACGCATATATCTACACATCCACACATATACATACACATATACAAACATACATATATTCAAACACACACACACACACACACACTATACACATAGACACACTCTGAATACACATTGCTAGACTATTCCCATGGTTTCCTGAGGCCCCTCTTTGGCCTGTCTTTTTCTCTCTGCCCTCCTGTTTTCTCTATTTTATAATCAACATTGAGGGTCTTAGTTATACTTGCCGTAATAAGTATGAGCGTGCCTGTTTCACGCCTTAGAACTCATCATCAACTCCAGTACCATACCGAGAACGTTCTTTGTTATCTACCGTCATTGACATCCATCCCGCTGAGCAGATGGACGAGGTGGTGGTTTCTCCCCTATTAGATGCTAAGAGAAGTGCAGGGCAGGAGCAGGTAGTTAAAGAACCAGATTTCTCCTAATGCAGTGCAAGCCTTTGCTCCTGTGCGGCACTGAAGAGAAGCTGTCTACCGCCGTTCCAGAAGCAGCTCAACATCTGGCAGAACTCAGAAAACTGCCAGCAGCAGTTATGAGTGCCAAGCAATCTACAATCAGCCATCACCTGCTAATGAAGTGGAAATGACTCAAATGTCCTCAATCCACTGACTCTTGTGGGTTCTGTGGAACATCTAACTGAATGCTCAACACCATTCATTAACCATCGCTTCTCCCTCAGAAAGTGTAATAGTCAAATTCCACTGTAAGCTCAGTTTCCACCTTATAAAAGACAATAGGCTTTTCACGACACACAGTCTCTTAGGTTTTTGGTTTTCTTTTTGAAATACAAAGATTAAATAATTTTTATGCAAATACTTGGAAGCAACCTTGTTCACTGAAAAGGGGATCTGCATCTGAATAGTGCAGAATTTAACTATGAAAACATGAATGTTGGAAATGAGCTGACATTGGACCGAGTGTGGTAGTGGTGGTATGTTAAAGACAAGGGTTTCTATGTTTGAAAGGGAAGAGAAATAAAAATAAAACCAAACTCACAGAGTTGCCACTAATAGTGTAGGACAATGCTTCTTGAAAAAGCAACATTTAAACGACAGAGTTTTTATTATGATGAGAATAAGAAGCAGAGATTAAAAAGGGATTCTCTAATTATTTGAGAGAACCAGCTGCTCCTTGAGTGTAGCCCCAGAACCATCAGAACTCAGTTGAAACACGTCAGAAACAACTGACCAGACTTGCAAGTTCTCAGCCAACCTCTGACTCCTGACCACTGATTCAAGTTTTCTGGGGATGCAGCCACATATTCTACCCATCTGTGTTCTGACGAGCTCTGCACATCACTTGACATATATCCACATCTCTGAACATTAGTATTTCATGTCAAAATAAGAAAAAGTATAAATATTTTCTGCTGGGTGCATATAATTTGCTTCTGTTATTTTTTTAAATTATCAAATAATCCAATAGTTTTATTACTTTATTTATTTTGTTATTTTTGGTGTAATTTGGATTTTCAAATGTATACTTAACTTTCAATGAAACTAATTTCTTTTGGTTTCCTTACTCACTCATGTGCTATTTAAAAGTATTTGTATAAATCGTTATGTCTAGAGATAATAAAATAATATGTAATTATTTAGAATTATCTTATTAGTTTGGAATCTAATAATAGAATATTTATCTAGTGTGGGAAAGGCCCCAGATTTAGTTTCCAGTATCACACAATTGTGCATTTAAAGGTTTTAAAGATGCAATTGTGACATTACTGACTGGGCAAATCCAGAAGACAAAAATATTCTCAAGATATATCAGTGTCTACTGGAGTAGTGACCATCTTAAAAGGCATTGGATAATTTATACCTAAATCAAATGAATCCCTTGAAATTAATTCCTCTACTTTCTATTTTTTTCTTTCTCCTAAAACATAGCCTACTATATAGCCTAGGCTGGAATGCATTGTAAGTCCAGGCTGGCCTTGAACTTGTGATCTTCCTGCCCTAGCCTCCTGAACAATAGAATTTCAGACATGAGTCACCACTACCAATTCATTCCTTTTTACATGTGCTAAATATGAAGCAATAGTTATTAATGTGCTATGCCTATTAGACTTTACAAGCAGTGAAGCTCGTTTCTGTAGATGACAACAGATCTCTCACATAGAAATTCAAGTAAATTAGTTCTAATGGTTCCACTAAAACCCATCTGTTATGTGCCTTAATCCCAGCACTCAGGAGGCACATGCAGGTGGTTATTTGGGATTTCCAAGCCAGCTTAGTCTACACAGTGAGTTCTAGGACACCCAAAGCCAATAGTGAAATCCTGTCTCAAAACACTCTGAATAATTAAACAAAAACAACAAAAATAAATAAAAAATAAATCCCACCAACATGATTAGTGAAAAGCTTTTGGAGTTTTATCTGTTGAAATATCTTACTGTATTACCATTAATTCTATAAAGTAAGTCAAGCATTTAACATTGAGGCTGTTTTTCTATATGTTGATGTGGATAAAATATTTCTGAATAGATAGAGGGAAACAAGGTTGTCGTTGCTTCAGGAAACATAGGGAGGATTTCTGCTAGGAACGATGGGTATTTTATATTATGTTTGTCAAGGCTTGTGGGATGCTGATATCTATATGATTGTATAGTCTCATAAGGGAGTGATTGAAGTTTATACTGCTGTGACAAAGGAGGAGTTGAATGATGAAGAATGTACATCATGAAAGTATCACATGTCCCCATTCTCCTCCTCCTCATCGAGTTGAGCATCCTCAAAACCCCCGTTGGTACCTTACAGTGCTATTAATCCTAAATAGATGATCCTTCTAATTTATTATAATTTAGTTAGAAACCATTGGCAGTGTTTAATAAAACAATTTCTTGGAATGCCAACAATCTCTTGACATTTTTTTTTTTTAATGTCACGGTGTCAAACATCTTTCCCAGTTTTAGGTCATTCTAATTATAGATTCAGACACTGCCAAGGGAAAAGCACTGAACTTTAATATGACAAAATATCCGTAAGGGAAAACCTGAAGCAAGTCAGTGAAAGACCCCAGATGGTGTAAAAAAAAAATGCCAAATTCTGGTATTTCACTTTGGGATGTCTTGACAATGTTTGGATGCAGCTTAGCTTTTGCTCTTCGCGGTCAACGGTGACGGTTAACTTTATCATCACAGTTTTCTTACCTCAGGTACAGCACTTTCCCTTTCAGAGGTTCACCGTGTACCTTGCTTGTTTTCAAGTCTTCTGTAGTTGTCTTTGAGGTTTCATGATTTCTTCTGTGTTACTGAACGTTTAGAATGCAGCTACAACTGGTTTTAAGGACTTTACCAAGTAACTCTATTCGTGTGATCTCTGAGTCCACTTCTCCAGATTCAATGTGGCAGTTTTCGTTTGGAGGCCACAGATTTTACGTCCTTGGGTACTAGAAGATTGTGTATTTCTGATGATGTTACTAAGCTGTATTCTGGGGTTCTGTTACTGTTTTTATGATTTTCTAGGAAAGTCCAGAGCAGCTGTTTTACTAACTTTACCCCCTGACCCCCATGTTTGAGGAGAGCCTGGCAGCTCTTCCCAGCTCTGTGTGAGTGCTAAGATTATTGCCATTTTTTCTTTCCAAATGGGAGTGTCCTCACACATGCACATGCTTATTGGTGCTAACCTGAAGGCCTGGCCGGGAAACTGGGGATCCCGGAAATACTGTTTTGAATGACTCTCCGTTCTTTTCATAGTTTTTTCTTTTCTAGTCTCTATGTTGAAAAATGTATCCCTTTGGCCTCCTGGGCTCTCAGCTCTACCTTTTCAACGGCGACCCTCTGGTCCCAGTTTCCCCTCCCTAGAAACTACATAGTAAGTCTGCTGGCTAGTTTTATGTCAGCTCTACACAAGCTAGAGTTTTCTGAATGGGTGGAACCTCAACTGAAAAATGTCTCTCTAAGATGTAGTTGTAGAATATTTCCTTAGTTAGTGACTGATGAACAAGCAGATCTGCCAGGATGGTGGCGCATGCCTTTAATCCCAGCACTCGGGAGGCAGAGGCAGGCGGATTTCTGAGTTCGAGGCCAGCCTGGTCTACAAAGTGAGTTCCAGGAAAGCCAGGGCTACACAGAGAAACCCTGTCTCGAAAAACCAAAACAACAACAACAACAACAACAACAAAAAACCCAAGCAGATATGTCCCCATGGCCTCTCCATCTCCTGTCTCCAGGTTCCTGAGCTGAGCTGTTTGAGTTCCTGCTCTGACTTCCTTTGATGAGGAAGTGGAAAACAATCAAACTCCTTCCTTCTCAAGTTGCTTTGACTGTGGTGGCTCATCACAGCAATAGTAACCCTAACTAAGGAAGGGAGGTTGGGTAACTGTACTCTGTGTGGTATGTTCCCTATCTGTTCCTCTTCTCGGTTGCATCCTTGTCCAAAGTCCAAAATCGTTCTTTTAATTTGTCCATTTTGAAGTTCCTGAACGTGCAAGTAAATGCAATTATTGCAGGTTACTGAGGCTGGAAGCAGATGCCTCTGTAAGCAGAATCACTAGCTAAGTCAGCCTTGCCATCCATCAGCCAGTTAGCCTCGCAAGTAGTAGTATTTTTATCATTTGTATATTTGTTTTACCTGACAAGTATTCTAGTTTAGCTGTCCCTCCCTCGTCTCTCTCTTGTCATCCTGGAGCTTGAACCCAGGGCCTGATGCATGCTAGGTAAGCACTGAGCTGTGTCCACACCCAATGATCCCAGTTTGGATGAAAAATTGCTTGGCAATTCTATTTCTAGCATTTGTTTTTTATTTATCCATTTTGTAGTGTTTGTGTGTATGTGTGTGTTTGTATGTGTGTGTGTATGTGTGTATGCACAAATGTATTCATGGGTGAATATATGTCACATGTACCCTTGGTGGCCAGAAGAGGGTGTTGAGTCCCCCAGAATTGGAGTTACAGGTCACTAGAGAAGCTTGCCACCTGACATTGGTGCTGGGAACTGAATTCAGGGCCTCTGTAAGAAAAGTATGGGCACACACACACACAGATGCACATACACATACATACACAAACACAGAGAGGATGGTAGGGAGAGGGGAGGGGAGGGAGAGGGAGAGGGAGGGAGAGAATCACAAGACAGGGAAATACTAACAGAGAGTTAGACAGAGAGACAGAGACAGAGAAAGAACTGTATGTGCTCTTAACCACTGAGCCATCTCTCCCGCTTCAATTCCAACATTTGAATAATATATATTAATAATTAATAATTTATTAAAACAGTTCACAAAATTTTTGGTTAAATTCTTTCTTAATTTAAATAAAATAAAGATATGTCAGATTCTTAGTTCTATTCATCAAAATTCAATAATAACCCCAATGGTTACATTTTGAAGTGGCACCCTCAAAGTGTCCCCAACTGAGTGAAGTTCTCAAAATGATCTCTGGAGAGATCTTCATGAGATAGTGGGTGACTTTCTGAAGTCTCCACATAATCTTGGAACTGCTCACCCCTCCTCTCCTTTCCCAGGGCAGAGGCAGATGCTGTCAGAGTGTCTTCAGTGGTCTTTGTGTTAAGATAATGAGTCTAGGGGCTGGTGAGATGGCTCAGTGGGTAAGAGCACCCGACTGCTCTTCCGAAGGTCTGGAGTTCAAATCCCAGCAACCACATGGTGGCTCATAACCATC
>NC_034591.1:42528178-42530622 GCF_900095145.1 Mus pahari
AAAAAAAAAAAAAAAAAAAGATAGTGAGTCTATCCAGAACAGCCAGTGGCTAAGTTTCATGTCTGACAACATGCCATTCGTGGGTTTGCTTTCACAGACCTCTGTCTCTGCATAGCACCTTCCCTACTTAAACACAGGTGTAGGAAACACTTCAGTGCATTTCCCCAAGGTTAGCACTCCATCAGTTGATGCCTCTGTATTTATTAGAAGGAATTGTCACTTTAAAACATACCCACTGAAACCCCGTGAGGTTTTTGGGAAACCAAGTCCTTTGTGAGGCTGCACAAGGTTACCTAATCGTGCTAGTTTATTGGTTTTCCCAACTTGAGCCCTTGATATGCACCAAACACCATTTTATTTAATAGTTGCATTTATTTATTTTTGATAACCACTTACATTTATTTAAAAAAATGGTCACATTTATTTGATAGCTGCAAAAACTCAACAAAGTAGGCACTTCTCTTCCCATCAGAATGTTCAGATGAACATGGGACAATTTAAGTAACACCCAGTTCCTAAGAAGTAGGCCAGAAACGTGAACTTGGAGAGTTGTGTGATTTCTGACTATTAAATATATTTTTCTTTCGCATGGTACTTGGTGAAAGAACAGCACAAAAAAAATACCCGGAGTAGTGGAAAGAATCCCAAGAACTTAGTACACAAATAGAAGCGCAAAAATGAGGAAATGGCCGAATAAATAAAGATTAGAGAGAAGACATAGGTGCAGAGAGGATCCAATAGGCTGTTCAAACAGCAGCCATTGAGTAGTCTTCAGAAGATACACATGAGATTTAAATTGTATCTTGCCAGTGTAATTGGATATGGAGTGCTTCCTACCTTTTCCCAAGGCCCAAACATTAAAAGCTGGGGTCTCACCTCAGGTAGCATTCAATGTATGGCTTTGGGGAAATGGCTGAATCTTTCAGACATTTCTTTCACTAAGAAAGTGCTCTGATGGGTTTAAAATGAAAATAGATGACTGGAAGGTGGTGGGCTGTGGAAGGCGGGGTTGGTAGGAGGAGCTAGGCCATTGTTGACAGAACACTTTCCCCGAACCTTTTTATTCTTCCGTCTCTGCTTTCTGATGACCATGAAATGAGCAGCTTTGCTGTACCACGGACCTGTCTCAGTGATACTCACACTAGCCTGAGGCCCAAAGCAATGGAGCTAGCTAATCCTAAGTCCATGGTATCAGTATTACCTCTGAAACCATGGCCAAAATACAGATCTCCACTGTGTAAGCAGTTTCTATCAGTGAAACTATCTATCTATTACAGCATCAAATCCCCACCAATATTTATGTGAGCATAATTAGCTGGAGGGAAGGATGCGTCCTTATTAGCATTTATGTTTCTGGGACTTACTATAGTAGCTATGACTGGAGAAATGGCAGTGTTTCTAAGCTCTGAATCAATAAATGCTGCCTGATGAATGGCTCATTATAGAGTTGTGCCTACAAATGTAATTTTATAGCCACAAAATTCACAGTGCCAATATAGAACTTGTTCTTTGTTCTCCCCCTTCCCCACACATCCTTTTTATTTTGTTGATCTTTGAAGTCCTATATGACATAAGTATCATCGAGGAAAAGAAACCTCAGTTGTCAGCCATCTCTTACACCTGTTGGCTACCACACATTGCAGTTGATGCTATGTTTCGGGAGCAATAGCTTTGATGCCCCCTGAGAGACGCAGTCTTAATGGAGTCACACACATTACAACCCACATGTGTCACTGAATACTTTCCGTTCCAGATTGGACCTCTCTAGGAGTGTCATCTACTCTCTGGTTCTCTGGTGTCTTTCCAGGAGCCAAAATTTTCTAACTTTCCCATAACATTCAACTGTAGGCTACACAGACCATGTGCCTTTTCTTGGGTGACAGGGAAAACCCAGCCCTCTACTGCTACACTGGCACCATGCTTCCAGCATTCCTAGGCTGTGCATAACCCAGGAGATAAAGCATCGTTGCCATTCTGGAACCACATAGACTTATTCAGAGTTCATCTAAGCTGTGTTCCTCAGTCTAAGGTTCTCGTGGCTATTTTGTATGTTAATGTTAAATTCACAATGACTCTAACTCTTTAGGTTAATATTTTCTAGAGGCAAACTGATATATTCCCATTTGAAGGTGATGAAACCTTACCGTCTTAACTTCTGTATTGGCGTCTGCCCATCTAGTTGGTACTTATTTTATATAGCTTCAGGATCTTGGCATATATGCACACACACACACAAACATTTCCTCTACCAATAGCATATATTTGTTTTTATCTTTTTAACAATACATTATTTTTGCAGATTCTTTTTAGTGAGTGCAAACTGCCTATAAATGCTGGTACTCTTTTTTTTTTTTTTTTTTTTTATTATTTTCTTTATTTACATTTCAAATGCTATCCCGAAAGATTCCCATACCCCTCCCCCCACCTCTGTTCCCCTACCCACC
>NC_034591.1:42530633-42538549 GCF_900095145.1 Mus pahari
AGCTTGTTTCTTTGGACCATTTGCTTGGAAAATTGTTTTCCAGCCTTTCACTTTGAGGTAATGTTTATCCTTTTCTCTGAGGTGGGTTTCCTGCAAGCTGGTACTCTTTTATAGTTTGCATATATCCTGACACTGCATAATGGTTTTGCATCCTTCTCAACCATGTACAGTTTCTTGGTGAATGAAAAATAACAATATTATGCTAAATCCCTATTTTGTAAAAAAAAAAAAAATCTCCACCAGAGCAATGATAATTTCAAAATGTCAAGAACTGTTGTTCAGCTTTAGCATGACCTACTTATTTCAAACAGTTCTCACTTTTGTAAGATTCTAATATGACAATAGATTTGGGATGATCCTTAGGAATTCATGGTAATTAGGTTTGCAGATGCCTTTAAATCTCTCTCTCTTTTTTTAAAAGATTAAACACACTGGGGGAATGAGTTAGATGCTGCATGTCAGTTAGTTCAATTATACTGTAGAACAAGCTTAATTTCAAATCACATATGCCATCTATCCATGGGCTTATTCAACTGTAAAAAATACTCTCACATTTTGTGCTTTTTAAAAATATTTATTTGGGTTGGAGAGATGGCTCAACTGTTAAGAGCACCAACTGCTCTTCCAGAGGTCCTGAGTTCAGTTCCCAGCAACTACATGGTGGCTCACAACCATTTGTAATGGTATCTGATGCCCTCTTTTAGTGTGCCTGAAGAGAGCAATGGTGTACTCATATACATTAAATAAATAAAAAAAATTTTAAAAGATTTATCTTTAAAAAAAATTATTTATTTATCTTACATATATGCCTGCATGTCAGAAGACATCATTACAGATGGTTGTGAGCCACCATGTGGCTGCTGGGAATTGAACCCAGGACCTCTGGAAGAGCAGTCAGTGCTCTAAATCTCTGAGCCATCTCTTCAGATACTTAGTCTTACATTTTGTAAAACAAGATTAAGTTGAAGATCGAATCCAATGAAATTAGTATTTGAAAAGAGGTAAAAATGTGACATGGTTTTCTAAAGGTAGCCCCAAGTGCATGGACGAACATTCATACTTCAAGACTTAGACATCTTTTACTACTCAGATGGTAGTAAAACCACGTAGAAACCTAGCTTCAATTATCTTGAGCATTTGTGTTATCTTTGAGTTTCATCAGCACTCTGCTTAGGAAATACTTTCATTCTAAGTTTCTTCTTTCCCATGGGCTTCAAGTTTCTTATTTTCACTTTCAATCCAAGATTGATATTTTCCCCCATTGTTTGAATGATAAAATCCAGTGTGGTCCATTTAAGTTATTGAAGCATAAAAATGAAAAGTTATTTCTGCCCCCAGTTTTTAGGCACTCTGGGGATGGTTGACTTACAAAATGGTTTTAAAGAGTCAAACATTGTTCACTATTCAAGAAAACCATCAGAGATAAATTCATCAGTGGTAAAAAGCCACGAAAGAAGTGAGCGGTAGATTGAAGGTTGAAAGACGTCTAGAAATTGAAGCCCCCAAACTAGTTTTTCTGCAAATAGCTTATTAGTTGGCTGTCTTCTGTCATGCACGGGAAAGGGTTAGTAATAGAAGGTTCTTTCAGTCTGCAATTTCCTTTCCCCTCCCTTTCTTTTTCTAGACAGGGTTTCTCTGTGTAACCCTGGCAATCCTGGAACTCATTTTGTAGATGAGGCTGGCCTTGAACTCACAGAGGTTTGCCTGTCTCTGCCTCCTGAGTGGTAGCTACCCCACTTACAACAGATATTTTCTATATCCCCTTGGCCACCAACCTTTCTCTGTTCCTCTGTTCTGACAGAAAGGAACATCAGGAAGTGTAGACCTCAGGATTGAACCTGTTTCCTTTACTGTGTCTCTTCGAAGGCCACACTACCCGTGAAGGTCTGTGCTGGCCCATAGCAGACCTGTCACTGTGTTGACTTGTTCTGCTGTCTGGTCACTAATTATTGTCTGGCTCTGAAATGCTTAACAAGTGAGAACTTCAAAGGAGCAACTGCCCTTACACACTGCAAGTGCGATGACGCCATAGCTTTAGGTAGACAAAATCAACTAAGTTTACCCATATCAGAGAACACGGGTAGGGAAGTCAGTCCTGCCTCAGAGCAGACAAACTGCATGGCCATTATACCGACTACCTGAAGGTGCATCAACAGATGAGCACAGCTCATAGGGTATCGCAGAACCCTGATGGCATGCCACTGAATTCCCCTCAGTCCGCCCTTCAGCTCCTATGTACTAGATTTCTAGTCACTAGGTCCTTGTGATCGTCGGAGGACCCCCCCCCCCTTGGACTCTTGGAACTGCTTCCTGGGACTTTGACCCAGCACCCAGCCTACCTCAGATTATATGTAGACAGGTGGAAGAACTGGACCAAAGCTGTGGTGCCCAGATTGCACTGGCCATGACAATACTAATTGGGGATAGTTTTATGTAAAAAATGGCAGGATTATATTTTAAATGAGACGATATTAAAAAATAATTCATATTATAGAACTCTGGAAGTTTCAGAGACTTTGAAGTCAATTTTTTTTCCAATTTCCCCCTGATATGTGCCTTACTTAGAAAAAAAAAATCACAGGTTCACCTTGGGTTAAACAATAATTTATGGTGTTTCATGAGATAAAAAATTCCATTGTCCTTGAAATTCCATTTTTCCCCACTATGAATTAAAACAAAGTTTTAAATTTCATGCTCTGCAGACTAAACTCTCCAGGTTTTGTTACATTTCCTCTGGTTTTATTTTATTTGGAAATGGAGAACAATCTGTCATCGTTGTCAGTATAATAGTCTTTCATACCCTGGAAAACTATTATTATGTTGATTTCTCTTGGGTTGACAGTATAATTCCCTCTGTGTAACTCTTTCCTTTCTGATTATTTAATCACCATGCTAGCTGCAGATTCCTTTCAAATCCCCTTTCTTTCTTAGTATACACCCTAGAACAACATATTAAATAAATGTTTTTCATACATTAAGTCAGTAATCAGAGCTTGTAGTTGAGAGTTCTGCTGAACACCCTGGAAGGTTACATTCTGCTTTTTTTTTCCCCTGAAAGGTGTATTAATGCCCCGTGTTTCAAGTGTCTACTAGTCTGTGAATAAGTGCCCGAGGGAAGAAACACAAAAGCAGTATGTATGCGTATCAGTTTTGCTAACCTTAAATATTTTTTTCTGTCTTTCAAAAAGTAGAGTTGATCTGGCTGAGATGATGTGCACCTGTAATCCAAGCACTAGGGAGGTAATGGCAGGAGGATCTAGAGTTCGAGGTCATCCTTTGCAATGAGGTGAGTTTGATGCTTATCTGAGCTACATGGCGTCCTGTATATCAAAAAGAGGAAAAAAACAGCATAGATGCATCATTTTATCTCTGAGCTGGTGGAATCACAGAAAGAGAAGAAACTTAGTCTATTGCAAAAAGCATTCAAGACCCAGGCTTGGATTTCACTGATTCTCTCTTCAACTGTAGGTAGGCTTTTGGCGACTTGTCTCTTCACGACAGCCTCTTTACTAATCAACTGGACTTTTTGAGTAAGCATTATGGTTTGAAGATGAATATCACAACTCGACAGCCTGGACGTTTATATAATGCCACAAAGCCTTCAATTTCAAGAGAACTTAGGGTAGTCTCAGTAGCAAGGCTTGGCTGTTTTAGAAAGGATGCTGTCCCAGTAGTGCATGAGTTTGAGAACGCTTTGGCTTCCGTGAGCTTACTCATTCATTTGTGATCATCGATGCAATTAGCTACTCAATCTACACACTGTGCTGTGACTGTCTCTGAAACAATCACGAGCAAATCTTTCTATCCTCATGAGCGTCAGTTTCTGCATCAAAAAACAAAATGAGAGAGACAAAACAGGGACTATTAAGGCACTTTTAAAACTTGGTGATTCTGGCATTTATTTAGAAGAGATCCTAAGAAACTACAGGAAGGGAATTTAAAAAAAAACTGAGATTCAACTGAGATACAAATCAATAATGATGAAAGTATAGATTTAGGGGTTGGATCTCATTTGGTGGAGTGCCTACCCTGTATAAATGAAGTCTAAGTTCAATCTTTAGCATAGACTTGGTATGGGGGAATCTTCAGGGATATAGTGAGTTTTAGGTTAGGCCAGCTTGAGCTACATGAGACCCTGTCTCAAATACAAAAGCAAAAAAATAAAACATAGCACACAAACAAAAGGTAAGCAGAGGATAATTTTCAAGAAAGAAAGATTCTTAAAGTTGAGCAAAATTTGAAAAAACAAGGGGGACATGTTGCTATTTCCACATACATTGGACATGGGGCTCCACGGAACAGTTTATGAAGCTCATTGATATTGTATCCATCCATACACGTAAACTGCATGTTCCTACGGTTGCTTCTAAGGGTATTTGCCTGTAACTACACAATATTTGGTTGAAAGAAGAAAGAAAAAATACTATGCACATAAGAAAGATTCAACTGGGGGCTGCAGAGATGGTTCAGTGGTTAAAAACACTTGCTGCTTTTATGGAGGATCTGGGTTTAGCTCCCAGAACTCACATGGTAGTTCAAAACCATCTGTTTCTAGGGGATCCAATGCACTTTTTTGACTTCTAAGGGCACCTGCTATTTACGTGATACACATACATACATGCAGACAAATCACTCATACATATAAAATAAAATTAATACATCTTTAAAACATGAAGAAAAAGGGCTGGAGGGATGGCTCACAGGTTAAGAGCACTGACAGCTCTTTCAAAGGTCCTGAGGTCAATTCCCAGCAACCACATGGTGGCTCACAACCATCTGTCATGGGATCTGATGCCCTCTTCTGGTGTGTCTGAAGACATCTGGAGTGTACTCGCATAAATAAAATAAATTATTTTTAAAAATGATGAAAAAGAAGTGTTCAGTTGGTTGAGGTCAAGATGGCTAAAAATGCAACTCCCCCCCCATTTTGTGCTATGTCTTCTGAATCAGATAGGGTTATTTTCCAAGAGTGAGATTATTTTCATCAAGGATAGACTCCCCCAGTTGAGAGACAGAACATTAAAACTCATACTTGCTTTCTGTCACCTCCTGTACAACTTAAATGCCCAAGAGAAATGATTGCTTCGTCTCAGTCTACTCTTACACATGTCGCTTGACAGAAAATGCGCTGCTACCTAAAGTTAATCCACCTTTCATTTTTCATTCAGTGCTCATACCCATGATTCAAATAGTACACTGATTCTCAGCCATATGACTATGAATCCAAGCTTCTCATTCTCCTTTATTACAAACACTGAATTTGATAATCACAGTGAGAAAGCACTGTACACACAACACATGTAAAATATTGTATGACGTCTATTGTTGTAACACATGAAGAAACAGAAAACAAACATTAACATTAAAAGTATATTAAAACCTTGCCAAAGTAGATGTCTGTACTATTTTCCTGTGCATGCTTTGCAGGTGTACAGTCCTCTACCCTAAAATAGAGTGGATTCAACAGTTCAGTTGGAAGTCTAAGATACCTGAGATTCATCTACCAATCATGAGAAGGCTCAGAGGGAGACAGTAAACACAGACTTTAGACTTACTTATCCATTCAAGGCTTTTACCTCCATTGGATTCTGCTACCTACTCTCATCACATATGTCACCCAGACAAGTTTATCTGATCCCTCCCGCTGTCATTGTACTCAGTAGTAACACGAAGACGGCAGGCAATACATAGCTATTTGGCGGCTCACATAAAACAAAGCACACAAAACATGTGGCTTAGGTGGGGGCCATGTGCTCTGTTCCTAGTCTAAAGCTAGATTGCAGAGGGAAGAGCATCTATTTTTCTAAAAAAAAAAAATAGATTCAATCATGTTAGTGCGCCTATGGAAAATGCTATTTCTTAGGAATGGCAGCAACTTGTTTGTGAGTCTATTATTTCTCTTATAAGGAATAGTTCATAAAACTTGGGGCTGATGATTTTCAGTCAGTTTTAATCACTAATGAAACAGAATGTAATAGTAAAAACACACATTTAAAAAAATACATGTTTAGTGAATGCCCCTGTCTTAGTCAGAGTTTCTATTCCTGCACAACATCATGACCAAGAAGCAAGTTGGGGAGGAAAGGGTTTATTTGGCTTACATTTCCATACTGCTGTTGATCACCAAAGGATGCAGGACTGGAACTCAAGCAGGTCAGAAAGCAGGAACTGATGCAGAAGCCATGGAGGGATGTTCTTTACTGGCTTGCCTCCCCTGGCTTGCTCAGCCTGCTNTNTTATAGAATCCAAGACTACCAGCCCAGAGATGGCACCACCCACAAGAGGCCTCTCCCCCTTGATCACTAATTGAGAAAATGCCCCACAGCTGGATCTCATGGGGGCATTTCCCCAACTAAAGCTCCTTTCTCTGTGATAACTCCAGCTGTGTCAAGTTGACACGAAGCTAGCCAGTACAGCCCCCTATATTGTTACTCTTTTCTGAACATGACAGTCCCTCTGGGTGTCTTTCCTCTCCTTCCTGCCAACTCATTCTTCAACATTTCCCCTTTTCTTTATTCAGACTCTCACTGTTTCAGGTCTCCTATTTCTGGGGTTCATCACCAACAACTTCTCCTGAGGCTTTATTTTCACTTCTTATGTTGAGGTCCCATGACACCTGTAAACATGAGTGCTGCCTGGGTTTGCCTTTGCCTCCATGTCTGTCAAACTGGGTGAACTGGGAACATGGAGATAGGCATGATAACCAAATGGGTGTATGTAAAAAGGAGAGGGAAAGGGGGAGATGACAGAGGAGGTGACGGGGAGAGAGAAGGTGCACTTTTATTGTTATATGATTCCTATGGGGCCTGGAGAGATGGCTCAGCAGTTAAGAGCACTGACTGCTCTTCCAGAGGTTCTGAGTCCAATTCCCAGAAAACACTTGGTGGCTCTTAACCACCTGTAATGGGATCCAATGCCCTCTTCTGTTGTGTCTGAAGATAGTGACAATATACTCACATACATAAAATAAGTAAATAGGCATTAAGATATATCAAACACTTACCATAGCCAAGAAGCAGTAGGCTTTTAGCTATATATAGACTAGTGTCTTATGACACTGTTTGACGTGAACTAGAGAATATATCAAGTAGTGGATCATCTAGAACCCATTTCCCAGTAGATACCAGTGATGGAAATCAACAACCCTCATGTCATCACAGTGACTGGGAAACCATTTTAGTTCTTTAAAGGGGTGATGCTCTCTCATTTACAGACTTGCTTCCTTTGCCCGGTGTCAGGGTGTTGTTGGGATAAAGGTCCTTCAGGGTCCCGTGGATTGGAACAAGGAGTGCCAAGCTTCTGTTTCCTGTCAGGGTCATGCTTGGCCAAGCCAGGGATGGACTGGTGCCAGGGCTCTGGTGAAGTTGAGGCCAGAGACGAAAGCTTGACAGTGTCCCTGTAAGCTGTGGTCAATGTTCCAGACACTGAGATGTGAAATGCTTTGATTACTGTACCAGCGTGTACCTTGAAAAGAGACAAGAGCTGCTCTGAGCTCCCTGCTGTCTGATGTTCTTTACTGACTTGTTCTCTGCTTCTCATTTGAAGGCTATCTGGGGAACTGTAACATTCATACGCCTGTTGGCCGGAGTCACCAGCCCTTGCAGCTTCCTACGACTATTCAGTCCTTGACTCTCCAGACCCCAGTTTTTGACTGTTTATTTTCTCATCCCGAGTTCTCTCCCTTGAGGTTCCAGGGAGAACAACTGGTCCAGTTCAACCCCCTCCTGTGTATGGTTGCTACTCTTCAGACTTAAAAACACTTACAACCACTCTGGAAATCAGTCTGGCGGTTCCTCAGAAAATTGGACATAGTACTACCAGAGGACCCAACAATACCTCTTCTGGGCATATACCCAGAAGATCTTCCAACTGGTAATAAGGACACATGCACCACTATGTTCATAGCAGCTTTATTT
>NC_034591.1:42539244-42544206 GCF_900095145.1 Mus pahari
CTTGGTCTTGCAAACTTTATATGACCCAGCACAAGGGAAGGCCTGGGCCAAGTAGTGGGAGTGGGTGGGTAAGGGAGCGGGGGCAGGGTGGGGGTATAGGGATCTTTTGGGATAGCATTTGAAATGTAAATAAAGAAAATAATAATAAAAAATTAAAAAATAAAAACAAAAAACAAACAAACAAACAAACAAACACTTCTCCCAGATAATGTTTCCTCCCATATATCTAAAGTGCTTCTGCTCTATCCCCAGTTTGGCCTAGCTCTAGTCCTGACATGTGCTACTTTTATAATTGCTGGTTTTTATTGATGCTTGTCTCCATTTGCTATCATGTCCTATGGAGAAATTAAAAAGAAAGAAAGAAAGAAAGAAATCTTGTGTTCTTTGTGTCTTCTAGAAAGATCCCTGTATAAATATGTTAAGTTAATGATACTAACGATGACAAAATTGTGCAAACAAAACAAAATAAAAAACGAATCCGACTAATCAGGAAAGTAGAGGAAAGCAGTGACAGAGTAAATTCATGAAGCCCACAGACCACTGTGCTTTCCCAAACACAGTTACAATGTCAGACGCTGAGAGAGGCCAGGTATGCAGAGGGAGATGAACATACATTGCTTCAGCCTTTGATGCGAACAGGGAGAGCCATTAATGGATCTGGATGTGGTGGAATAGAGAGAAGAGAGCAGAGGGAGAGGGAGGAAGGAAAAGGAGGTGACACATAGCCCTTTGGATCCATGTCACTTGAGAACCTGGAGCTGGGTGACGTGGCTTTGTGAGAGTAGCTCTGGGGTATCTACATGCGTGTATGTCTCCGTGTGTCTGTGTTATGTTTATATTTATATACTCATTTATCTCTAGTGGGCATGTTCGTGTTCTTGTATCTCTCTGTCTACTGGTGTGTGTGTGTGTGTGTGTGTGTGTGTGTGTGTGTGTGTGCATGCGTGCACGCATATATGCCTGAACTGTTCAGGTAGAAGAAACTTATACATATTAGAAGATTTTTGGTCACACCAAGGACCCAGAGGGCAGAAGGGAAGCCGAGATTTCTGACTTTTGCCTGTGAGAGTATAGTACTAGTGTCTTTGATGTCATGTTTTATTTATATTCGCATGTGTTGATTATATGTACCATTTCCCAAATTGCTCTCTGTATCATTCTCCTGCAACATTTGCACCTGATTGTAACCCAGTTGCTAAGGATTTGGGAAAGTGAGGAAATGCTTCAGTGCCAGCGAGAGACATTCCTTGAGTCTCATAAAGACAACTAATTAACTTATGCATTTTTACATAAAATGCTTTTCATACTACCTGGGAGGAAAGCTGGGAGAGGACTGAACACGTGATCAAGCGATCCATTCATGCATCGGAAGTAGAAACACCCTCAGGTATGATGCCATAAATAAATTTAGGATGGCCAAATTAAAAATGTATAGGATAATAATGTTGAAATGTGTGCTCTTGGCCTGAAACTTTTGATAATGTTCATTTAAAAGAACATTGGCAAGGCCCATTGGGGACTGTGGAAGAATCCGTGTTAGAAAGAATATAGAAAGAGTCAGCCACTCTGTAATTTATCATTGTCTAAATTCCTCAGAGAAGCCGAGGCTTACTGAATTTATATTTATTAGAATACTGTACAATAGGGTCTTTATAGCGATATGTTTTGTAAAAGAATTTCCCTGCTTTGAAGAATGTGATTGCCTGTGAAAGGAGAAAAAGAGAAAAAAAATCTCTCCCCACTACCGCCCGCCCCGTTCCATTGCAAATTCTTTCTCAGTGGAGCTCATAAAGACATATAGGCAACAACTTCAAACGTGGAAAATTAGAAGTCTTCTCACTGAGTAGTATTTAAAAATTTATGTTGAATGACAAATATAGGCACACATAAAACACTCAAAAAGAGGGGAAATAAAACCCGGTTGAGAGGAAATCCTCATTACCCTCTCTTCCCAGTCAGCAAGGTCTCATCTTGGAGGCAGAATCTCCCAAGACTCACTTCCTTGGATGTCTTTCCAGAGACATTTTTTTCTTTTGCATTTGTAAAATTTACATATTTATAACTTCACTTCCATCAAGTAGATGTATGCTGTCATCCACTCCTCTTTCCCCCTCTCCAGAATGGCCTTTAAGTTTAAAAAGTAGAAAGCTGCGTAGCAGTAGACATCCTTAGTTTCAGAGCAATGACTCAAAAATGACCCCTGGTGTCCATCTGTGCCACCTCTGCCATCCATCACCATGCATGGACATTTCTGTTCTCTACTAGGATAAGAGCAATTTGGGTTGAGGAGGCTGTGGTTGTGGGGAGCTAAGGATAGGAGCGGCTTTGGCCCTACACTACGTTGCACTGCCCACGCCAAGAAAAGGAGTGGTCAGGGAAATAATGCCACTGTTGTTTGTTTTGGTTCGCTTTTGACTGCGAAGGAGCATTGATTGATTGGAAAGATTATGAAAAGTAGGAGATGACCCACAGTTCATTTCTGAGAGAGAAGAGCCATTTCAGAGTTTTAGTGAGCAGATGTGGCATGTGACACGTAAGGGGACTATTTCCCCTACGGCTCCTTGGAACCCATGAATGAGCTGACACCCTTGAAATGTGGAAACAGAGAATGTGGAAAATTATAGGTGAGACTAGGGAAGGAAGGAAGGAAACAGCAGACACCACACAGTTACACACCAGGCTGTGGGCATGCGTGTGACACCCTTTTGGTAAACTCCCTAAAATATCTTGGGAACACTTAAGGATGTGGTAATTATTAGTTGGAGATCCTGCCAACATAATTTAGAAATAAGTGGATTGCATGTTTGTTTTTGTGTTTCTATTTTTTAATTTTAATTCCCAATTGGGTGAGGCCTGCCTGGGACAATTTGGTATATGTAAAAGTGGAAGCTATTAAATATAGAACATATGCAATCTGTTGTAACAAGGTTACAAAACCGAAGCTCAGGTTTCAAAATAGCAGACACCTATTCCAAGTGGGAGTCATGGACCAGGGCTTCCAAGTAAGAATCTGAGAAACAGCTAAGTCTGCTCATCCTAATCAGGTCCATCCAAGCAGAAGAAGAGTCCCCAGGAGGCTCTTTGTGCAGAGCTGTGCCAAGGACTCATCACTCTTCCAACAGCGAGTTCTGACAGTGCCTGCCCCTCCCATCAGGACAGTTCTTCAACTGGCCCACTTTGATGGTCAGCTATGGATTCCTTCAGGTTGAGAGACCTCCTAAGGAATCTCAAGTGTGAAAGGCTACCTGGGCAGCTGTGTCAGGGAGTAATTGTATTCTAGGCTCCTCTAGAGATCTTGGAGTTTACTTGAAGGAAGACTAGGTAAGCGACTGGTGAATGCTACATGGGCCATGGATACCACAAAGTCAGCCTTGCATTGTAGGATCATGGAGATGATGAAACAGAAATATCGCCATATTGGGAGAGGTTGAGAAATATGTGTTACCAGGTGCCACCAGAGTCCAGAGATCCCCAGTGTTTTGATTTTTAATTAATTATTAATTTTTAAATTCTTGTGTGTATTCTGTATATGTTTGCATGAGTTTATGTGTGCAACCTGAGTTAAGGAGCCCGTCAAAAACAAAAGAAGGTATTATATCCCCTAGAACTGGCGTTACCGGTGGTTGTGAGCCACCATGTGGGTACGTGGGTCATCTGTAAGAGAAGCAAATGCTTTTAACCACTGAGCCACCTCTGTAGCCCCTTAGATGGACATTTGTAAGAAATGGAGAGCGTTCTCCAGATAACTCACTGAAGAGTCCCTTAGCAGAATCAGCTTTACACACATGCAAAGCCAAGGGTGCGCTGCTGCCCTGTGAACCAAGAACCTCTGCTGTCTAAACTCTTCCCATCACTCTTGACTCTACACCTGGACCGCCAGAAACCCTGGATACTGACAAGCACGAGTGTCTTAGAGTTTTACTGCTGTGAACAGACACCATGACCAAAGCAACTCTTATAAGGACAACGTTTAATTGGGGCTGGCTTACAGGTTCAGAGGTTCCAGCCATTATCAATCATCAAGGCAGGAACACGGCAGCATCCAGACAGGAGTGGTGCAGGGGAAGCTGAGAGTTCTACATCTTCATCTGAGGACTGCTAGCAGAATACTGGCTTCCAGGCAGCTAGGATGAGGATCTTAAAGCCCACACCCACAGGGATATACCTACTCCAACAGGGCCACACTTACTCCAACAGGGCCACATCTAATAGTGTCACTCCCTGGGCCAAGCATATGGAAACCCTCATAATGAGGAAGGAGGGAAGAAGAGAAAGAAGCCCTGGGTAAGACGGACAGGGCCACAGTCCAAGGTCAGGGAGAGATTGTTCAGATTTAGAAGCTTGGAATCTACCTGGGAATAAACATTTTTTTTAGTATTATTTTTTATTGGATATTTTCTTTATTTACATTTCAAATATTATCCCCTTTCTCAGTCCCCCCTCCCCCAAATCCCCTATCCCAATACTATTCCCCCTGCTTCTATGATGCTTCTATGAGTGTGTTCCCCCACCCAATTACCCACTCCTGCCTCCTCGCCCTCACATTCCCCTACACTGGGGCATCTTGCCTTCACAGGACCAAGGGTCTCTCCTCCCATTGATGTCCAACAAAGCCATCCTCTGCTACATATGCAGCTGGAGACATGGGTTGCTCCATGGGTTCTCTTTGGTTGGTGGTTTAGTCCCAGGGAGCTCTGGGGGGGGGGTGTCTGGTTGGTTGATATTGTTGTTCTTCTTATGGGGTTGCAAACCACTCCAGCTCCTTCAGTCCTTCTCGAGTTTCATGTGTTTTGCAAATTGTATCTTGTGTACTCTGAGCTTCTGGGCTAATATCCACTTAACAGTGAATGCATATCACGTGTATTCTTTTGTGACTAGGTTACCTCACTCAGGATGATATCCTCCAGATAGATCCATTTGCCTAAGAATTTCATAAATTCATTGTTTTTAATTGCTGAGTAG
>NC_034591.1:42544721-42555194 GCF_900095145.1 Mus pahari
TTGGTTCTCTGGAGTCTAATTTCTTGAGTTCTTTGTATATATTGTTTATTAGCCCTCTATTGGATGTAGGATTGGTAAAGATCTTTCCTCATTCAGTTGGTTGCTGTTTTGTCCTATTGACAGTGTCCTTTGCCTTACAGAAGCTTTGCAGTTTTAAGAGCTCCACTTTAACTGCTTAGTGATATTTGCAACTAGTAGTTACTGAAGTAAACAAACATGCTCCTTTTTCACCCACCAGCAGGGGAGAAACTGGCTTTACTAAATACACCAGGGCAGTACTGTTGGACAGCATCCTGGTGAGCTATCTGGGACAGGTAGCACTTGCTTGTTGACTAAAAGGGATACAATATAGAAGAAATCCCTGAGGTTATCAGCATCTTCCATCACCTCTCATGAGATCTTCATTGAACTGGACTTCTTCCGTGCGGAGGTGCTAATCCTTTCCATCCTGCCTCCCATACAGTTTCTTCCCTGAATTGTAGGATTTCTTTCACTCTCTGTAGAATTGCCCTGACTATTAATTCTGTTTTCAGCAGGCGGACTTGCTCATTATCGACGAGTGACAGTGATAGTAATTATCACATCCCTGTTTTCTTCCCTTCAGGAAGGACAGAGCCTAATGAGGGACAGGCTAGGAGTGGTATCCTCTGGGTCCCATGTACTCCTGTGAGTCAGTATGGCCATGCTGTGACTACCCGTGACAACTCAGTAACTTCTGACTCACTGGCATTTTTTAGGTGACCTCTGAAAATAGAGAACCCTTAGTTGGTGGCACTTAGTTGATAGGAGTCACTGTGGATCACTGAGTAAAAACAAGTATTCAGTTTAACAGATTTTCAAGTACCACATTATAAACACCCAGGAATTATAAAATTGATGCAGTCAGCCCTGTAGGCAAAGAACCAGGTCTCAGGTTTTCATTTTTACTGTAGGGTGTATTTGTGCCTGACTGAGGACAATGACTTTATGAAGTAGAGCAGGGATGTCACCCAACTGCTAATTGAGACAAAAGGAATAATATGCTTAGTAAAGTCCTAATGTTAACTAAGTAATTTGCTAAGTCGAAACTACTATCACCATCATCACCATCACCACCACCACCACTACCACCATCATCATCATCTCCTTTACCCACTTTAATCCCCAAATTTCTTATTTGTATTCCTAGGCTTTTAAATACCTCTTCCTCTTTTTCTTTCTCCCTACCCTTCCTTCTTCTTTTTTGTCAATGCTCTTTTTATTTATAAACCTTGTTTTTCTTTTTCTAATGCAGTGGTTCTCAACCTTCTTAATGCTGTGACCCTTTGATACAGTTCCTCATTTTGTGGTGACCCCCCAACCAGAAAATTATTTCCATCACTATTTTATAGCTGTGATGAATCGTAATGTACATATTTTTGGAGATAGTGGTTTGCTGGAGGGCTCGTGGCCCACAGGTTGAGAACCACTGTTCCAGTAGAGGGATTTTCCCCAAACTATCTTTAAAGACAGATCAAATGACTTCCAAATAATAATGCAGAAAACTGTGCCCTTGTCACACACAGGAGTCAACTCCCTTCCTAGTACCTTAGCAATAAAGCAATAAACTGGAGGAAACATGACTGAGTTCTAAACTCTTGCATCAGTAGGATGGCTTCAGATTTTAAACCCTCATGTCACAGACTTGCCTGTTTTCTCATTTCACCATTTTTTCTTATTGATTCATTTCTGAGCCCATGGAGAGGTTTCAAAAGCATTTTGTGATGTGATAGTGGTTTGGGGCTCTCACTTAGAAGCCTCCACTTACATAGGAATCCTCTGTATGTGATCCTCTCAAAAGCATGCTAACACCAGAATCCTCTATGGTTCTTATTTCAAGTAGAATCTGGATTCCTACTTTGCATATTATTAACATTTTTACTCCCTGATATTGGGGAAGGATGAAAGTGATGCCTATTAGAATAGTTCCTTGTATCTTCATTGTGGTGGATTGGGTCATTGGGAGGTCAAAGGTGGACCAAGTATTTCTCAAGGATTTAAAAGCACAAGAACTCAGCCACCCTTTTGAAAGCATGCCGATCTGCGTCTACTCATGCTTTGGAACCATGATACTATATTAGAGTATATCAAAAAAGGAAATAAAACTGTTGGGATTTGTCAATCCTTTGACATTTTAGTAACTTACTTTTTTGTCAACAGGCTCTATGTCAAAGTTTTAGAAGGGTTAGGGCTTTAAAGAAAACCTGATAAATGCATGCAAACATGCAAACACCCTGTCTCTTCAGCGAGGGACCATTAGAGATGGATGAGAGATAGATATATTTATTGTTCTGCATTAACTCAATAGTACTAACTCTGTTAGCCACTGCTTTTAGTGTAAGTTTTAATTTTTGGTAAAATTAATAAATTGGACAAGTGTAAATTAATGATAATAGGGGTTATGTTATTCAAGAATAAGGAATCTTGGGTGACCCAGATTGCAGTTTGGGGACCCATTTTTTTTTTTTAACCTGCTGCATGCTCTGTAGCAGGGAAGATCCTCAGTATTCAAGGACTGAAATGTGTTTTTGATTGCTTCTTCTCACCATTCAGAGATTGACTTGAATCTTCCTTCTTTACAATTCAAAGTCTGTTTAGTCAATCAGGCATGAGGAAGAATGGAAGTTTCTACGGTGTTTTTAAAATTCAATTTGTATTCAAAGCATTTCATTGTACTTCTTTAAGCCTCAAAGTTTGAAGGAAAAATTTTCAGCAGCAGGAAAATGTGCGCATTATAAAGCGATGAGACATCTACAGGACTGCCAGTCCCTAGTTCATTATCAAGACGGATGGGCTACTTAAATTAGCTTCCAGAGAGAGTTTATACGTGGGCAAGTGCACCATTTCATAAACGTTCTACTAAAAGAGAAATTTAAGTAAAGTAGCATTGAGGTAACACATTAGAAGTTAAGAGATAAATACTACAAACAAACCTAGAACCCTTTAGTAGTTAGGTAGAGGGATTTCAGAAGAGTGTCTTTTGTTTGTTTGTTTGTTTGTTTTGTTTTGTTTTTTTTAAATCATTGATCAACTCAAAGACCAAGACAAGGGTAAGCTCAAGGGTCCACTCACAGCAAAAGGATAGAGGGAGCGAGGGATTTAGATAATCTTTTACCTAGACAATGAATAGGAAATTAAACAGTGAGAGCTCCCTGTGATCCTTGTCCATACTGAAATAGAGGCACACACACAGAGGCACACACACAGAGGCACACACACAGAGGCACACACACACACACACACACAGAGGCACACGCACACAGAGGCACACACAAACACACACACACAGAGGGAGAGAGAGAGAGAGAGAGAGAGAGAGAGAGAGAGAGGCACCACAGAGGCACACACACACACACACACACACCCCACAATGTCCCTGGCAACATCCAAATAAGGGGCTAGGTCAGTACAATGTGAAATGTAGCTCATTGTGTTGTTGAGGAACAAATTTCACTTCTTTACTTCTTCATATTTATTGTTCTGAGAGCAGAGAGGAAATGCTATACTTCCTAAAAAGGAAGCTAATAAAAGAATCTACTGTGTAAGAGTCTGTTAGAGGAGATGGATGAGTGCGAAGTGGCTCTGAGGCCACCTCTCACCACCTGTCATAGAATTACTAGTGTCCTGCTCAGCACAAGGATTCAATCTTCACCTATAGAAACATACAGAAACCTAGTTGGAGTCACCCAGGCAGACACTCTTCTATGTACTTTTGGCAAACACTTTCTATAGAAATTCGGTGTGGACAACAAGATATTAATAAAAGTTCAGTAAATGTTAATGGAACTGGATTTCAAAGCTGCTTCCTAAGACTTTTTATGCTGTTTCCAACCTTGTGGTAGCTAGAATATAATTATTATTTATTCTTTTACCCAGGCTGCCGTGCACTGACATTCTCATGCCTTCAAATTCCCATAATTCCTTTCAGTTAGTTTCCTCACTAGCTGCTACTGGGATTTGTGGTCTTATCAAAAAATTTTAAATCAACTTTGAATTAGAGTAATTTTAAGTTTATAATACTTGGTTCCACACGTATTATACCATGCCAGACTTCCATGAATGGAATGAGAAGCAGAAAGCTTTAAACATTTTAAAAACAAGTCCTAAATTTCAAAGCTATCAATAGTTTATAGATTTAATCAATCCCCCCCCCCCGGCAAATCATTTAACCTTTAATAGAATAAGACTGTGCTTTGTCCATATACAACCACCAAACCCAGACACTATTGCAGATGCCAGCAAGATTTTGCTGACAAGTCCATGACATAGCTGTCTCTTGTGAGGCTATGCCAATGCCTGGCAAATGCAGAAGTGGATGCTCACAGTCATCTATTGGATGGACCACAGGGCCTCTAATGAAGGAGCTAGAGAAAGTACCCAAGTAGCTGAAGGGGGATGCAACCCTATAGGAGGAACAACAATATGAACTAACCAGTACCCCCAGAGCTCGTGTCTCTAGCTGCATATGTAGCAGAGGATGGCCAAGTCGGCCATCAATGGGAGTAGAGGCCCTTGCTCTTGCAAAGATCATATGCCCCAGTACAGGGGAAGGCCAGGGCCAGGAAGTGAGAGTGGGTGGGTTGGGGAGCAGGGGAGGGGGAGGGTATAAGGGGCTTTGGGGATAGCATTTGAAATGTAAATGAAGAAAATATCTAATTAAAAAATGCCTTAAAAAGAAAAAGGAAAGGAAAATAATCTGACCATTAAAAAAAAAAAAAAAGGCTGTGTTTTGTTTTGTTCTGTTTTTCAATTTGAGGGTATTGCTTCTGCCTTTCAGTCACAAAATCATCTGAGGTGTGCTGAGTATTCCTAAGTGGCCCCTACCTACCTTCCTACCTTCCTACCTTCCTTCCTTCCTTCCTTCCTTCCTTCCTTCCTTCCTTCCTTCCTTCCTTCCTTCCTTCCTTCCTCCCTCTCTCCCTCCTTTCCTCCCTCCCTCCCTCCCATGCCCCCCCTCTCCTTTCTTCTCTCCTACTTTTCCTCCTCCCCCTCTTTCTAAGATTTATTTATTTTATGTATATGGGTGTTTTGCCTGCACACCAGAAGAGGGCACAAGATCCCATAAGACTACAGTTACACAAAGTTGTGAGCTGTCATGTTGGTTGCTGGTAATTGAACCCAGGACCTCTGGAAGAACAGCCTTTAAGTTAGTAACTAAAACAGTATTTTTAGTTACTGAGCCATCGTTCTAGCCCCTAAGTGGCACTTTTCTTTTCTTTTTTTTTTTTTTAAATTTTTTATTAGATATTTTCTTTATTTACATTTCAAATGCTATCCCAAAAGGAACCACTACTGCCCGGCATATTTATGTTTTTGAAAAGAAGAATGATAACTGTGGAACTGTGGAGAATCCTCAGCCCAGGAAAAGCCAAATGGTGGTGTAACTCTGTGGAAGCTGTGGCCAGGTTAGTGAGGGACCCTCAAGCCGAGGTTGTCTACCTGAAGAACCCCTGCATCTGTGGTCAATGGTAGGACATTTGTCACACTCGGTCCTGGACCTAGAGGTGGTCAAGCGAAGTATGCGCACGTGTGATGGTGGTAGGGGATCCAGAAAAGCTGCCTTTGGGCTGTCAATGAACTCTGCCGGTACAGAACCAAGCCGCACACTTCAGTGGCTGCTCCAGCCCACTTCCTATCCTATGCAGACACACTTGGCTACCCAAGGGTGGAGGCAGCTCCCCAGTGTTTCTCACAAGCTTGTCTTTGAGAAGACATTCAGAAGAGGACAGATGAACCAAAACAGAAAGCCTCTCAATGAGTATTCTGGTTCACCTCACTAACTTCATCTCCTGATATTTGCCTTCTCTGTGTGTCCTAACCATTTTAAATCCACCCCTCCTCCTAACTTCAGTTTGCACTTGGCAGGTTGAACCCTTTATCTGGTGATAAAATTCTCCTTCAGTATGAAGTCCTTGCTGACCACAGTCCTTCCATAAAGTGATTGAGAATATGTATTCTACTCTGCAAGGGACAAAGAGAGTGCCAGGAACACCTATGGAGATCGGTTCCCTGAGGATTTTTTCCTGCTCCCACTGTGTAAAACAATCCCACACTCTACTGGCTTGTTTTATGTGTCAACATGACACAAGCTGGAGTTATCACAGAGAAAGGAGCCTCCCTTGAGGAAATGCCTCCATGAGGTCCGGCTGTAAGACATTTTCTCAATTAGTGATCAAGGAGGGAAGGTCCATTATGGGTGGTGCCATCCCTGGGCTGGTAGTCTTGGGTTCTATAAGAAAGCAAGCTGAGCAAGCCAGGGGAAGCAAGTCAATAAGCAGCACCCCTCCATGGCCTCTGCAGCCGCTCCTGCCTCCAAGTTCTTGCCTTGTGTGAGTTCCTGTCCTGATTTCCTTTGGTGATGAACAGTAATGTAGAAGTGACCTTCTTGGTCATCATGTTTTGCGCAGGAATACAAACCCTGACTAAGACACTCACCTCCCATAGAGGACACCTATTACTCCTAAGACGACAAACCCTGAGCTATGAAAAACGATCTGTCTGAATGATAAGTTTTAAGATACTTTTAGCTTTATGATATTTAGAAACAGTCAATTAATATGAGATTCCTGATTGTGTGAATGAGGGGGGAATCTCAGATTCTTGTGCTTTCTCTTGGGCTCTTTTCCTTCTACTGACTTGCCCTGTCCATCTTTGATGTGATGGTTTTTGTTTCATCTTACATTTTATTTTGTTACATTTTAATATCTCTCTTAGAAGTCTAATTTTTGTGGGGTTTTTTTGTTTTCTTTGTTTTGATTTTTTTTTATTAGAGACATAAAGAGAATAGATTCTGAAGATAGGGGAGGTGGGGAGGGGAAACCATAGTTAGGATATATTATGTTAGAAAAGAAAATATTTTTGATAAAAGAAGAAAACACACACACTATGACATGCAACAATCACACCTATTTATGTAGCCTAGAAGTTCTTGATCTTTCTAATGCAGCAACCCTTTAGTAAGTTCCTCCTGTTGTGGTGGGCCCCAACCATAAAACTATTTTGTTACTATTTTATTACTGTAATTTTGCTATTGTTATGACTCTTAATGCAAATATCTGATATGCAGGATATCTGATACATGACCTTCAAAGAAGTTACAACCCAGAGGTTGAGAATCACTGAAAAGGTCAGGATAACATTCATTTGAAATCTTCTACACTGCAGCACATCCAAGACTCCATCTTCAAAGTAGGAAAGGCTGCCTAACCATGGAGGTCCAGCATTGAAGGTGACAAGAATCTTTTGGACTGATCTTGTTTTATAAGTAGGTTAGTGGTAAAATCTACTTATTTTTTTTTTTTTCCATTTTTGAGTTCATCATGTAAGTTCTCTGTGTAGTCTTTGGTACTAATTACTTGCTGAAGGGAAAAATGTATAAGATAATAACAGATGTTTGCATATGTGAAGCCCATGGTGAGTTGAGTCAGGGCCATGGGTAACTGTACTTGCAGATGACCATGGGAACTGAAGAATGTTCATTCCTGGCCATACTGAGTCTGGCCTATGGGGATAGTCCATATTCAGTCAGTGCCCACACTAGCCATCAAAATGCTCTAGATCTGACTCTTATGTCTGTTTCAAATAAGAGGGTAAAACCCATAACTGGAAGGGCTGACTGCGTCAGGACTTCAGGAAACTGCAGTGGATTATCTGGCAATTAGGCACACCCCATTGATAGAGCTTGAACCCCACATCAGCCTCGGGCTGTTGTTGCCTTGGGATTGGCAAAGAAGAATGTCCAAGGAGCCTGAGATTTTGTTCTAGGGCCTTCTTTCCCATCTCACCAGCTTCTATAATCCCCTTTCAAAGGGAGGCGGTGTCCCAGTGCCACTTCCTCCACCTCGCATCAGGAAGCAATGGAGTTCTCCGTGTTTATCCTGTGTCTTCCGAAACCAAGTGGCTCCCATTCTAAGACATTCAAGCAAAATTCAAAACAGTACCCTTGGAGCAGAATTTCAAGGAAGGCCCCTGCTCAGCCCGCCAGCTTCATGGTTTTCAGTCAAAGGAACTCCAGCTTTAGTCTTTTGAAACCTGGTTCAAGTGAAATACCATTCTCATACCGGTTTGAATCGCATTTCCTCTGTCTACACGGCTTCTATAGCCTTTGCCAGAAAGAGCACTTACCCTCTATTTCCTGATTTAAAAAAAAAAAAAAAAATCTGGCTGGCCTATTTTAATATGCTAATTATCTCCATCTGTAACTGCTTCCTAGCCTCTTTAGNTTTTTTTTTTTTTTTTTTTTTTTTTTGGCTCAAACTCAAATCCCAACAATTCTTCTAAGAGCCTGAGGGGAAGTTGGAGCCTTACAGCCAAGAAACCAAGGTGCATAGAGATGGATTAGAATCTTTCTATAACTAAATATAAACGTGGGCATCACACAGTAGTCAGATTTTTTTTTTTAATAGTCAGAATTTTAACACCAGATATTTTTAAAGATAATGGATTTTCATGGACATTTCTCTCTCTCTCTCTCTCTCTCTCTCTCTCTCTCTCTCTCTCTCTTTCTCTCTCTCTCTCTGTCTCTCTCTCTCTGTCTCTCTCTCTCTCTTTCTTTTTATAGTTATGATAAATGTTGCTGAGCATACTTAAATCAGGAGAGTCCTTCTTATCCTATTCCAGACGTGAAGAAAATCAGCATGCCATCCTGTTATCCTGTTTAAAGCTTCAGGCTTTCAGCAGACCACAACTATATTTTGTCCTCAGACCATGTGTTTAGCTGTAAAAATTGCCTGGGCTACCACATGAAACCTCATACTGTGTGAGGAAGAAAATAATAACATCCTTGAAAGATGAAGTACATTTTCAAAATAATATGTTTTCGTTGGCCTCTTGGAATTTGTTTTTAAAATTGAGAGAGGTGGGATCAAGCCAGAACATCCCCAGAAGACACAGCATTTCTTCTTCCAGCTTGGGCTGGGGGGGGGGGGAGACTAAATAAAGACTGGCGTCACTGACTTGACTGATATGAGTGTGAGGAAAACAGTTTCCAAGTCCTGTTTTTGTTTTTGTTTTTGTTTCTGTTTATGTTTTGAGATAGGGTCTCACGTTTTTTGCCCAGGCTGGTCTGGAGTTGTTCTCTATGTAGACCAGGCTGGCCTTGATCACACAGATCTCCTTCTACCTCTGTCATCCAAGTGCCGAGATTAAAGGCATGAATATATTAGCAGGCCTGGCCTGGTTTCAAAGTCTTTTACTCCATTTCATGAGGAACAAACTTCTGTTTTTCCATATTGAAAAATCAGCTAACACTTTATTCCTGCCGTTTTATAAAATTAAAATTAAATGTTTTAGCTGATAGGCACACACATAAAAATTGTATATGTTAATGAGTACAAAATAACGTGTTGATAAATCCAGGCATTAAAAAATGTTTACGTGTGAATCAACATATCTGTTTCCTCAATACTGTCATTGCTTTGTGGTGAAAGTAGTTTTTAAGGTGCAGTTTCTAATGTGGATCCAAATTTACCTTAATGTTCAATAGCACATCAGAATTCCAGTCTCTTTGCAAACCATAGCTTAGTATTCATTGCCAACCTTTCCGTGGCTCAGTCTAGTATTTACTCTTTCCTGCCTCCGATAACTATCAATCGTCTCATGAGTTCTGTGAAATCAACTTTTTACAACACCCTATGTAAGTGAGATCACGTATTATTTACATCTGGTGTCTGGCTTATTTCACTTACCATAATGTTTTCCAAACCCATCCATGCGGATACTAATGGCAGTGTTTCCTTCTTTTTGCAACCGAATATTCTTCCATTGTGTATATGTACTGTATTTTTAAAAAAAACATGCCCATTCCTTTAGTGGACATTGAGGTTGTTTCTTGGTTATTATAGTTAATGTGCTGGTTGGTTTTATGTCAACTCGACACTAGCTAGAGTCACTTTGGAAGAAGGAACTTCATTTGGTTAAAATGCCCTCACCGGGTTGGCCTGAGGACAAGCCTGAGGGGCATTTTCTTGATTGATCATTGAGATGGAAGATCCGCAGCTCGCGATGGGTACTGCCCTCTCTGGGCTGGTGGTCTTGGGTACTGTTAGAAAGTAGGATGAGCAAACCAGGAAGAACAAGCCAGTAAGCAGCGCCCCTGTACGGCTTCTGCTTCTCTTCCCACTTCCAGGTTACGGTCTTGAGTTCCTGGGCTGACTTCCCTTCCTGACGGACCTTGACTGGGATATGTGAGAGAAACTAAGCCCCTCTTCTCCAAGTTACTTGTGTTCACTGTGTTTTATGACAGCAACAGAGAACAGAGAAGCTAACTTAGACACATAGCAAAGTAGGATTGCAGTAAACATTGAACTGCAGCGATTTCTTTCTGATTCTTTCCTTGTCTCTGTATTTCCCAGTCTCTCTGTCTCTTCTTCTTCTTCTTCTTCTTCTTCTTCTTCTTCTTCTTCTTCTTCTTCTTCTTCTTCTTCTTCTTCTTCTTCTTCTTCTTCTTCTCTCTCT
>NC_034591.1:42555259-42562679 GCF_900095145.1 Mus pahari
CTTCTTCTTCTTCTTCTTCTTCTCTCTCTCTCTCTCTCTCTCTCTCTCTCTCTCTCTCTCTCAGTTTTACACCCAATATTTGAATTACTGGGCACAGGACACATATATGGTAGATTAATTTTCATTTTTTTCAGAGAAGCTTGCTTGCATACTGTCTTCTATGACTGTATAAACTCACCTCCCACCAATTAGCACTTGCTATCTTCTGTCTCTTTGACACAGAGTCACGACAAGGGTTCTGTGATATCTCATTTAGTTTTGCTTTGCATTTAAGGGATGGTTAGTCTCCTGCTGTGTTCCTTTTTCTCAAGATGAATTGGCTAAAAAAATACTTCTTTGGTGTTTTTATACACATTTTTGGATTTTTTTTTTCTAGTTCTGTGAAGACCCCTGTTGGAATTTTGATAGGGTTTGCACTTGCTCTGTAGATGACAGTTTCTACCAGAACTTTAACAATACTTAGTCTGCTCTTGAGAAGCAGGACATGGCTTCCCATTTGCCTGTAAACTCTCTGATTTCTTCACTGATGCCTTACAGTTTTCTTGGCTCAGAGGTTTTTGCCTCTTTGGTTAACCTTGCTCCTAGGTATTTTTTGTATTATATATTTGTACTGAGGATTGCGCTCTCTCTTCCTCACCCTTCTGTGTATGTGTGCATGTGAATGTATACACAGAAGTCACAGGTAGACTTGGGGTTTCTTCTTCTATTTCTCTGCACCTTACTTTTTAGGGTCTCTCACTGAACCTGGGGAAATCACAATTTTAACTAGACTTAAGTTCAACTATTGGGCACAAATACAAATATATCCTTATTGTGACAACTCAAAATATATACAATTAAATACATTGAATAAAAGTAAGTTGCTCTTTGTTGCTTTCCCAGAGATGACTATTAGGAACAACTAAGCAATCTTCATGTCTGCATCTTAAATTATCTATCTATCTATCTATCTATCTATCTATCTATCTATCTATCTATCATCTGTCTGTCACCTATCATCTGTAATCTATGTCTATCTGTCTTTCTGTTGGTCTGTTTATCTGTCTATCATCTATCTACCACTCTATCATCTGTCTGTTCCCTATCTATCATCTATCTATCATCTGTGTATCTATGTATCTATGTATCTATGATCTCTCTCTCTCTCTCTCTCTCTCTCTCTCTCTCTCTCTCTCTCTCTCTCTCCCCCATCTATTATCTATCATCATCTACCTACCTACCACCTACTACCTACTTTGTTGTTAAGTATAAATAGTAGGTCCGACACTATCTCCTTTGAATATAAAACATTTTCATCTTGCTGTATCTTTCTGAAAGGTTTATTTTGGGGGCTGGGAGATGGCTGAATTGGATAAGTGCCTGCTGAAAAAAACATGTAAATCAAAATTCTGTGTGTGTCTATAATATCGGTATTGGGAGGTGGGAGCAGGAAGCTCCCCAAAGCTCACTGACTAGCCTGTCTAACTGAATTATTGAGCTCCTGGTTGAGTGAAAGATCATCTTTCAAAAAATAAGGTAGAGAGCAATTGAAGAAAACACTCAAAGCTGACCTCTGACCTCCACACCCACAAAAATCCACATGTATGTGCACTTGTACACATGCACATACACACAGAGGACATGCGCATGCATACATAGAGCAGGAAGACTCTACTATAATAAATTGTTTATCTAAAATCAAGAGTGAAGGCTTAACTTTTTTTTCAATTGCATTCATAACTAAAAGAATATTTATTAGTAACAGGCAAATTTAAAGAGTAGTTAAATATAAACCCTAGCAGAATACACATGTTACTTTCTTTATATGAAGTAGCAGGCAAGTTTAAATGTGTAATATTGTTACTATTCCAATTTTAAAAATATTTTTTATTTACATGAATGTATTGCCTGCATGTCTGTGTGGCCACTACGCGTGTACCTGGTGCCTGCAGAAGTAAAAAGAAAATCTGATTCTCTGGAATTGTGGATGGTTATGAGCCACCAGGTAGATGCTGGGAACTGAATGCAGATCACCTGCAAGATCAGTAAGTGCTCTTAAGCTCTGAGCTACCTCTCCAACCCACATTGTTTCCATTTTATTAGACACAATAATGAGAAACCTAAACAAATCTTTTCAAAATGAGTCCATAGCTCTTTATAGCTTCCACTTGTTCTTGAACATATCAAGTCAATTAATCTAAGGGCTGCCAAGATGGCGGGGTATAACACAACATCCAGACTTTAAAACTGTTATGATGTTCTGTCCCTAAATATTTCTTCCTATCTTTCCTCTATGGTATTTAAAATATTTATGAGATTTAAAATTGACCATATCACCCAGGAGATCTGGAACTCAGAAACACCAAACACACACACACACACACACACACACACACACACACACACACATACATGTGTCCAAGAAAAAAGTCAGCTAGCTATATGAAGGGAATTAAATACTGGTTTTGCTTGACTGGGCTTAGACTCAATTTATTCTGCCCTTTTTATCATTCTTTAAGTTTGGCAAACAAATATTTACCATTGTAACTATAACCTAAATCATATTAATCAAGTCATTTTGATTTGAGGTCAAGGTGGCAGCATGGTCACAATAGGGTCTTTCAGATTTATTGGATTATATTTTTAAAAATATATTATAACCCTTGATGGAATGTTTCATGGGCCAGTTAATTTGTGCATTTGTCTTTGAGTTAAAGAAATTCTTTTGGGGATTTACAATAGCTGCTTTAGTTATTATTAAGCACTATGTATTTTTTTGTAGAGAATTTGGAAATATACATACAGAGAGAAACGTTTGACCCCCAAGTCTGTTCATTCTTCCTGCTTCCTCTTCCATAATGTTCTCTCTGCCTGGAGGGGTTAATATCTGTGTACTGTTTGGGACTCAGCATCCAATAGTCACTTGTTCTCTGCACGTTGACTAGTTGGGAGTCCTGGCATTAACAGTCACCTACTGCACACAGCTTTCTAACCAAGGGCAAAGCAGCATTGCTCTACTGGTATAAACACACATTTAGAAATCAGATTGATATCCCATTCATAAAGGAAAGGGAGTAGATTTACCCTCTAAAGTAAACCACAGTAATTTGCATTTATTAACTATACAAATCAATGATTTGTTTGTGACACTCCAGGCATGAGTCCAATATACTTTGATCATCTTTATCCTCTATGTTCCCCTTTCTCTAACTCCCAGTCTTCTACTTTCACATGTTATCTCTATGGTTCTTCACCTAGGGTTAGAGTCTTGGGATGTTTCCCCCAGTGGCACTGGCATGTTAACTGCTGGTATCATTGTTCACTTCTTGTTTAGGCTACCACATTGTTGGGACTGCATGGGTGACATTTTCTATTCTATATAAAGACATATTTTATAGCAGCAGATAACCTGACAAACTTTCCTCCTCCTCCTTCTTCTTCTTCTTGGATTCAATTTTGTTTTTATTGCTCTGAACATCTCACTTCATTAGTGTGTCCCAGGCACCATCAGCTGGATCGCTCTCTGTCAACACTCTCTGCTCTTTAGACCCTTTGCCATGCTCTGCCAGCATCCAACCAACCAGCAGCCTTTTCTGCTCTGACACTCCAGTAGTGGAGTCCTTTGGAGAAAAGCTCCATTGTTTTACAGAGCAAGATCCCAGCGAACAAGTGCTACACCTATAACATAGAAATACTGTCTGGGAGCATCACCGAGGCCTGACAAACTTTCTGTCCTCCTCCTCTTTGATATTCCTTGAGCCTTAGGTGTAAGGGTTTCATTGTAGATGGATCAGTTGGGGCTGGCGCCACATGATTCTCTGAATTACAGCCAGCTCCGGCTTTCTATAATGATCTTTTGGAAAAAGAAGCTTCTTTGCTATGGAGTGAGAAGTACATGTATCTGTGGGTAGAAGGTTGAGAATTTACAGGGCAATTAGAAATTGTACTGGCTTACAAATGGCACCAGTAGGCTCTCTAGTTTACTTGGTCTCATCAGTCATGGGCAATTGGACCAGCTTTACAATTGCAGGCATGAATTCCCTCCTACTAAATATATCTTCAGTTCAATTAGACAGCTGCTTGTTACCACGGATACGTAAGTGTGATTTCTGTAGCTTTGGAGAATCTTGCCATGCTGGACATTTTTGTGTTTTGTAGGCATCACAGCTGGGTAGGACTCTTTTGGCAGGGTGTATATAGCACGTCACACCACGATGAGAGCTAGTCCTCAAGAAGGAGGCTCCCAGGTGAGGACCAGCTAGATGCCTCCGAAACCTGTATCCAAAGAGTGTGGTGTCTTCAGAAAAGAGGACTTCCAAATTTTGGGAGGCAACCAAGGGCAACTACAGTAGTCTGTATTGTTTGGGTGTGTGTGGGGGGGGCGAGTTCTTAGACTCTCCTGACCAATGACTTGAAAAGAGGTTTCTCATGCCTAGTCACTGGGGTTTGTGTTGACTATTAAAATAACTACAATTGCAATTTTATTTAAAATATATATATACATATATAAATATTATATGTAAATCTAGGTAAATATAAAAATATGATTCCCTGTTTTGTTTTGTCAAATATCCTTGGTGTTATAGCCCCCTCTCTATTTTCTATACTCCTTCTAATAGTCAAAGCCCCCCTCTGTGTCTCTCATTTCCTCCTTCACAGCACCTGCATCCTGTTATTCCTCTCTCTAGAGCCCCTTCTCCCATCCCATAATCCACATTCTAACTGCTCACTCTTGTGTGACAAACTTTGATTAGTCTAAAACAGCTACGAGTTATGGGCTATTCTTCCTAGGTTTAGGTATGTGACCTCAGTGCTGGTCCACCACATATAGATATCTTCTGAGGGTCCTTGCAAGATTTTGTTTCTTATTAAAAAGAGTAGCTTTAGGAGGAAAGCCTTTTTGGTGACATCCAACTTGCTTCCTTGTTTGAACACAACCATGTGAGTATGTAAGACTCAGAGCTGTGGAAGGCCTATTGCAATTCTCAGGCAAAGATGAAGGCCAAACCCCACACACCACATAACAGAAGTTTGAAAATAATTTTGTTCATGGATGAAGTGATCTATGGAAATAATGCTGGTTGCATCCTCAGACTTTGTGCCCAAATAGTAGTCACTAACCTTCTGTTTTCAGTAGCTTTATCTGAGTGATGCTGATTAACCTTAAGTCATTCAAACTGATACTTATAGCAGTAATATTTTAATGTGCATACACATATCCTGCTTTAAAAATATAGGATCACATGAAATGTACAGTTTAAAAAGTCTGGTCAAATTTTATGGAGAAAGAGTCTAAACTAGAGGTCTCCATCAAATTCCTCTCCTCAGCAGAGCTCAGGAAATCTCATGGCAGAAAGGTGAAATTCAAAGGGGGGTAGAGGACACCAGGAGAACATGGCCCTCTGCATCAACTAAGTGGGCTGCATATTAGCTCACGGAGACTGAAGAAGCAAGCACAGTCTACCTGGGTCTACACCAGGTCCTCTGCATATATATTATAGTTATTAGCTTAGTATCTTATGGGATTTCTGACCATGAGAACGAGTGGATCGCTGACTCCCGTGCGTGCTCTTGCAACTCTTCTTCCTTTTGGGTTGCAGTGTTCAACTTTGATATAATCTTTTTTTCCTGTATCTTATTATATAGTATTTTGTTGTGTTTGCTTGCTATCTCTTAGAAGCCTGTTTTTTTTTTTCAAATGTAAGACAGAAAAAGAGTGGATCTGGAGGGGAGGAGAATGGGGAGATATTGGGAGGAGTGGAGGGAAAGGGAAGGGAAACTATAATCAGGATATATATATATATATATATATATATATATATATATATATATATATATACTGTTTGAGAAAATAATCATTTCTTGACAACCAAACAAATTTGTGTGTTAAGGTAAAAAAAAAAATATCTGGTCAAATTTTTTGTCCTGTTTATTCATAGTTTTGCCCAATTATTTTTTGTTAGATATCTAGGTTGTTTCTTTTAAAAATCACCAAGTGCCCTTTTCCTGTTGAGGTGCTACAGTCTAAGAGAGGGTCACATGGATACTAGGGACCACTCTATCTCTGAGATGTACCTTCATCCCTCTGTTTTTTTGTTTTTGTTTTTGTTTGTTTGTTTGTTTGTTTCAGTTTTTCGAGACAGGGTTTCTCTGTATAGCCCTGGCTGTCTAGGAACTCACTATGTAGACCAGGCTGGCCTTGAACTCAGAAATCTGCCTGCCTCTGCCTCCCAGTGCTGGGATTAAAGACTTGTGCCACCACGCCCGACCATCCCTTTGTTATTTTTATTTTAACTTATTTTTATTAGATATTTTCTTCATTTACATTTCAAATGCTATCTCAAATGTCCCTTATAACCTCCCCCCACCCTGCTTCCCTGCCCACCCACTCCCACTTCTTGGCCCTGGCATTCCCCTTTATGGGGCATATAAAGTTTACATCTCTTCCCAACGATGGCTGACTAGACCATCTTCTGCTATATATGGAGCTAGAGATGCGAGCTTTGGGGGTACTCATTAGTTTATATTGTTGTTTCACCTATAGGGTTGCAGACCCCATCAGTTCCTTAGGTAATTTCTCTAGCTCCTCCATTGGGGTTTCTGTGTTCTATCCTATGGATGACTGTGGGCATCCACTTCTATATTTGCCAGACATTGGCATAGCATCACAGAAATAGCTATATAAGTGACCTTTCAGCAAGATCTTGCTGGCATATGCAATAGTGTCTGTGTTTGGTGGCTGATTATGGGATGGACCCCTGGGTTGGGAAGTCTCTGGATGGTCCATCCTTTCGTCTTAGCTCAAAACTTTGTCTCTGCCACTTCTTTCATGGGTATTTTACTCCCTATTGTAGGAAGGAATGAAGTATCTATGTGTTGGTCTTCCTTCTTCTTGATTTTATTGTGTTTTGGAGATTGTATCTTGGATATTCTAGGTTTCTGGGCTAATATCCACTTGTCAGTGAGTGCATATCAAGTGAGTTCTTTTGTGATTGGGTTACCTCACTAAGGATGATATCCTCCAGATACATCCATTTGCCTAAGAATTTCATAAATTCATTGTTTTTAATAGCTGAGTTGTATTCCATTGTGTAAATGTACCACATTTTCTGTATCCATTCCTCTGTTGAGGGACATCTGGGTCCTTTCCAGATTCTGGCTATTATAAATAGGGAAGCTATGAACATAGTGGAGCATGTGTCCTTATTGCCAGTTGGAACATCTTCTGGGTATATACCTAGAAGAGGTATTGCTAGATCTTCCGGTAGTACTATGTCCAGTTTTCTGAGGAACCGCCAGACTGATTTCCAAAATGGTTGTACAAACTTGCAGGCCTACCATCAATGGAGGAGTGTTCTTCTTTCTCCACATCCTCACCAGCATCTGCTGTCCCCTGAACTTTTGATCTTAGCCATTCTGACTGGTGTGAGGTGAAATCTCA
>NC_034591.1:42562690-42574351 GCF_900095145.1 Mus pahari
ATCTTCTACCACCATCATGAGATATGATTTTAAATCCACATCTTGCTTTTCGGGTGTGTTGGGGTATCCAGGACTTGCTGTGGTGGGCCTGCTAGGTTCTGATGGCACCCCATGTTCTTGGTTTCTGTCAGTAAGAATCTTAAGTTTGCCTTTCACCATCTGGAAATATCTGGTGTTAATTTTCAAGCTGTCTCTGTTTGGAGCTTGATCCTCCTGTGATTCTGTTAGCCCCTGTCAGCACTCCTGGGAATCCAAGTCTCCCCTTTGTCCCCTTGGTCAGAGTACTCTCTGCAGGCAAGCTCTCCTCTTGCAAGGCAGGTGTCCAGAAGTCTGGTGCTCTGATCCTCCTTCTGAGTCCTGGTGTTAGAGCCTTCCCTGTAGGCTGACTCTCCCTGTGTGATCCAGAGGACCCATGATCTCAAGGACCTGTGGTATGGAGAGTCCTCCTGAGTGCTCTGCTGTCTCCACTGGGGTTCAGAAGAGAGATGGCAGGGGTGGCCACCACCGGACTGGAGCCCAGCCTCTGGGTGGGCAGTGTTCCTTTGTCCCTGTCCCTGCTGGCACAGCTCCTGCTGGATTCTCTGGAATTGATTGTGTTCCACTCACCAGTGATCCCGAGGACCGTGATCCCGAGGATCTGTAGTGTGGAGAGTTCTCTGGAGTGCCTCAGCTGCCTCCGCTGGAGTTCAGAAGAGAGATGGCAGGGATGGCCCTGACAGGACCGGGACCGGAACCCCACCTCTGGGTGGGCAGTGTTCCTTTGTCCCTGTTCCTGCTGGCACAAGCCCCTGCTGGATTCTCTGGAGTTGATTGTGTTCCACTCACCGTGATCCCGAGGACCTGTGGTGTTGAAAGTTCTCAGGAGTGCTCAGCTGCCTCCGCTGGGGTTCAGAAGAGAGATGCCCTTTGTTTTTTTAATAAAGGTAATTGCTGTGTAACTGTGTAGCTTTAAACTCTTGTTTCTCCTGATTACTGGGATCAGTGGTGTAGATCAATAAGCCTGGCAATAAATACTTGGATGAGAAAGTAATCATACTTTGAAGTTTTACTTTAGGAAATATCGGGAGCAGGGTTATTGCTCTACACCCTGTAAGGTTGTGCCATCCATGCTGTCTGCGAAGGAGCTGAGTGGTGGCTCTGCCTTTCTTTCCTCTTTACCTGAGTAGTCTCAAGTCACTTGTGCCCTTTCTCTGCAGCATTGCTCAGTGGCACAACCCACAATCTTCAAGCTTACAATGCAGCTCTCTTTTGTTTCTGGAATACCAGTGTGTGTGTGTGTGTGTGTGTGTGTGTGTGTGTGTATGTTTGTGTGTGGGTACGTGGGGAGGGGGAGGGCTGAATGGCCATGCCTCAGGGGCCTGAACATGATTATTCATCACCATAGCAGATCTTGGGCAAAGGGCACACTGCTGAGGTCCTGAGTGATCTTCATGTGCACACTCATGTGTAACTGCACTCTCACATGCAAGTGCACACTCAAGTCTTCCTGAGTACATTTACTCTTCACTTGCTCTCGTTTGTATTATGAGGCAACTTAAAGTGTGTAGCCTGTGATCTGGGCACAAAGTTATCATTGCTGACCTATGCTTTACTTTAGGAAGACCTTGCCTTATCTCGAAATGAAGGAAAACTGAGAACATTCTGAACTTGTATTTTCTAGGTGTATTGGTTACTTTTCTTAATGATGTTGAAAAAAAAAAAAAAAAAAAGACCGAACAATAGCCATATAATGTAACTGCTCACAGTTTGAGGGTAGATGCCGTCATTTCTGGGAAGTCACGGTGGTAGGAGTGTGAGGTAGCTGGTCACCTTTGTTCACAGTGAAGGAACAGAGGTCTGGGATGCTAGTATTCAGCAAGTTTCGATCACTTTTGTGTTTAGTACAAGACCCAACCTTGTACTGAGGGGAGGGTACCACCCACATTTCTGTGATTAACCCAACCTTGGCATTGCTGAAAGGTTTGCCATCTCGGTGATTCAAGACTGAGTTGGGTTGACAGTCAGTGTTAAGCATCCTCTAGGCAGTCTTTGTCGTAACAAATGTTGCCCATAACTATATTAGTATAGAGTCAGATGAAATTTGAATATGCTGTTCTCTGTGCTAACAACTGCTTCCTGCATGTTTACCCTTCTGAGATGCATGGTGGGAATGTATAATATGTTCCCTTGATAGATTCTATTTGTATTGTATAGCAATTTAAACACATGTGTGAATTAATATAAAAGAAAGGGCCATTGTGGATATAAACACCAGATGGATTCTATATTAAACCTCATCCTACAAGGGATTTATTTTGGAATGAATCAATTATCCAAAGCCTGGTGACGCATTCCAATTTGTTGCTATAGCTTTTGATTCTCATAGAATTTGGTCTTTTCTTTGGCCCTATTACTCAATACTCATAATGCTATTACCTGCTAAATTCAACACAATGTTGATGTTCCTATTTTGTATTATCACATATTTTGTAAGAAAGCTGAGTAAATTTAAATAATATATTAGGTGTATAATAGCCTGCGCTTCTGGAAATTTTTGTTGGTTTGCAGTAAAAGAGTTTGTATTTGCTACACAACTTGATTCCTCATCTGTTAATATATCCTTGGTCGTTAACCTTGGGGATGAGTTTGTCCTGAGTGCTCAGAGAAAGGTTGCAAGGTGTAAAATTTATGGAGCCGGCTCAGCTTGGCAACAGGGAACCAGGGTTCCAGTTCTAGTTATATCCCCTCTTGTGATTTGACCTGAGTCATATATTTCTTTCATTTATATGGTAGGTTTCTGGAAGATTTCCAGGTTCAGCTGCATAACTACATCATTTGTGTAGGGAGGGTCAAGCTGAACAGCATGATTGGGATGTACTGGGTTTGCTGTAATGTGCCATCATCAGATGTGGTTGCCTGTAGATGTTGGGAGGGAGGGAGGGAAGGAGGGAGGGAGGGAAGGAGGGAAGGGAGGGAGGGGTGTAGAGGAAGAAAGGAAATAAAGCCAAAGAGTCCCAGTGCAGAACTCTTCTTACTGTCACCTAAGTTTTTCCAGCAAGAAATTGTCTTGTTTTTGTTTTTGTTTTTTCATATGTGGATCTGATTTATTTTGTATACAAGTCAAATGACTTCTTTTCATGCCACATTAATATTATTACTCCACCTCCAACATCATGACTTGAGTTGGTATGTTGCTTACCAACGGTTGCTTACCGTCTCTTTGGGACGACAGACTTGGGGGCTGGAGAATTGGCTCAGAGGCTAAGAATCCTTGTTGTTCTTGTAGAGATGAGTTTGGTTCCCCGCATCCACACAACAGCTCACAACCATTCAGTACCAGTGGATCCAATGCCCTCTTCTGACTTCCTCAGACACAACTTAGACACACGGCGCACAGACATACACACAGAGAAAACATTCAAACACATAAAATAATAGAATGAATAAACCTAAAACAATTAAAAAACAAGATCTTTTAAAAATACAGACTACCCAATATAAGAAATTTAAGGGAGGGAGGGGTTATTTTCGGTTCAGGGTTTGAGAGTATATAGTAAATCGCAGCAAAGAAGATTTGGCTACAGGGGCATAAGGTAGCAGGCTACAGAATGTCTGCAGTTAGAGTATAGAGGGATGAATATTGAAGCTCAGCTGGCTTTCTCCTTTTCTATTTTATTCAGTAACCCCATCTTGTGGGATGATGCCTCTCAATTAAACCTGTCTGTAAAACCTTTACAGATTTATTTAGAGTGCTTCGCTAATGTCTCAGGTCTTTCCCTCCCTCCCTTCCTTCCTCCTTCTCTCCTTCCCCTTTCTATCCTCCACCTTTTCTTCCTTCTTCTCTTCCTTCCTTCCTCCCTCCCTCCCTCCCTCCCTCCCTCCCTCCTTCCCTTCCTTCCTTCCTTCCTTCCTTCCTTCCTTCCTTCCTTCCTTCCTTCCTTCCTTCNCCTTCCTTCCTTCCTTCCTTCCTTCCTTCCTTCCTTCCTTCCTTCCTTCCTTCCTTCCTTCCTTCCCTTCTGACAGGATATCATATCTCGGGCTAACCCCAAATTAGCTGTGCAGCCAAAGATGACCCTGAATCCTTAAAGTTTTAAGCCCATTGCCTTTACCCCTCTATTCTTGGATTACAGGCATGTACCCCTCAGCTGTGGGGTTGAACCCTGGGTTCCTTGCATGTTAAGATCCCCTAGGTCTTCCATAATCCAAGGAAATCACCAGTTTAAATTACCCATACCACTTAGATGGGGACAGAAATATCAAAACTGGTAGAAATAATGTTTATACACTAAAGATAGGGGAAAATACAATGGCAATGATAATCTGTGGTCATTAAATAGTTGGATGTTTATATTTTCCTAGCAACAGCCAGCAAAAGTGAATTAAAACTCTAAAGAAAAACAAGTTAAAAAGCCAAGTGTGTCCTCTAATCTTTGGGGAAATGTAGAAGGGTGTAATGGGTGACACAGGCATTTTGCTTCAATGTTCTGTTGAAGGTACCACAGGAGGTAGAGACACTTCTGCTCTTCATCAGATACACAAGACAGATGCCTTTACATGACACAGCACACTTTGAAATCTGAGATAGCAGACTGATTTATAGAATATTGCCCTATGCCCAGCATTGGAAAAAGCCACCACACCTACATTTTGAATAGGTTCCCTTTTTGTCTCTTGTGTGGAACTTTTGGTAAAAGTCATTCCAGGGAATCTAAAGGCAAAGATACTAACTGTCAGGTTGAGACTCAAATTCCTGATTAAATATTTTGTAGATATCTAATTCTAAACATTTATGCAATTTATATTCTGGGTAACCTGCTTCCAAACTGACTTCCCCAGCACAGTTGACACCAAACCCACTATGCCCCACCCTACCTACCCTGCCCTGATCCACTCAACCCCACCCCATCCACCCTGCCCTGTTCCACCTACCCACCCTGATTTTCCCCACCCCACTCTATCCCACCTCATCCCCTTGCCCCACCCTGTCCCTCCCTGCCCTGCACTGCCCTGCCTTGCCTCACTCTGTCCCACCCCACCTGCCAGCCCCACATTGCTCTACCCTTCCTCATCCCACCCTGCCCCACATGCACCAGAACATTGTTTATTTTTCTTCATTACATTGTTTTCTTATCATTTATGTTATTATCTGCATGTCATACCTCGCATTGTCATGTATATTATGATACAGTACTTAGTATTAGTACATACGGATTGCCAATTGCTTCTGCCTCTAGGCCCTGCTTTCACACTTCCTTAATGAGTGGAGAGTGTGTGACACCAAGTGTCTAAAACTCACATGTGCAAATAGGGACTGTTGAATACACAGTTTTACAGCTCTTTTATTTCATAAGTGATTTTCCCTTTATAGGTTAATTATAGAATTACAAGATTCTACTTGTAATCTTTAATCCTAAAGACATTAGCATAGTCGATGATTAAAAGATGAATAACTTGAGAGAGATAAATGTCTGGTAAAACAAACAAATAAACAAACAAAAAACAGAGGTTAAAAAATGTTGCCCTATGGTTTCTCAGAAAACTGAATATCGATGTTCTTCAAGACCCAACTATATCATATTCCCAAAAGACACTCCATCCTATCACAAAGGCACTTGCTCAAGTATCTTCATAACCAGAAACTGAAAACAACCTAGAAGTTCTAAACCAAAAAATGGATAAAGAAACATGGTACATTTACACAGTGGAATATTATTCAGCTGTTAAAAACATTCATATGAAATTTGCAGGGAAATGGGTGGAACTTAAAAAAAATCATCCTGATTGAGGTAACCCAGACCCAGAAAGCCAAACATGTTATGTACTCATTTATAAGTTCGTATTAGCTATAAAGTAAAAGACAATCATGCTACATACAGTCCATAGAACCACAGAGGGTAAGCAACAAGGAGGGCTTAAGTGGGGATGCAAGGATTTCCAGTGGAAGAGGGAATAGAATAGATTTTGCAGGTGGACTGGGAGTGTGTGGGGTTGGGAACAAGAAGGATGGGATGGGGAGATGAAAGGACTGGGAGGGATGAGTGGAACTAGGGACACTTTGAGAACAAGATAGAAACCTAGTGCAATAGAAACTCCGTGGAATCTACAAGAGTGTCCCTAGTAAAGACTCCTAGTAACAGGGGGACAGGGAGCTTGGACTGGCCATCTTCTATATCTGGGAAGGCCTCAAGTGCAGGGACACCAACCCTGCCACAAAGCCTTTGACCTACAGATTGTCTTTCCTGCAGAGTGTGCTGGGACTGGAGCCCAGCAGAGCCATCAGAGACCAGAGAGACATCATCCAGGAACTGATGCGAGCAGATGCAGAGTCCCAGAGTCTAGTGTTAGGTGGAGTTCGGGGAGCTCTGTGGAGAATAGGGAAGATGGACTGGAGGAACCCGAGGAATCAGAGACACACCACAAGAACACAGACCCACAAAATCAACGGACAGGACTCATGGGAACTTGTAGAGATCAGGGAGCCTTTAGGGGTCTGACCTAGGTCCTTTAGATATATGTCATGGCTAAGAGGCTTGGTGTGCTTGTGGAAATCCTAACAGTGGAAGCAGGGGTTGCCCTTAACTCTTTTGCTTGCTAGGGACCCTTTTCTTCCTATTGGGCCGCCTTGTGCAGCCTTGATGTGAGAGCATGTGTCTGATCTGATTGTAGCTTCTTATGCTATGCTAAGTTGATGTCCCTGGAAATCCTGCTCTTTTCTGAAGAGAGGTAGAGGTGGATGGATCTAGGGGAAAGAGGAGATGCACAGTGGCAGGGGAGGGGAGGCAGAAGAGAATGTATGAGAACTGGAATTTGAAATCTGCAACATTGCACCTTAGCTTCTTTGCTTTTCGGTAATATCTACTATAACTTGGTTCTATAAGAACTTTTTATTTAGAGCTTTAATTTATGTTAGTTGAAAGATTAAAAAAAATGGTTTGTGGCTATGTTTTCTGAACTCTCCAAGGTGACAAAACAAAAGGTGTCTATCTGGATTTTCAGCAGCCTTGAAATTAGCCCCAAGAAGATTTAATAATTCACATATACTATAAATATCAAAATAATAACATTGTTTTCATTTCCTTGCAACTGTCCTGGCCTTGAACTCTTAAACCTGTCTAACTCACATACCTTGAGACCTCTGGGAAATAAAAGTCTCTCTACTTGCTGCAGTGGTCTCAGAAGCCATCTCTGTTCCAGTTGTAGTTCCATCTCCAACTCTCAACACAGGATGGCTGCCCTGATGTCTTTTCTTCTTTGTTATCCCTTTCTGGTTCCATTCTCTATCCTTGGTTTTGAAGACCACTCAATAGAATTTTGATTCCGGGTGCTATCAGAAGGCTTGGCTTCTGTTTAGCCAGAGTTCTTCAGTATCTTGTTCCTCTAAGCACAGAACCTCATCCCCTTCAGTTTCAATTTTCAAGACACAAACTTACCATGAACAGCCAAGTAGGGATCTGCCTGTTCATCTTCTTTGACAAATATCATGCCAGGTAATTACGAGCCTATTTGTATTTTACTCAAAGTCCAGAACAATTAATTACGTGTTTGCAAAGGGGTGAAGATTATTCTTCCAGAAGGGGAAAAATTAAGCTTTAAAACAAGCAAGATGCTGAATAATATGACATCTATAATCATAGGAAGCTTTTACAGACAGAAAATAGAGGTGAAGACAGAGAATGTGACCCATTTTCTAATTGCTTGATGTACTAAGAATGGGAAACTGCATAACTGAGCAAGGCTATGCATTTGCTGCACTGACTTCATCAGGGCAAGCCCTTGACTTTACAACAGATGGCATGCACGTTCAGCTAGGGCATGGTCTTTGAATTTTCTCCTCATGAATTCAGGCACAATGAACAAAGACTAGGCTAACACTTTTGTGCATTTAAGCCAGAGAAAGTGGTTCTGAAGAACCAACACACATGCCCGCTGAGATCTCTGCTGCATCACCAGCAGACACGTGGAGCGCTTGGGATGAGCTTGACAGAAACGAACTCTCTGTGAAGGGAACAGGTTTCTGAAACTTACAAATCATGATTCAGAATAAAGGAGAGGAAGCAATGTCAGTTACTACTCCCAGAGAGTGGTTGGTGAGGCCAAGAGCTCTGTTTTGATCTCCATGAATATTTTGTGGAGAAGAGATGCCACCACTGCATCCTAACCTCTTCATAGGAGAAGTCTGAGGAACCTGTGGTCTACTTGGGAACTAGGCAGGCAGGGCTTTGGTTCTGGGCATGGTTATAGGTATTCTCGAAGAGAGCTGGCTGTCTTATGCTGGAAGGGTTTTTCCTCCTGAGAGAAGAAAGCCACCAGTCTCACAGAAAGCTGAAATTGGGTTCTTTCCATCTGACAGCCAAAAGTCTCAGTTGATTTTTCTAGACAACCCTGGAGAGATTCTGAGTTATTATTATTTTTTTTAAATAACCTCGAGTGCCACTCCAGACCACCTGCATTTAAACAGCCAAATGATTAGATGCATAGATAACTATGTAACAGGACTTTGTTTTGCTTTAGTGTCATGCTTTCTACCATTCTGATTTCCAGCACCAGGAGTCAGAACATGGGAATCTTTGTGCAAGTGTGTGTCAAGCTATTCTTTGTAACAGAAGTGGGTATGGATGTGAAGGTGCTTAGCGGGATGTGGATGATTTATGCCATTATTTCAGTGCTGGACTGAGCAGCTTGTACTATTGGTAAGCCACAAAATTTATAGAGTACAAAAGGTGGCTATGGCACATAATTGTGGATGTATAGTTACGTTTACTTCTCTGAGCAATGCATGACATACTTCAGTCCTAAAGGGCAGTGTGACTCAGGACTTTTTAACTGCAGCCATAGCAAGCTAACTCAAACTGTTATTTTTTCTTTTTTAAATTAGGAGGACAAATAAAATGCAGTAAAGCCTTCTGAGAACGATCTGGTACTGGCTGTCAGAAGGGCTGTCTGTCTTTATACCTCTTGCCCACTCTGTACACTGTGTTTACTGCTTCCATAGAGTGCTCTGTGAATGAAAATCTATCCTCCCCACGATTCAGACAAAGATTTCTCACTAATGTAAAAGAAAATCTCATTCTCCACATCCTCGCCAGCATCTGCTGTCAACTGAATTTTTGATCTTAGCCATTCTGACTGGTGTGAGATGGAATCTCAAGGTTGTTTTGATTTGCATTTCCCTGATGATTAAGGATGTTGGACTTTTTTTCAGATGCTTCTCAATTGTTGGTGGGATTGCAAGCTTGTACAAACACTCTGGAAATCAGTCTGGTGGTTCCTCAGAAAATTAGACATAGTACTACTGGTAGACCAAGCAATACCTCTCCTGGGCATATACCCAGAAGTTGTTCCAACTGGTAATAAGGACACATGCTCAACTATGTTCATAGCAGCCTTATTTATAATAGCCAGAAGCTGGAAAGAACCCAGATGCCCATCAACAGAGGAATGGATACAGAAAATGTGATACATTTACACAATGGAGTACTACTCAGCTATTAAAAACAATGAATTCATGAAATTCTCGGGCAAATATCATCCTTAGTGAGGTAACCCAATCAGAAAAGAAGTCACTAGATATGCATTCACTGATAAGTGGATATTTGCCCAGAAACCTAGAATACCCAAGATACAATTTGCAAAACACAAGAAAACCAAGAAGAAGGAAGACCATTGAGTGGATACTTCATTCCTCCTTAGAATAGGGGGAAAAAATACCCATTAAAGGAGTTACAGAGACAAAGTTTGGAGCTAAGATGAAAGGATGGACTATCCAGAGCCTACCCCACACAGGGATCCACCCCATCATCAGCCACCAAACCCAGACACTATTGCATATGCTAGCAAGACTTTGCTAAAGTGACCCTGATATAGCTCTCTCATATAAGGCTATGCCAGTACCTGGCAAATACAGAAGTGGATGTTCACAGTCAGCTATAGGATAGAACACAGAGCTCCCAATGGAAGAGCTAGAGAAATTACCCAAGGAGCTGAAGGAGTCTGCAACCCTATAGGTGGAACAACAATATGAACTAACCAGTACCCCCAGAGCTCGTGTCTCTAGCTGCATATGTAGCAGAAGATGGTCTAGTCGGTCATCATTGGGAAGAGAGGCCCTTTGGTGTTGCAAACTTTATATGCCCTAGTACAGGGGAATGCCAGGGCAAAGAAGTGGGAGTGGGTGGGTAGGGGAACAGGGCAGGGGGAGGTTATAGGGAACTTTCAGGATAGCATTTGAAATGTAAATAAAGAAAATATCTAATAAAAAAAAAAGAGGAGGAATGGGGTGGGGTGGTTCGTGAAGGGGAGACTGGGAAGGGGACAACATTTAAATGTAAATGAAATAGTTAATAAAAAGCATGAAATACTGAAAAAAAAAACCTCTTTCCTTTGTTCCAATAACTTAAAAAGAATATCCAGGGATGGAGTCTAAAGAACACATGTGGAGATTTGTGCCCCTAAAGACAAAGAATCAAGGAAAGATGCTGGTTGTAGCAACAGTGAAGGAAGTATGTGGCTGGACCATGATGGAAGGACAGAAGAGAAGAAGGCAAAGTGGAAGCCTTTATATCACAAAGGGAAGTGCCTAGGCAGGGAACCCTCTACACTTACTGTGTCATGTAGCTGTTAAGTACTTCATTCAAAACCCACCTCCTAGTAATAGGATCCTTGTCTACCGAGTCCATGAATGAAATATGAATCTGAAAGATGAATCTGTACAAACTTAGAAGCCCCAGGAAGAAGTGATTTCCTATGCAAGAAAGGATTTGCTCTCATCAAGAGGGCGTTTCCTCTCCCTTTTGAAGGCAGTGTCTCCTAAGGGGTTACTTTTTTTTTTTTTTGCATGGTTTTCATTTTCCAATTTTGTCATTCTGTTGGACTGTTACTCCTTTAATTATAATTCTTGGGAGTTTATTTAAATGTCCATGAGCTCAATTAAAATTTCTTTCTTTAATGTTTCAAAACAAACTTCAATCATATTTTTTTCCATGAAGACAGCTTTCATAGCAGTCCCTGAAGCTAGGCAGTGTTTTTCATAAAATATTTAAATTGCAGATGAATCTTTGGCACAATTTTCTGGAACATTTCTATTTAAAAATATTCACATGTGGGGCACAAGTCCCTTCCAGTCTGCCCCAGCACCAGGTCACCTAGGGCGCAGAGTCGGCCGACATCCCCACGGTCCCTAGAGGACTGCCTGCGAGATTTTAGGATCACTGGTGAGTGGAACACAGCTTTTGCTCCAATCAAATCATGCACGGGACCTGAGACAGCACTGGGGAAGCAAAGAACCAGCCTGACCAGGGGCACAAGTCTCTTCTGGTCTGCGCCAGCACCGGGTCACCTAGGGTGCGGAGTTGGCGGACACCCCCATGGTCCCTAGAGGACTTCCCATATGATCTTAGGATCACTGGTGAGTGGAACACAACATCTGCTCCGATCCATAGTGACAGGCCTGTGACGGTAGAAACAAGGACACAAGAGCCTTTCTTGACCAGAGGCTCAGGTTCCTTTTGATCAGTTCTGGTTTACCTTGGTTTCAAACAGACCAGACAACTCCATGGTCCTCAAAGGAGACACTACTTCCATACACTGTACCACGCCCAAGATCTTAGGATAACAGGATCCCAGAATAACAGGAGCTGGGTCACACTAGTATTTGAGTGTCTCAGAGAAGTTTGACTGCAAAGA